>NC_088370.1:22328288-22385788 GCF_034508935.2 Berghia stephanieae | reverse complement strand
AATCTTGATTCTTTTGTACAAACATAAGGTAAAATCCAATGTTTTGCTTGTAACTCTACGCTTTTTTCCCCCAAAAGCCCTTAACATGTTCTATTGATCCTTCTCCTCTAACATTTTGGTACAACTCTTTTCTGGAAAGATTTTGAATAATATTCTTTTTTTGAAATTTTATTAAATCTTCTGATTTCGAAACTTTTAGGCGTGATAAAGCGCTTTTGACTACACTATAATCAAGATCTATTCCATTATAATTCCCATATATATCTTTGAATTCCCCAATTGACATGATACGTCTTGAATTGATATAGATTTGCTTAACGTAAAGCACTTTTTTTTGCGATTAGATTAGTTGAAAACAGTACTTTAACTTTGAATTTAATTTTATTATTGTTAAAAATTGGTTCATCTGGGTGAATTTCCATATTTTGATCTTCATGAGGAAAGTTAAGATACTCTATTAAAACATCTTTCCAAAATATGATTTTCACCAATTTTAACCCTTTGAATTGCGCACTGTTTATAATTGCTTCCAATGCTTTTTTCCCCCAATGCGTCTAAAAAAGTAATTAGATACTACTTTCCAATCGCAACTTTCAGCTGAATAAAACTTTTTTCCCCAATTAATCAGAAATGATTTTGTAAAGAAATTATGTCAATCATGTTCAGGCCTCCATTACTTCTATCGTTACACATGGTCTTCCTTTTTACTTTCTCAAAAACTCTCCTATTTGATGTTTTCTTTTGCCACAAAAATTTAAAGAACAATCTATTTATTTCCTCTAATACAGTCAACGGGATTGAAATACTCTGCATAATATAAATTAACATAGAAATACCAAAGGTTTTGATTATGTTTATTTTTCCTATCAAAGAAAGGTCCCTTTTTTCCCATAACTTTAGCATTTTCTTTATACTTTCAATTTTATGTATCCAATTATTTTTATTTTCCGTAGCTGTCATTTTGAAACTGAATATTACTCCTAAAATTTTTAGATCATCAACAATTGGAATGTTGAACAATGAATCTTTCCTAAGGATTTGATTTTTGTTCAGTTGCATTATTTTAGATTTACTCTTATTCAAAGTAAGTCCAGAGAATATCGAAAACTCATTAATTTTCTGTAACACATGTTTTAAGTCTTTTTGATCTTTTAGAAAAAAAGTTGTATCGTCTGCATATTGTTTAATAATAAATCTTGTGTTATCTATTATTATTCCTTGAATGTTTTTCTCCTGTCTTACTTTAGATGCCATTATTTCTACTCCTAGAATAAAAATTAAAGGAGATATTGGACAACCTTGTCTAACGCCTCTTTGCATATCAAAATCCCCGATATATGTCCCCCATTTTTGACACAAACCTTTCTATTGTTGAGAATGGTGATAATACAACCTTTGAAATAATTTCCGAAACCGAAGTAATCAAAAGTTTTTAATAGAAATGTTGTTGATATAGTGTCGAAAGCCTTTTTTATAATCAATTGATAACATTAACGAGGATAAGTTTATTTCTTTTTCATATTCTATTAAATCATCAATTTCCCTCAAAATTTCTGCAATGTTTCTTCCACGAATAAATCCTTTTGGTCCTTACTAATTATATTACTTATAACCGTTTAAGTCTGTTTGCCAAGGTTTTTGCCAGTATTTTATAATCAGCATTTGTTAATGTTATAGGCCCTCCCAAATTCCCTAAGTCTTCCCTACCGATAAATTGATTTTTCGGTATTAACGCTATTACCCCCCTCCTTTGACTGTAACTTAGCATATTTTTAAAAATACTAAATTCAAAACAGTTGAACATCGCCGTTTTGATCTCATCCCAAAAAACTTGGTAAAATTCTACTGGAATTCCATCTGGCCCTGGGGAGGATCCATTTTTCATTTTTTCCATAGCACTCCTAATTTCATCTAACGTAATAAATCTGTCACAGAATTCTTTCTCTTCATTTTTAATTTTAGGTATAGTGATATTTTTTACATATTCATCACTCAACATTTCTATTGTTTCGTCTTCTTTCAATTCGGTGTAAAGTTCTGAATAATATTTACTAATAGTTTCTAGAATTTCCAATTCATTAGTAACATAATTATTTTCATCAATTTTCAATTTATAAATTGTATTGTTTACAGCCCTGGTCTTTTCTAATGATAGAAAGAATCGATTACATTTCTCTCCCTCTTCTATCCACTTGATGCCTGCTCTTACTCTGGCCCCCATTGTTTCTTCTATTTGTTTTATTTCAATTCTTTTCCGTAATTCCAATACTCGTGATAAAATATCGTTGTCGTGAGGGTAATATACTAATTGTTCTTCTAATTCATTAAGGGCTCTTATTTCTTCATTATAAGTATCTGATTTCTTACGACATTTTATATTGCAGTAGTCTTGTGTAAATTCCTTGATGTCTATTTTAACACATTCCCACCTAAGGTGAGGATCCAACCTTTTGTTTTCTTCTAAGCAACTTTGGATTTTTTCTTTCATTAATGTTATATATTTTAAGTCACTTAATATTGATACATTCATTTTAAATAAGGAGGGTCCTTTTTTGAAGGATGTGAATTTAAATTTTGATATAACTGCTCTATGATCAGTAAAGGCAATGCCTTTAATTTTTGCTTCTTGTAAAAAAGGTATAAGCATGTTATTTATAAAGATATAATCTAGACGTCTAGCTATCAAAGGAGATCCTCTACTCCATGTAAAACATTTTTCTTTTTTATATTTTATTCTCCATGTATCTGTAAAGGCTAATCTATTGATAAAATCATTAAAATTTTCAACATTTTCTTTATCATGTGGATTGCCAATATTATGTCCAACTCATTATTTACCACAGTGTTAAAGTCCCCTAAACAAATCATTGGTAAATCTAGATTTAACTCCGATTTTGATATTAAAATTTTTCCTAAATGAGAAAAGAAATATTCTTTCTCCTGTGTAATACATGGAGCGTAAATATTAGCTATTAAAGTACCTCTATCTTTGTTATTGTATGTATTTAATTTTATCAATAATATTCTGGAGTCTTTGTACAATGTATTCATTTCTACTTTATCGTTTAATTGTTTGGAAATAAGAAATAATTGTCCTTTACTATTGGATGTCCCCTGAGATAAGATAATTTTCCCACCCCATTCTTTTTCAACTAAATTTGAATCCTCCTCCAATAAATGTGTTTCCTGTAATCCTACTATGTCTATTTTATTTTGCTTGATATTTTTAAAAATTGCATTCCTTTTTTTCCTGTTTCTTAATCCACAAACATTTAGTGAAAGGATAATTAAATATTCTAAACCCCCCTCTGAAAAAACCGTGCTAAAATTATTTGGATTCATTTTAATTGAAGTATTTTGAAATTAATAATATTTTATGTTTTAGCATTATTACTTTTACTACAATCTCTTTTTAACACCATTTTTACTCGGATAGTTTTGGGCGACCTCTTTTTCCTTCCTCTTCTGGTGACCCTACTCCCTTTCTACTAGAAGATCTTGTCATAACATAATCCTCCATTGTTTTAAACTTTTTTTTTGCCTCCCTCACAACTTGTCTCCCCCTCTCTCTTTTTTCTTCTCTTTCTCTTTCTGTCTCTATCTTTTCTTTTTCTTTCCGACCTCTCCTTTCTTTTTCCTTATCCTCTTCCATGAATTCATTTGATTTTCCTTTTCCACCAATCTCACCTTCTCGCATCTCTCTTACCTGTTCATCGTTACCTCGCTTCTTTTTCCATTTCCTTCTTTTACCATTTCCATATCTTTTCTTACTTCCTCTCCTCCCCGTCTATTAATTCTATCATGTGGTTTTTGTTTTTGTCCTTATCTCCCACCTCCCGATTCTCTCCACTTTTTATCTCCTTTCTTCTCTCTCCCTTTCTCTCCTCTACTTCTTCCTCATCCTCCACCTCCCTCTCTCCCTCCTCCTCCGTCTCCTCTCTCTCCCCCTCCATTTCTTCTTCCGACTCCTTTTCGACTCCTCCTCTTTCTCCTCCTCCCTCTCAAAGTTTTCAACTCTATCCTCCGCTGTATCCATTTCTTTTTCCTTCAGAAGCATTGGACAATCGACTTCCCTATGTCCCCCTGTTTTGCATCTCCTGCAGACGACTTGTTTTCTACATGCTGTGGCACTATGGCCTTGCTCCATGAAATTCCTGCATCTATTGTCCTGCATTTCCTTATAGTACAGGAACCCTTTAAAGATGCCTACGTCTATTATTCTTGGTGTTGGGGCAGTAGGGATACAAATCCAAACCATCCTTCTTCCAGTTAACCAAGTCATCATCTTGCCCTGCGGGTCCCTTACCCGCTCCATGACCATACTACTCGTCATTTTAAGTCCAAGCATCTTGACCTTTTTTTCGATCTCTTCATTGGAGAATGATATTGGGATGCCACCGATAAACAATTTAGTGACCGCTATCTCCTTCCCCTATTCATCAACCAGAATAAATGGGTTTCTTCCATTCAGATCAAGTTTTCTCCCTCTAAGGACGAACCAAGCTGCTTGTTGCTGGACGGACGTGACATCAGACTATTGAATCCTAGTATTGACAATTTTAGAAACATGTCAACTTAATGACTTTGGAAGTGAGATCTTTTGGCCGAAGTGGAAGCATGTATTTTGTTAGACAGATTGTACCGACTTGCTTGTCATACAATAATGAGAGTGGTACGTGTTATCTTAATAATAATCATCATTATTATTAATAGTATTATTATTGGTACTATTATTATTATTATTATTATTATTATTATTATTATTATTATTATTATTATTATTATTATTATTATTATTATTATTATTATTATTATTATTATTATTATTATTATTATTATTATTATTATTATTATTATTATTATTATTATTATTATTATTATTATTATTATTATTATTATTATTATTATCATCATCATCATCATTTTTATTTATTTATTTATTCATTTTTTTTTTTTTCCTTCTTTCTTTTTTTAATGTTGAAAATTCTTTATCACAGGGACTATAAATTAACCCATAATTTCATTTTTTGTGTCATAAAATTCATATTCACGTTATGGTTCATTTTGTTGTTTTGAGACAGGGGGTCACACATGCTTGGAACTGTGAAATCTGTTTGTGTGTGTGTATGTGTGTGTGTGTGTGTGTGTGTGTGTGTCTGTGTGCGTGTGTTTTGTGTATGTGCGTGTGTGTGTGTGGGGGGGGGTGTAGGTGTGTGTATGTGTGTGTTTTATTCCAATTCAAGTAATTATAGCAAACAAAAAACCCAACTTCATGTTCATATTTCTGACGATTTGTTTAATATTCAGCAATTAAATCACCACCATATAGATAGAGTGAAGATGACGTCACTCTGGTCTTTGTTATTGTTTTTTGCCATCTGCGTTTATGATTAATTCTCACTTAACTGTATTAACCAGACTATAAAAGTTAATGGTTACACAGAGTTTTGTGTGTTGGTCCGCTATACCGGATGACAATGTTGTGAGCTTCTTAGCCAAGCGTATACTATCTATAGATAATACTTTTTAGAGGAGAAGGTCGCAAATATCTGCAAAGCTGAAGGGAAAATACGATATGCATCTGTTGTGATAGCAGCAATGCTGTATGGATTAGAGACTGCAGCACGACAAAGAAACAAAATAAAGAAGTTGCTGTGGCAGGAATGAGGATGTTGAGATGGTCACTTGACTGGACATGAAAAGATAAAGTGAGAAATGAAGAATATATCAATAAAGATGAGAGGCTATGTGGTCTTGTGGTATGACACCGCTTTCAGATCCGAAGATCCTGGGTTCGAGCCTCTCTGGACGCATAGTCGAGTCCTTGGAAAAGGCCCTTTACTCACATTCTCTCATCGTACTCAGGTGTAATGTGAGTAGTAGCGTTGTTTATGTCGGAAAAAAATTGTAATGTCGCCTAACAGGCGTCATGTCTCTTTCTACGTGTTACGTGTTGCTGTTGGTCAGGGACCCCTTGTAGAGCGTTTTGAGCACGTTTAGTGGATATTGCGCTATATAAAATCTCATTTAAAAAGGATGAGAGAAGACATGTTGAAATGGTTCGGACATGGAAAGAGAAAAGAGAGGGACTACATGGGAAATAAAGTGTATTGGCTATACAATTAACCGGAAGGAGAAAAAAGGGACGCCCAAAGACTAGATGGATGGATGGATGGATGGATGGATGGATAGAGTAAAGGACGATATTATGAAAGTACTGGGCCTGGAAGAAAATGGTGCTATGACCCGAGATGCGTGGAGATGTGGCATTCATTATGGCAACTCTGCAAAATGTGGGATAAGGTGAAAGAAAATAGACGAAGAAGAAGAAGAGGCGGCTGACCACAAACGTATTATGTAGTGGAGCGCTCGGACTGATTTTTTAAAATGTAACGATAAATATTTATTAAAGGGAATGGGTGGTGATAGACACTGCTGTTGTTAATAAACCGATTATTATTATTAACAATTTTTTTGTTCTCCGCCCTCGAATACAAATACTCAGAATTGAGTCGACTTCGAATAATATTTAGATTCATATTCTGATTAAGATAAATAAATGACTCGTTTTTTTTTTTGTTTTTGTTTTTTTTGTTTTGTTGTTTTTTTTTTTTTTTTTTTTTTTTGTTTTTTTTTTTTTTTTTTTGTTTTTTTTTTTTTTTGGGGGGGGGGGGGGGGGTTGTACCTTTCAATTGAAATATTCATGCTGTTGATTACTTTGAATGAAAAAAAAAACCCAAACAACTCTTTTCTTGCATTTGCTGAAGCTCTGAAATCTTTCCCATTAACCGGCGAGCTTTCCTGATTAACCATTTCTAATTATATGTAAAAAATATGTCACTGGCAGATCGATCCAATTAAGCGGCTGGTCCGATTTAGTGGCGATCAAAACTCAGGCTTTTACTGTATTATATTATTTTAGATCCAGATTATATTCATCTCAAACACGTACGACTAAACGACATGTTCTCGAACTCTTTCTATTTCCGATTTCAAGAAGAGTTCTATTTCCGGCCTTGACTTTTCTTTCGTTATTCAACAAGGTCAAGATGGCAACTCCAGCGAAAAGAGTAGCCAAAGCTGCATGTAAGTTATTTCTTAAATTTATAGCGCTATAACTATAATATTTATAGGGCTGTGTGTTAATTTCGCCTAATAACAATTAAATTGTGTTATTCAGCTAACTGTCATCATTTAGATAGCCACTGCGAAGAAATCCTTGGCCGAATCCATTTCCTGCTACTGCTGCTGGCTGGTCAAAAAAAAGTCAGAGTCAGTTTTCAGTCCTTCTGTTTGCCTTTGTTATTGTTATTTACTGACGGACTTATTGACCTGAAAATGCTGCATTTCCTGTAGTAACCTGAATTTGGATTTTGAAAATGGCCTAAAATGGCCGCTAAGATTTGAGTTTGAGTAAGTAGGGAGTTTAATAGAATTTCTAAATGAATGTACTAATAATAGGCACTTTCACCGATACGATTTTCACTGCCGTCGTTGACGCCGCTATCGCCTCGAGAAGCTGTGACCGGGTTTTTACGGTCCTGCGGAGGGGGCCTACGGATATCTACGTATTTTTGTGTTTTTTGATAAATGAACGGGGTCATATCTGGTATCATTGTTTTCTGGAGATCGCGCATTTTTCAACAGTCTTTGTTTCATCGAGATCCATTCATTGGTTCAGAAGATACAGCAGAGTGAAGAAAGGCAAGTTTTTACTGATTTACAATTTTTGTTGTTGAAAATATAATGTTTTCAAACTTTATTGCAGTTAAAGCTTAACATTTTAATGTGTTGTATTCCAAATGTCATCTCATTTCATCCACCGGCAATGTGTTTTTTAGAACCGTAAAGAAAGGCGGTCTGATACCACCAGACCTGAAGTCGAGCGGAAATCTATCGATAATAGGTTTTTTCTTCTTTGTGTCTATTAAGCTACTTTCGTTTTAAAATTTATCGTAGTAGATGGGGATCTTGTTCATTTTAAATGAAACTTGGTCTCGTTTTTATTTATGATTATATTTTTCCACTACGTTAATTTAATTTCGACTTCTATTGAAGTGAAAACAATGTGTTTTTAGAATTTTAAGTTTAGTTTAGAATGGGTCTTCGTCTACAACTTTTGTCTTTTTTTTTTCATCATCTCTTCCAACTTTCCAACATCATAATCGTCCATCATTATTATCACACCATCTTCATATCATCACCACTTATTACTTTGTTATTAATAATTGTTAATGACAATATAATAGTTCTGGCTCTTGTCTCAATTATTTTTTGTGGTTGTATTTTCCCCCTTCCCTCTCAGATCCAGCATTCCAATACAGCTTTTGAAAACTTCAACCTGACAAAGAAATCAAAATGGACCCTGTGTCTACCTTAATTGATGTATTAAAAACATTTCAGTATCTCCCTTCAGATCCTGATAATATTTGTCATGGACATATTATTTTCATTTCCTACTTGGAGAAAAAAAACTTTAAAGACTGCTTTGACATGATTTCAAGTTCTATCAATAGTGCTGGTAAACAATTGTCTAATGTTAAGTCAAGCAGAGTATATATAGATAACGTCATTAGAACCTTTAAGAAAAAGAGGAATTCAAATTTAAAAAGGAATTTTAAAAATGTTGTTGAATTTTTGAATATTAAGACTGTTTTGCCTGTTAAACCAATAAACAATGAACCCCACATATCAATACCTCACATACTGCATCATCATCTCTTCGCACCCATGATACTTCATCCCTCGAAATACTCCATCACTCATTGACGACCACACCTATTCCGTAACCAACACCACTCACACTCATATTACTTCTCCAAATACCTCCAGTACCCAACCTTTAACTCCAAGCTCCCCCATTGTTTAAAGGACTCGTAATACTTGTGATAATTGTTCTGTTGTAAAAAAACGCATTGCTGGCTCTGCTATAGATGCACAAGATAAACTGAAAGTGATGCGATTGGAAAATAAGTTTTTGAAAAAGAAGTATGCCACAAAGCGTATAAACCAGGACAAACAAAGAAAATCCTCAAGGATTCTAGCTCTGAAAGCTGAAGTTAAGGCCCTAAGAAATGAGAACACAGCTCTCCAACAAAAAAATCTGAATCAGGATCATTCTATTCAGATTCTTAAAGACACCAACTTGGCCTTGACCAATGAGAACGAACAGTTAGTAAAAGAAAATAAAAAAATTACATCTGATCTGAATCAACTGTTTTCCTTGAACAGTGCTTTAAAAACAGAGCTGAAGGATTGCCATATTCAAATTGATTATTATATCGCTCTATTAGAAGAGACTTCAGCGCCATCTTGCTCTATCGTCCAAAATAAAACTGGCAACAGTTACTCCTGCTCCATAAGAAAGGTCATATACAAATGTCTGTCAAATGAGGTACCAGCAGCTACCACTGGCACAGTTGTAAAATATGCAGTTCAGTGTCTCACTGGTTCTTCCTTATTGTCAGTCCCAAACATATCGACAGCTACCAGAATGGCACGTGAGATGGGAGTAATTGCTGACATTCAGTCTGCTGAAACAATTCTGTCATCTGATGCAATGACCTTATCATGGGATGCCACAACGGTTGATGGACTTGATTTTTCATCAATGAAATACATATTTCAACAAAGTCATCAATACTCACCCTTAATGCAGCTCAATTGCCTGGTGGATGTGCAGAGGATTATGTACATCATATTTCAGACACTTTGGACAACATTGGGATGGCTTATGCTTCTTACAAAGGTATCCCACATATTGATGTTTGTGATGCCATAAAAGGAAAAATTTTATGTACTTTAACAGATCGGGCTGCTGCCAATCATGCTGCCGTGGTGCTGCTGGAGGAGAAATTGAACAAAAGCTTGTTGGATCTCAAGTGCAACCTCCACCCTTTGGATGGCCTCGTAAATGGCGCCCGTTCAGCTCTTAGAAAGCTGGACAGTAAGAGCAATCTTCATGGGAAAACCCTTGGAGGAACAAGCTGTGCTGTAAGTGTTATTCAGGGGATTTCCAAGATTCGATACAAGGAAAAGGGTGACCCTCTTGGTTTTAAAATTTTTCTTAAGTCGGAGGATTTAAAACCAGGAACGTTCTTGAGGTATGTTGGGAATCGTCTCCATGTTCTTTTTCATCTGGCTGGAACTATTTATCGTTATAGCCACCAATTGGTCACCTATCTGAGGACACAGTGCAGTGCAACAACTCTTGCAAATTGCCTCGCCACCGATCTGTCGAATACGAAAATTCTCAATGACCTGCAACTTTTGGGGATGGTGAGTAAATCGATCACAGCACCATGGATGGCTCTTTGCTACACTTCGTCCTCTGTTAGGAACCATGCAGGAATAGCTCATTCTTTGATCAACATCATTCCTAAGATTCAGACACTCGCCCATGCCCCGGATCAACTGTACTCCGCAACCGAGGATGTGTTCGGTCGACACTTTATGGAAGAAGACACAGTTCTTCAGTCTTTAAAAATAGTTGATAGAGATGAGGCTGATTTGTATTTGTCTACAGAATGTATTCTTCAGGAGTTTGTGTCTATTCTGACACGACAACTGAAAGAGTACATGCCTGAGAGTGCAAATTCTGCAGCTGTCATGGCTGGAAGAGTTGACACCGCCCCAGCACACAACATATGGGCAGAGAGAACCCTGGGCATTCTTGACAAACAGATGAGGCGAGCCCCAAATGCTGCTCTAGATTATATCGATGCCAAAGTCAAGGTGAAGACCAACGGAACACTTGATTGGCTAGACAGCAAGTCCATTGAAGAGCAATCAAAAATCATCCTGTTTGCAAGGTGCCAGGGCACAAAGAATAAGTCCAGCTTTAATCTACGCCAGTCTGCATTGCAAATGGAGCTGGTGAAACGGCAGAGGGTAAAGCAACAAAAGAAGGACAGAGTGCGAAGAGCCAAAATTACAAATGATGTCACCGGTGCGCTTTAGGACTCATGTGGATTGTCAAATCCTATCTTCAGAGATGTAAAAGGGCCTCTTCTTGGATATTTGACTCAAATTTTCGATCAGCCGAAAGAGGTCATTGGATGCTATATTATTCACACCTGGAATGTTGAGGGAGAAGATATTCTTTACAATGGTCGAATTGTCAAATTGTCCAAGAAGAGGGATATTTTTACCATATCTTACTGGCGGGAGGAAGAGTCTGAGGACGAGTCTACAGAGTTCAGAGTAAAAGTTGTAGACATCATCACTGATATCGTGACAGAGGATCTTTACTTCCTTTGACTCTGATATTATCTTCTTGAAGAATTGTTGCTGCCTTGCTGTGGATCCAGGTATGTTAATTTGCTGTCATTTTAATTTGGTTTACCTTTTGTTTCCTCAGTGACCCCGAACTTTAAAAATATATCAGCCGATAATTTTGAAACAAAATATTTTTATAGACTTCGGTTACATGGTACAAAGGGAAATTAGCTATTACCTTTTCATATTTCTGGATAGAGCTTGAAAAGACCTTTAAAATGATATATCATTTGTCAATATCTGTTAAATAGGACAGCTTTTATAGTCCGATTTGTAAATCGGGTTTTCGCATCCGGTACAGCGCCATTGCTCAATCACATGTAATGTTACATAATCATTACATAACAATGTTGCGTGATTAATTTCTTGCATTTTTTCCTTTGGTCTAGTACCTCTATTGATTATATTAGGTGAAACATGTAATAATATGCTCTTTTTTTAACATAGTTGCTCTCTAAAAGGGAGAAACCCTAAATTCATCAATTTTTCGGTCACAATTTTCAAGAATATTTTCTTATATAGCTATATAAGGAGAAATTGTCGATATAAAAATCCATAACTTTTGAACCAATTGAGCTACAGTGTTGTATCATATATCATTTTAAATGGTTTTTCAAGCTCTATCCAAATAACATGGTTTTATTTCCTTTAGTCCCCTTTGAAAAATTCATGAAAGTGCCTACTAATAATGTACCTCACTAGGACACTTGAACTGAAACCAATGTCATATGAAAGAGCTGGCAACACAGATTACAAAACAGTTTGAATTTTGTTTCTATCTTGATTAGAAATGTAGTTACGGCAGTTCAAAGTCTGAAATTTCAGACCGATTTTTACCCCAAAATTACCATTGCAAAGTTGTGACCGAAATCGCGTGATGTTAATAAAAAATGGTTAAAATTAAAGGAAGTGTCAATTGCCAAGGAGTGAGTCCTTAGTAGTTGACGGTTCATCAATTGCCAAGGAGTCAAATTGGAACTCTTCAGCCACATGTGGTGATTTCAGTCGAGCCTCGATTTGCGCGCATACGTATCTCGAACCCCGTCACTTTCTTTTCTTCCATTCGCCATTCACTCATTCCTTGTCAATCGTTGTGGAAAGGATCAAGTCAACACTTGTTGGCATTTGTTTTAATTTTTATGTCTTTTCACGAATTCCAAGATGAGTTAAAATAATATCAAACAAAAATTACTGTTGATTTTGGATTCAGCGGGGGGAAAAAAAACAGAAGGACGAAGTGGCAAATCCCTGCCAACATGTCCTAGATTAAAAAAGAAAAGTAAGATTTCCTTTATTTTAAAGGAAATATACTCACATCGTCTTAATACGGAATAATTAACGTAAAACATTTGTGCAACAAGATCAATCCGTGGCATTAATAGTAAATAGTTGATGATCAACCAACTGGCAAGGTCCCTAACAAAAAGAGGAAATATGAGAGAGAGAGAGAGAGAGAGAGAGAGAGAGAGAGAGAGAGAGAGAGAGAGAGAGAGAGAGAGAGAGAGAGAAATACATGCACAGAGGAAAAAATGGCAGAGAGGGAAAAGAGAAAATCACAGAGAGAGTGTGAGAGAGAGAAAAAAAAAAGAGAAAATGACACAGAGAGAGAAAGAAGAGTAAAAGAGAGTATTAATGAATATTTATATTAATACATATCACTCTGTGGCAATGCATCACTTCGTGACACTAAAGGTACTCCGTGGCAGTTAAAAGTACACATGCGTAGTTTATGAACTGACACGGTCCTTGGCAATTGACGATTTGACAATTGTCAAGGTCCTTGGCAATTGACGCTACCAAAATTAAAACAGTCAATATGGAGTTCTTATCATATATTGTATACCAAAATGTTTGTCTTATCGAGGACAATGCATTTACATTAAATATAGAGGAAGATAAACATTTCAAATTAACACATTATTACATAATATGTCGCAAATGTTACATAATCAAAAACTCGGCTAGACGTAAGAAACAATTTGCTCTATCACTTTTGGATTTATCCCCAATATCTCACTGAAACAATTGCAAATAATTATCCTCTTTTAATTAATACATAGAGAGAATAAAAAAGGGTTTGAGACTATTTAAATGAAAAGATATAAACATTTTGTGTAATGACATAATGAGTTTATTTTTACCTATGGCAATTTAATTGCATATAAATAAAATGGTAGATTGAAAAGGTTCAAATAAATTGAAACAGATTCCCTATTATAATTAGAAGGAAAGTTCTGGCTTTTAATTCTTTAAAAAATTCTGCTAAACACTTTGGGTTTATTGCTATTACATGATTTGAACTGACAATTAATATAATTTTATTCCCCCCCCCCCTTCTCTCTCAATGTATGGGGGTGTCAAAACGTCAAAACTAATAGAATTTCTTCCCATAATAATTATTAAGGCTAAGGCCTTTAGAATATGGATACAAATGATAAACATATCTAAACATATGGGAAAGAAACTTGATGACTTGATGGCAAAGTAAAATGAAATAAAATTAAAGCAATTGGTATTTTTAAAATATCGATATTATTAATATCGGATTTCACAAAGAGAAGAAATATACAAACTTTTAAAACAAAAACTATAAAATGCCTATAAATAAAGTTGGAAAGTATTATTCAATTTAAAAACATAGTAAATAATAGTACTGAAAATATTATGGACTAAATTTAACATAATACATAACTAAATTTAAAATATCGATATCGCCCGGCAGCCATGATGAGTAGATAATGTGACAATTTTGTGTAGGTGGTAAGGAGAGGGTTAAGGCATAAACAACACCAAACGACAGGGTAATTCCTCCTGAAGACATAAATCATAAAATCCATCCGTAAACAAAAAATCTATGGAACAACTTTTTCTGAGACCCATTGGCTATTTTTACAGTCCCGTAAAGATGGTTCTCGGGGCTATTTTTACAGTCCCGTAAAGATGGTTCTCGTGGCTATTTTTACAGTCCCGTAAAGGCGGTTCTCATGGCTATTTTTACGGCGTTGATGCAATTCTGTTCACAGTTATCAGCATAGTTATAGATGTATGTAAACTTGTCTTTTTGCAGTATTCACAAAACTTCACATATTATTTCTCCCGATATTTAGATGTACATTCTAGAGGCAGTGAATGAAAGCAAAATTAATTTCATTTAACATATTTAGATCTAAAGCAAAAAATAAAGTTAACAAACAATTAATGTAAAGTCAATTCTCTTAGCGATTTTTACGGTACTGTCATTTTTATTACATATAATTTGTGTTTTGCAAAAGTTATGTTTACAGTACAGAACAGTCCGTTTTCTATCATCAGTGGGGAGGTTAGGTTGTATGTCTTGAATTTATTTCTGTCAAACAGACATAAAATAAATCTTGTAGTTTATATCAAACACTGAAAGTATATTTAGTTCCTGCTTGAAGTCGACACCCCTCAAGATATAATACTTTACAGGTTTGGCTTTTGTTTATACTTTACCAATATTAACCAGTCAGGAAGGACTAACGGTTTATACAATTTTAAAAGACGTAACATTCAGGGTGCAGTCTCCTCATGTGAGAATGGACCTGAATCCCCTTTCAGAAAAGAGGCCGTTCACAAACCAATTGGACACATTTTCGCCCGTAAATAAAATAGGATTCAAATCGCAATTTCTACAACATATTTTATTTTCTGTCAGCAAATCTATAAAAATCAAAGCTGAAAACATCATGCGACAGTGACAGGCCTGTCATTTCCTTCACAACGATTGGATTTTACTTACTGAGGCCAGTTTTGGCTACCCCGCCCATGAATATTATGCCGTTGTCGGTTTTTGTCGGGTTGAATCTTAAAGAGTTAAATATCACTTGATATTAACTGATTTGGGTACAAATTACAACTCACTGGCATTTCCTAGTTTGGCATTTTGCATAAAATTTTTCTCTAAAATGTCTGTGTATAATTTTTTAAAAAGCCTGGCCTTTTCTTATTGCCAGATTAATGTCTGTGTATCATACAAAGCCTGGCCTTTTCTCAAAATCTACGACCCGTGTTTCTGAGGAATCCCCTTTCGTTATTTTCGTCATTTGGGAGCCAAGTTTTAGGCTGACTCCTATATTATATAGTTTTTTTTTGTTTTTTTTTTGGTGGAAAAAAAATTGAATAACTGCGCTTCTGTATAACCTAGAGACAAAATTCAAACGGTTTTACCAATGGGATGATATACTGCGGAATACTAAACAAGATTTTATACTGTCGTTTGAAAACAAAATTTTTATTTAAGTGCCCTAATATTGCTCTAATATACGACCTAACGTAAAACTATGATATATCACTACAGTATTTTGGTAATCGCTAAAATAGTGTCACTAAAGCTATAAAATGGAAAACGTGTGTACCTTGTTTTTATTCTAATGTGCAATTTACATTTGAAATACTCTGTGATTATTACAGACGTTAAACTGCTCATTTTAACACTCATTTTCTTTCGAGAATACTTTGGCATACACATGGAAATATGATAAGAAAGATGTAAACTTAATCAAATGTCAACAATAGTAACATTTCTCAAACAAATCAGTAAATGGATAGTAGCTTACTATGGTATTCATAATTGAAGTCGTCATTCATGTGGATTGTGTGGCCAAATGGGTAAGACGTAGGTCTCTGAAGGTTGTCGAAATCGATTGTCGTCTGCGTCGCTTAAAAAAAAAAATATATATATACATATATATTCTTGGTTTTTTTTTGGTTTTTTTTTTATCTTCTTTGTACAGAATGTTGCAAGTGATAAACATCCCTCCTCCTTTTTTCTTTCTTTTACATCTTTTTTCTCTCTTATATTTGCTTTTTATCTAAAATTGCAAATTGTTATATTCATCCTCACTGAAAATCCTTTCATAATACTGTTTTCTTTTGTTGTTTTTTTATTGCTGTTATTGGTATTATTTCTGAGGTCTTTCTTCTATTTGTCAAAGTATTACCTGATATGATTTTTTTTTTTTTTTTCAACAGTGGACAAAAACAGTTTCTTGTACAAGTTCAAGAGATGGTGTTACTACAAATCTTATTTCCCAGAAATCGGTATGTAGATAAAATATTATTTTTTATCTGACCTTTTGTCTTTCCCAGGTAATGTGATAAGGAATGAAAGTCTGCAACATATGTTAATAAAGAAAGAGCAGTCGATTAAGCACTGCAGTGCCAGATTAATAAGAATGAGAAAGCTGATCATCCTCCTGACATCCACCAAGGACCTCAGAACATTCTCATTTTACCCCAGAACATTCTCATTTTACCCCAGAACCATCACTGATTACAGCAATTTACCACGGGAATTGACATCTGCATCCCCTTTAGATTTATCTACAGAGCTTCTAGATCACTGCTGAATTTTCACCTTTATGTTATTGTTCATGTCAAAATCTTCATGAGTGAAGGTGGACATTAAAGGCAGATTCAGATTTTGATATCAAGCCACACATCTTTTATTATTCGGGTATAGTGCCTTTAAACTTGTGCAGCATCAAATCTCAAAAGTGATTCTAGCTTTGAAGAGTCCAGTACTCGTTGGGTTCTGCACACTCTTGAGACTTTAGGCTTGCACCTATGTTTTGTATTTTTTATAAGGTTAACCCTTACATACCTGCCGAATCTTACAAATTTTAGACAAATTTCATGTCCAAATACGAAATTTTATGGAAAATTAAGAATTTTTAATTCTCAGTAATACTTAAATAATGATAATAAAAATAATGATAATGATAAGAACTACTACTACTACTACTACTGCTACTACTACTACTACTATTACTGCTACTACTATTACTATTACTGCTACTACTACTAATTGATGATGATGATGATGATAATATTAATAATAACTACAATAATTATAATGATGATAATAATAATAATAATAATAATGTATGTACGATGGTATGCTGGTTTGTATGTATGTCTGCATGTATGTATGTATTTCATTTCTTTTGTATACATGTGTAGAAACAATGTGCAAGCGTGTATGTTCGTGTATGGCTGTGTCTGTAATGTAAACGTGTTGATGTTCATACCATGAACCAAACTGCGCATTGTTTACCTCACTTGAATTGCCTTTAATTAATTTGGACAATAAAGATTATTATTATTAATAATAATAATAATAATAATGATGATGATGGTAATAATGACAACAATAAAGCATGTCTACAACGCATAAATAAGCATGGCGATGTAATTTTTAAGTGATCATCAGTGTCAAATTGTGGTTGTTGTCAAATTACTATAAATTGACATAAAAATTACTAAATTTGAAGTTTTCAATTTGGCAGGTCTGCCCTTACTTTTTCAATATGTGTTGGCAGGTAAATCTTTCCACTGTGATATCGACTCCCGTCTTTTACTTGTACTGAACTGACCTGAAATTGTTATGAATTCTTTAAAACCCCTAAAAACCAATCAAAGATGGATTTGAGTTTTTGACAATTTAATTGAATTTTGAAATTTGCTTACAACTATATTTTAAAAACCCTTTCAGGTCTCCGTCGTGATGACATCATGATGCAGACAGATCAAAACAAGGAAATATTGAATGAAGCCCTCCGTAGAATCCCCAAACAGGAGCTGGATGCCAGAAACTTCCGTATCATGCGCGCCAACCAATTGTCAATGCAGAAAACTGTCTTACCCAGAGACCAGTGGACTGAGTTTGATACGGTTAGTGATCCTGTGTTAGAAGCAGGACACAAATAGCATGTTATTGTTTTGACATCTATATATACATACATGTGCATACCCAAGCGTCTAATTCTTCTTTATCTCAAAATTGGACTCAAATGTTTAACAATCACTTTCCTTGTTGTGTGATAATATGCAGGGATGTTCAATTGTCTGAAGTCAAAAGTTAAGGGGAAGCTCGATGGATATAAAGTAAAAACCTGTTAAACCGAAATTCAAAGGACTTGGTATTCTATTTCGGTTGAGACACCATTAAAAGTTATCAGGATTTTCAAGGGGCACAACTAGTCCTGATTCAAAATCATAGTTGATATATTGGGTTGTCTCATTATCTCATGGTGAGCATCGCGCATCAGTATGCTGTTCTGTATTTATTGGTTTTGTATTTTGTTTGTTTTAGGGGGGGGGGGGGGTTGTTTACTTTTCTATTTTATTCATCTGTTTTCATTTAGTTGATTTAATTTGATAATTGTATTTTTATTTACCGGCAATAAATTTATTTTAGAATATGATACCTTGGAATGGGTTACAGTATAAAAACAAAACAAAAACAATTAGGTAGACATGCCTGTCAGTTAGTGGTAGTACTTACTCGAAATAAAGTTCTTGATGATGATAAGTGAAGAGTAATCCGAGAGTTGTTGATGCGTCAAAGGCTCAAATAGAGTGAAGTGTGTAGCAACAAAATGATGGGTTCTATGGATCCTTGCAACATACACACCCTTAAACAAAGACACCCATAACCTGCTATTATTTCATCCCATTGTCACACATAATACATCAGATTAAATTCAATTTTGTCAATCTTGTGGTTAAATAATGCTGTGTGTCTTTGTGAGTAGGGGATATTTGTATGTGCATAGAAACGAGAATAGACGCTAAAGAGACATTCCGTGAGTGAGAGCAATTATATTGTAACTCCATAAAGATACCGTTGAGGTTATAATACTCCAACGTCATAATGATAGAGTTACAACATTATTGATCTCATCCAGGGCATTGTGCTCTTGCCCATTATCAAGTAATAATGGACTGATGTTGTCGTGGGGGGGGGGGGGGGAGGATAGAGACAAATATGGCATTGTGGAGTGGGTGTGAATAGGGTGGCAAAGTGGAAAGTGTATTTGGTAATGGTTGGGAGATGGGTGAGTAGGGGAGTAGAGAGGCGAACGGAGAAGACGAATAAAGAGCTGTGGGGATGGAGGTAGGTTGATGGTGAAGTAGAGAGGCTGTGTGATGGTAAGTGCCTAGTCTCTAGTGTGCTGGTGTGAGGGGTGGTGAATCATCATCATATCTTGTCGCGCCAGTGAGTCAGCCAGTCTCGGGCAGTCTGGTTGCATTCCCTCAGGTCAGCATTGGTGCAGTGAGGTCCCAGCGAGCATTCGGACAGGATGTGGTCCATGGTCTGTCTGGGGTGACCGCATGGGCATTCAGTGCCCGGTGAGATTTTCCATTTAAAGAGGTTGGTGGCGGTGTTTCCCACCTTTGCTCTAGCTCTGTTCAACGCCACCCATTCTTTTCTCTTGAGGTCTGTGCCTGCTGGGAGCTTTTCTGTTGGGGGCTGGAGGGCATCGTTTGCTGTCTTGTCCCATTCTACCCATTTGTCCAGGCGGAAGAATGCTGAGTGGTCTGGGTGAAGGCTCTCTACTGTGAGGAAGCTTTTTCTTGATTTGAGCCTGCTTTTGGGGCAATTGTGGTCATGAAGGGGGTGTCTCTGGTCCATTTCCTGTTTGTATTTTTGTATTTGGGCATGAGTTTCCCTCCGGATGTGTGGTGGGGCTATTCCTGCTGCACGGTAGACCAGTGGTAATGGTGTTGCTCTCAGCTGGCCCGTTATGATCCGGATTTATTCACCACCCAATTTATTCACGCGACCAGAGAGAATAAATGGGGTGGTGAATAAATGTAATTGAATGCATTAGGTTACCTCTCTTTGTAAGATTTCAGACGATGAAATGGGAATTTTGTTCGATTATCAGCCTTTTTTCCCCTTTTATTTTCTTCGATTATCAGCAATTTATAACCTTTTTTTTTTTCTCTGGTCACTCGTCAATTTCTTTTCAGTTTAATGATAGTTTGATTGTAGTGGCTTTCAGTTTACCGATAGTTGATTAACAAAAATAAAGAGGAAAAAATGTCAACATTTTTATTCCTTTTCTGTTTAGCGATCTTTTCGGTTTATCCAGTTTTTACTGTATATCATTTTCTAATTCTAAGAGTGATACAATTTGATGAAGAGAAGCTTAGCATGAAATAGTTTCATATAGGCTCTTTATGAGAAAAAAATTTCAGGCTTTTTTTTTTTTTTTTAATTATAGCAAAGGGCTTCCCTGATTATGGTTAAAAGCATTAGATGTATTTTCTCAGTTCCGATTTGCATAAGTCATTTTTAGTGGCATATCTTAATCTTGACACAATGTGGTTTTGATAAAATAAAGTAAATAGTATTCTCTTTTTTTCATCCCCAAGAGGAGATTTGTTTTTAGCTTCTATTCCTTGGAAAGATTGGAATATCCCAGGTGCTACAAAGTGAGCTTGGGTGAGATAACTTGCTCAATGCCACATAGCTCAGCGGGTAATTGGATTTAGTACCGTTTGGGTACGAAGCAAAGACCATCCCGCTGAGCCACACTTTCCCGTATCTTGTGATGTCTTAAATCCTTGACAAAATAAATATCATTATTTAACTCATTTTTAGAAAAGAATAAGCGTTTCATTTGGTTAAGAGCTTTAATTGTTGTTCAAATAAGTTAATTACAAAACAAATAAAATTTTGGACGTAAATTATTATAATAAAAAATCAGTTTTGGCACAATCTTAACTAGTGCCTTTAGACCAAAAAGTTGCTTGCTGTTTGATAAGACCTTACACTTGTTGTTAAACACTGTTGCTGCTGACACATCTAATCGATCCAGCTATCCAATCACTTCAGGGTGGAAACATTTCTATTACAAGATGTTGCTGCTTTTGACAACCAGTTGAATTCTTTTCGACATTGTTGTTTGAAGCGTTTGAGTGAATTTGAACTGATTTGGTCCAGAAAATCAATGATCATAAATATTGTATAGCCTATCTTTTTTCTCATTTCATCATTTTTGAAAGTTGCATTGTTTGTCTTTAAAAAAAAGGCAGTGTCAAGTTTTGTATTATTCTCCATTACCTGATTTTTATTTATTATTATTTTTTTTTTTTTCCCCAGGATGACCATTATCTGATGCCCTACTTTGAGCAAGTAAAATTAGAGTTTGAGGAGAAACAGAAATGGGATTCTATGTAAATGTAATTTATAATGAATACTATTGTGTGTGATTAATTTTGTAATGTTGTAAAAACCTAGATGTGGTTCCTGCAGATCAGAGAATTATGTTTTTAATATCAAGCTATGACAGAGGGTAATTTTTATGTCTTATGTCAAACAAAAAAAAAAAAAAAAAAAAAGCAAGATTTTAAATGACTTAGACTATGGAAACAATTGTGCTAAATTTTACCAGTCCTTCTCTGATTTTGATACAGGCATTTATGATTCAGAGAAAAAGATTCCAGCTCTAAAAGTTTAATAGCAGTCTCAAATGTTTGGCCGGAGAAAATTTGTTGTATATTATGTGCAAGGTTAAAGAAATAATTTTTTACTTAGAAAGATGAGTGTTCTGTGATCTTAATAATCGTTACATCTGCAAAACTTTGTTTTTTGTTCACGTATAGCAAATGGCTGATGTCTTGGCTTCGTATTTGTTTGGATGTGAGGTGACTTTAATCGAACTATAAAAGGAGGGAGGGGTAATGAGTATGATATTGTCTTTGTATGCCTGCACAGAAGGAAATAAGTTATTGATCATGATGAGAATTAATTCTTTAAAAGAGGAATGTGTTTGAAGCATTGCATGTACAGCTAATTCTTGTATTTACTGTTTTTTGAATGGCAATAAAGACAGTAAATAACACATTCAAAACTGTTTTTGTTTTTATTTATTGTGTGGGTTTTTTAAAAAAATAACTTGTGTCCTTATGTTTTAAACTATTTTTTTTTTGTCATAAAAATCGCTCTGTGCTGGTGTGTTGATGATAATCTCCATGATAAAAATGAAATTGATTTTGATGATGGCTATGGCTTTTGTGTTTGTAGAGATTTATGATATTAATGAGGTAAAACTAGATCATTTATATAGTGCAATATCCACTGCTTAAATGACCTAAATAATGTTAAACACCTAAAAACAAAACAAACATTTTACAAAGGGTCCCTTGCTAAAGTAACACTTAACATGTAGGACGAGACAGAACGATTGTTAGGTTATATTACAATTTTTCCCTCAGAGACAAACTGTTTAATTACCAAGTACTCATTTTACACCTGAGTACGGTGAGAGAATTTGAGTAAAGAGTTTTACAAGGACTCAACTATGTACCACTCAGAGCTGAATTGAAACACTAGGATTTATTCTTGTTCTGTTTCTTATAGTCATATCACAGGCTGATAATAGTCCTACTTTCAGGTCATGTGACCTGCCAATGTCTTCTGGAAAGGTTACTCTTCCATGATTTCTATCCATTTTCTTCTTCCTTGTCGCGGAATGATATCACTTGGTTTTGCCCTTATTCTGACGTGGGACTGTAACCAATAGGAAGGCAGTCAAAAATACAGATGAAATACTCTGGTTTGACAACAAGAGATAGCGAATGAATCACTATGAAAAAGTTTGTTTTATTTGGGTTTTTTTTAGAGAGGTGGGGGGGGGGGGGTTGTTTTATATTCTCAGACCTGTCTAATGCTACGAAAAAATCGTAGAATTACAAATTTTTGGCTCCAGTTGTAGAGCTTCAAATGTGTCTTTGACTCCATAAATCTTATTGCAAAGGAAAGTGAATGAATGAATGCAAGTTATTTTGAAAAGTTGTAAAATGATGATTCCATGATATTTTGTTCTGATATTCATAATGAGAAATTACCAATAAATTGACATCCATTCACCTCACCTTATTCAATCCAAGCGGCAAAACAAATGGTGGGCGATATTGACCTATAAATTGTGTCCCTGGGTTAGGAAATTGAATAGATGACATGTATAACACGGGTCCATGTGATCTGCTGGGAGAGTTAATGCATTGTTTATGCTCATTGAATTTGATCAAAACAGTAATGAGCAATATTTGTGTATTGTTATTGATTTATTTCTCTAACAATGGAAATTGATGCTGAAGGAGTGTTATACAGCATTGAAAAATTAGGATAATTATGCATATTGTGACCTGCTATGAACAGGCAGACAAATTTTATTAATGTGCTACTACAGTCGGATTTTGTTGAATCCAAGCTTTCTTTAAGTACTGCGAAGTAGTGTTTTTTTTTACAGTTTGTCTTTTAAAAATTATTTTTAATTTCTTCTCTCTATTCTTCCTGCATCACTTCATTGTATGAAATCCTAACTGCCCTGTATTATTCTTTACTATAAGACTCTGGGTGGGGTTCCTGACCTCCCATAGTGGGCATGGAGGTACATACTGTGTCTTCTATCCCCCTCTGTTTTTATTCCAACATGCTTTTTGTCTTTGTCTTGGAATGCGGGTGGTTGGATGGGAGCATCACCCTTGAATCATATACCTATGATGTTCGCATGGGTGTACGATCCGATAGTGATGTCGTTTCTTCTTCTCTTTACTAGCCTATCCTGCTTCTTTGGTTTGTGATTGTATTTTTGACAGGGGATATTTTTTTTCTGTAAATCCTCTGCCTGTTTGTTCTTGGTTATTTATAATTTAGCTTATGATATCTTTAGGTTATAATTTTGATTGACATTAGTACTATTTTTGTTAGATTGCTTGTTTTTTTGTTTCAGCGGTCTCTCATATAACCTCAATTGTGTTGGAAGAGACCTAAAGCAACAAACAAACAAAAAATCTTTGTCTTGGAATGAGATTACTTGGTTTTGTCCTGGCCCTGGCTGAGAGGGAAACAGTCAAATGTATAGTTAGTTTTAGGAGATGATATTTTTTTCCTTGTAAATCATCTCTCTCTTATGCATTGTATTATGTTTTATGTATGTATTATATGCTTTGTAAACATTTGAGTGTATTCCTCTTAGTGGGGACCTGTGCTTGTGTCTGGATGAGATTTTTAGGTGATCTCAAACTAAGTACGCTGATAGTGTGCTCTTGGAATCTACAACTACAACTGTTGCCTATTTGAACCAATTCTCCTTTGTCTGTCTTATTCTTGGATGCTTTAATAGTCATTCTAAAACTTTTTACTATCCCATTTTCTTCCTTTTTACTGGCGCTGATATGACCTTAATGTGTTGCAAGCGCCGTAAAACCATTCAAAACAAACTATAAGAATGACCTGATGGGGAAAGACAATTCCATGTCTCTCTTAGGAGGTTTGAGAAATTAGGCACCTCAAAAAGTGTGCAGGAAATAGTGCCAGACAAAGCAAGAAACATCCCAAATATCGTCCTAAGGGATAGACTGTTGTGTAGTGTAAGTTGCACATTCAACAGGTCATCAGGAGGTATGAGATTCCATCCCCAATTGAGAAAGACTAATTTTTTTTGGAATGTTTTTTTTTTCTTGTTTTTATTTCTTGCTTTGTCTAGCACTGTTTTATACACACTTTTTCAGAGGGTAATCTTTGTAGATTTGACGAGCAAAAACCAGGAAATAAATGGTGACCCTTATGTTTAGGCATCAATGTTGGTCCAAACACTTTCTCCCAGAGTCTGGGATTCACATATGACTGTTTCCTCTCTCATTGAATTGAAGACAGACAATCAGAGTGTGCAGTTGTCACCAAACTGAAATCTTGTACAAGTGTCATCTAAAGATTACTGCTTCAGCAAGTAGCAGTGAAGATCTCTGAAAACTAAATACATATTGTTATCGAAGACCGGCAATGCCCTAGGGTTATGCTGGGCCTCGGTCTGACCTACTATGTTCACTTTGCTGTTTGGTGTAGATATTGTATAAGGCTGGCATAATGGATTTTTGCAAAATAAAATCCAAAATTTTGCAAGCCAAAAACAAAATTAACAAAAAAAATCACATCCTCCCGCGTTCACTTCCCACTGGTGTCCACCTCCCATAGTCCCGGGTTCAGTCCTCAGTGGTGTCCACCTCCGATAGCCTCAGGTCTTCTCTCCACTGGACTCCATATCCCGTGGTTCCATGATCACTCCTCATTGGTGTCCGCCTCTCATAGCCCTAGGATTCATATAATAATAAGCATATATAAACTCTGGTGTTCACCTCCCATAGTTCCGAGTTCACTCCCCACTGGAGTCCATATCCTGTGGTTCCATGATCCACTCTCCACTGGTGTCTTTATCCCAAAATTACAAATTTACTCTTCTCAGGTGTCCATTTCTCACAGTCCTGGCTTTACTTTCCGCTTTACCCCATAGTCCCAGATTTACTTCTTACTTGTATATATCCCATATTTACCTACTACTGGCCACCTATAGATCGGGTTCACTCCCTGCTGCAATCCATCTCGCATTGTACTGGGTGTCTATCTCAAAAAGTGGGTACATTTCTCTCGTGTCCACTCCCCACTTGTATTTACATCTTACAGACCTCACCAGTGTCACCAGCCCATAGTCCCTGGTCTACTCCCCACTGATGTTCACTTCCCAAAGTCCTGGGTTTACTCTCCACTGTTTATTATATCCCATAGTCTAGGTGCACCCAGGTTCACTTCCCACTTGTGTCTACATTCCGTCTTGTCCTCAAGTTCATTCCCCACTACTATCTACAACCCAGGGTCACAAGGTTTCCTCTCCTCAAATATTGATCACCCATTATCCCGGGCTTTATCTCCACAGATGTCCATCTCAAATGCTCCCTGGTTCAATCCCCACTGGTGCTCACCGCAATTGGAAACAGCCTATGGTGATTATGGAGCTCTTTTCAGTAATGATGTTACTGTGAAAAATTGCTGTGCAATTACTTCCCTTGTTACGGTGGGGGAAAAAATCCTTCCAAAAACAAATAAACAAATGGGAAATTGCACGGCTGACGGAAGCTACTATCTCACACACTTATAAAATCTAAAATTTGCAAAAAGCTGCAGATTTCATGGCGCAATGCAAATCAGTAATTTTTTGCAGCCGAAAGCAATGCAAAAAATCACCTTGCCAAAGAAGGAAAAGTAACAAACAAAATTTATTATATACAGTAGAACATGAAAGTAACGTACTCGGAAATAGCGAGAACTCGGAAATAGCGAGTAAAATCTAAATCCCCGTTTTTTTCCCTTATTTGAGTCAATAAAATTAGCATGAAAGTAGCGAGTATGAAAAAGAGGTCAACTCGGAAATAACGAGCATTTCCTGCCCCAGCCTAGGACTGCGAACGAAGTAAAGCAAAACAAGAGACAATGGCAAGTTAAATATTTTTAGCCTAGCCTCTTTTCTTTTCTTATTTTTTGTTACGAGTAATATTACATAGTAGCCTAGTCTGTAGTGGTACATAATAGGCGAAACAAATTTGGGTGGGGGTTGAGTTTGTGTGCGTGTGTGTGTATTGGGGGTGGGAGTCAATTATTCACCCAATGTGGCCTCACTTCGCAGCATCGGTCAGCGAGTAGCATCGTTAACGAACGACACGATCAGCGAGAGAGGGGAGTGTAGAATCATTATTTCAATGGGTCAGTGATTGAGTGGTGCGCTTGCTTACCTCATCAAACATGCCGAGTGCATACAAACACTCGCGCGCACACGCACACAGACACACACAATTCTATGTTCTTGTTTTTTTTTCTAGTCATGATTTACTTGAAAAAAAACACAAAAAAAACACAAAAAAACCCCACAAAAAATAACAAAAAACCAAGCATTCTGCCACTTCTGTGAAGAAATTGAAATAGGGGCGATGGCTTTTACTCGAATTACACACTGAGGGGAATAACCAGCAATATTATAACCTTTCCTGGCAACTAGGGAATAGCGAGAACTCGGAAATAGCGAGTAATCAGGAGTGGACCCGTCGAACTCGCTATTTCCGAGTTCTACTGTATTGATGTTCTTTAATATGTTTGAAAATTGAACTTAAAATGTATAATTCAATCACCACAATTTTTCAAGCATACTTCCCTTCAAGTTGGTATGAAAAAATTATTTCATGCAGCTTGGCAGTTTTGGTTCCTTCACCATCATTGATTCGATACAAACACACACTCGCTCACATACTCATAAGTAGGTACAAAAAAAAAATCTTCAACATGTTCATGAGAATGGTTTGTACATATTCATGTATGACTTCTCGATTGTGTACTTCATAAAAGTATAAAATTAAGCTTTTAAGAAAATATTATTCTTTTCAAAATTAATTTCATTAAATAAAGTTCTATGTCTCACTTAATAATGCAATACATTTAGAACTTCCAGTTCTTTTATTATCAGATGAAGCTCAGATTTAATGCAGAATAGAATGAAATAATGATAATAATAGCAATAGAAATAAAAATAAAATTAGAGATGATGATGATAATTATTATAATAATGGTGATGATAATAATTATTTTTTAATTACTTTATTATCGCAGTCACAACAAGAAAAACGTTTCCTCATCACTCAAAAAATAAACATAATAGAAAGGTGTGGGAATTGGGAAGTATATTAACATTGTTAAAAATCAATTTTGGAATAAAAATCAATATGACGTAATGATTTAAAGACAAAAAAATGACATTCTAAAAACTCAAATAAATCTTTTTTTTAAATATCATCAATCTCTCTAAAAAAAATTATACGATTTTAAAAATCTTTAAATTTGAAAATTTGAATAAATTATAATTAAATTTCCCCGTGTGGTGTCCGGGGTCCCTCAACTGAGAGGGTCAAGAATAGCCCAACGCCAAGCCAGCGTGTCGTAAAAGGCGACTAATGGTGTGTGATTCCCCCATCTTTGAGTCACCTGGTCCTCCAGGTTGGGGGTTGGCAAAGGGTTAACACCCCTTTCCGTTAAACTCAAACCGTTACAGAAACACAGACAGACAAACCAAATCCTTTTTTTAGCTTGGGCGACCGAAGAGTTTCTGGAATTACAGAATTTATGAAGGACAACAGACAAAGCCGAAAGGACTCTGCTGACCCGATGACGTCTTCGCCAAACAAGCAGCTTCGAATTGCGTCGTGGAACGTTCGCACCATGTATGAAGCAGGAAAAAGCTCTCAAGTTGTGACTGAGATGAGAAGATACAGGCTGCATATACTTGGAGTAAGCGAAACCCACTGGATACAATCCGGACAGAAACACCTCAAGTCTGGGGAGAAGATTTTATATTCAGGGAGAGGGGACGGGATTCATACACAGGGAGTAGGAATAATTCTAAGCAAGTTTGCCCAGAAGTCACTGAGAGGATGGGAACAATGCGGAGAAAGGATCATCATGGCGTCCTTTACAACACGGAGTAAGAAGATCAGCATGAACATTGTACAGATCTATGCCCCAACAAATGATGCAACAGATGAGGACAAAGATACATTTTATGGTCTGCTACAACAAGTCATTGACAAGTTGCCAAGGAAAGACATCAACATATTGATGGGAGATGCTAATGCAAAGGTGGGACAGGATAACGTAGGCTATGAAGGTATCATGGGACGTCATGGCATGGGAGAAATGAATGATAATGGTGAGAGATTTGCAAATTTCTGTGCATTCAACAGTTTGGTGATTGGAGGATCAGTGTTCCCCCATAAGAGGATCCACAAAGCAACTTGGGTCTCACCAGATGGTGTGACAGAGAATCAGATTGATCATTTTTGTATCTCTCGTAGATTCAGACGTTCATTGGAAGATGTGACAGTACGGAGAGGGGCAGATGTTGGATCAGACCACCACCTGCTATTGGCAAAGCTTAAGCTCCGACTCAGAAAACACGGGGCCAGATCACATACAAGAAGAAAATTCGAGGTGAATGCACTTGATGGGGAAAAGAATGAGGAATTCAAACTACAATTGAGTAATAGATTCCAACCTCTTACTGAGCTCGAGGAGGACATAGATGTAGAGTCACATTGGGCAAAGATCAAGGAAGTTTACATAACAACTTGCCACGAGGTATTGGGGGTAAAGAAATCGGAACATAAAGAATGGATAAGTCCAACCACCTTGGACCTTATTGAAAAGAGGAGAACAAGGAAGGAACAAGTGAATGCAAGCCGAACAAGGGCTTCAAGACTGGATGCACAAGAGCAGTATCGAGCCATAGCTAAGGAAGTCAAAAGATCTGTGAAGAAAGACAAGGAAGCATTCATGAACAGACTTGCAGAGAAAGCAGAAGCAGCAGCGACTGGAGGACACATGAGGATCCTTTATCAAACTACCAAGACACTTGCTGGAAAATATGGGAAACCAGAGGTACCAGTCAAAGACAAAGATGGGAAAACTATTTTTGGAAAAGAGGCTCAATCTGAACGATGGAGGGAACATTTCAACTGCCTTCTGAACAGACCACCACCAGACAACCAGCCAGAAATTTTGCCTGCAAGGAATGAGCTACCAATTAGCTGTGATCCACCATCGATAGCAGAGATTGTGGGTGCCATTAACAAGATGAAAAGGGGGAAAGTTGCTGGACCAGACCAGATTCCACCGGAGGCTCTAAAAGTTGATGCGGAAAGAAATGCTGAGGCCCTGCACCCACTATTTGAGAGAATATGGAATGACGGGATATTCCCAAAGGATTGGAAGGAAGGACATCTTATCAAGCTTCCAAAGAAAGGGGACCTCAGTAATTGTAATAATTATCGAGGCATCACTCTTCTTTCTATCCCAGGAAAGGTTTTCAACCGTATTATTTTAGAGAGAATTAAGAATGCAACAGATGCTAAACTGCGGGACGAACAGGCAGGTTTTCGGAAAAACCGTTCAACCACCGACCAGATTGCCTCTCTGCGAGTCATAGTGGAACAGTCTATAGAATGGAACTCTCCTCTTATTGTCAACTTTCTGGATTACGAGAAGGCTTTCGACAGTATTGACAGAGCAACATTGTGGAAAATTCTGGCACATTATGGACTCCCTGAAAAGATAGTAAACCTCATTAAGGAAATGTATGAAGGATCAAGTTGCAGGGTTGTACATGAAGATCAGCTGACTGACAGCTTTGAAATTAAGACTGGTGTCAAGCAGGGATGCTTGCTCTCTCCATTCCTGTTCATCCTTGCCATTGATTGGCTAATGAAGGAAACCTCCAAAGGGAGAAGAAATGGGATACAGTGGACCCCCTGGACACAGTTGGATGATCTGGATTTTGCAGATGATCTGGCTCTTTTGTCCCACACCCAGGACCAGATGCAAGCAAAAACCACAATTATAAACAGCCTCTCGGAATCAATTGGTCTAAGAATACACCCTGCAAAGTCAAAGGTCTTGAGGATAGGTACGCGTCAAAGGGAGCAGATCAAAGTAAAAGATCAGGAACTCGAAGATATAGACACTTTCTGCTATCTCGGAAGTATAATTGACAAGGATGGAGGCACGGAAGCAGAGGTGAAAGCACGAATAGGAAAGGCACAGGCTGCATTCACATCTTTGAACAGAGTTTGGAGAACTAAAGATATCTCCCTTCAACTAAAGCTAAGACTTTTCAACTCAAACGTGAAGTCTGTCCTACTGTATGGATGTGAAACTTGGAACGCATCACAGGCATGTATAAGGAGGGTACAGATTTTTGTAAACAGGTGCATGCGTAAGCTACTCAGAATAAAATGGATGGATAGAATAAAAAATGAAGAAGTATGGAAAAGAACACAGCAGAAACCAGTAGGAGAGGATATAGGAAGAAGACGATGAAGGTGGATTGGACACACGCTTAGAAAGAATGACTCAACTATAACAAAGAAAGTATTGGACTGGAACCCTCAGGGCAGAAGATCAAGGGGAAGGCCACGAGGAACATGGAGAAGAATTAAAGAAGCTGATATACAGAGAAGTGGTAAGACCTGGAATGAGATAAAAAAGTTGGCTCAGGATAGAGAAGGATGGAAACTGTTTGTCTGTGGCCTATACCCTGACCCAGGGTGAAAAAGGCAATGATGATGATTATAATTAAATTAAATTAATTTGTCATCCAAACACGAGTAGGATGGTGATGATGAAGATGATGTTAACGATAATGGCAGTTTTGAAGGTGACAGTAATAAAAGTGACAAAATAAAAACAAATGCTTTTAATATGTTGACATATAATAATAATATAGACACAAATAAAAAGTGATAACATTTCACTTTCACACAAAAACACAATCAAAAGCTAAAAAAAAAAATAATAAATCGAAGAAGACATCAAATCAGAACACCTTTTTTCTGTCAAAATCCTGTTATTCATTTAAAATCAAAATATAAAGTAAATATATATTTTTTAAAATACATAATATATTGAATACGGTGAACTTTCTTTATGTCTTCCCTCATCCCTCCTCTGCACCGTTATCACTCCTCATCCCTCCTCTGCACCGTTATCAATATCCATTTATATTATTCACAATGCAACCATAAATAAATAAATCAATGATTAAATGAAATGCATCTCTGAATACTAATTAGTAGTAATTGGCCGTAATCGTTTATTCTGCCTCCAGTCTATTAACTTTCACAAAAAATTTTACAGGTGTAATGTTTTATATTTTGTTGGGTTTTTTTTTTCGTCAGGTGAATAACAGCGTCAAATACTTTTTATTTTTTCATTATTCATTTTTGTTCAATACTTTCTAATTTCTAAGCAGCTAAAAGTCTATGACAACTCAAGATTGCCATAAAAAATGAGACAGATGCTTTCTAATGCAGACACACTAGCCCAAAAGATGACATACAGTTTAAAATCAAAGACATAATCTTTCACAGAAAACACAAAGGCTCATGTTTGACTCCCATAGATAAAGGACAACGCTTGTTCTGACAAATTCGAGTAAGTTTCATGCCCAAACAAGGAAAGAAAATAAAACAGAAAAAGAAAAGGACAATTTATATATTATATATAGAATAGACCAATGCAAAGGCACCGTCTCCAAGATCTTTATTTGAAATGAAAAATGAATCATCATCCAATAAATAATATAAGTAGATGCCTTGTCGTTGCCATAAAATGAAAGCCTCTGATTTTCAGAGGATACAAAATTGAGCTCAGTGACTAATACTATGCGTGGTGAGCAACGAAGGGACATGAGGTAAAAAAAAAAAAAAAAAGTAGAACAAGATAGCTTTACTAAAGTATACATTTGATGACCTCTTGGCATCGAACAGGTCTTCAGATATAATATATTGGGTTGAATAAGATGCCAAAAATTGAACTTAAAGTCAAAATCATCAGCCCATCCCCTTCCCTCAAAAAACAAACATAAAAAAAAAAATCCCCAACAATAAGTTGAAGACATGACATTCATACAAGAATATTAATTTAGATTAAATTTGATAATATAGACTTTAAATTCAATTTTCAGAATTGATTCAGTCCCCACATAAACCCAGATTGAAGCGGTAAGCCTCAATAAATATGGCATTGCAATGTAGTAAGAACAACCTGTGAATAAAAATGTCATGATTCCCTGGAAGCACCATGATAACTATAATGACATTTTGATTTCTTTTTAGTCTCCGAACGTCATGGTGACCGAAATGAACAATGAAAATAAATAACAACACGAGTTCTTTCTCATTCTCAACCCTGTCTACATTCACCAATTTGAAATCATAGTCATAGGTCATAGGGATTATAATAGAATGTTTCAATACAATGATCGTCAAAATACCTCCAGCAAACACATTCTACACAGACTCTATCAGCTTAGTACATTTCATCAAGATATTTTTATACTTAAATTTTAGGCAAATTAAGTCGATATAGAATATTATCTAAAATATTTAAAATAGGTCATAAATATTGTCGTATTATTAGTGGAATATACTGTATGTGCTTACCAAATACACAGTCTTTTTCCTTCTAACAAAAAGGATAGTTCTCAAATCATCTCAATTAAATAGCAACATATATTATATATATTGTATTCAAAAAATAGATATTATATTATAAGAGATTTATGGTGAGTAAGTAGCAGGCAGCGTAAAAGAGGAAAACCTCTGGAATGATTGAAAAAGTCTTGGTAAGAAGTGGCAAAGTCATGTGACCCGTTTTGCCAAAGGCAGGGAGGTGAAATTCTATAGAAAAAAAATTCATGATTAACTCATGAACCACCATCAACAGTTAATCAGCTGTATCCAGTCTGATATAGATATAGATCCATACAGTGCTTTTATTCCTACTGAAATTAATTAGTTGACTGTTTGTTTTTATGTTTTTAAGAGTTTTACAGCGCTTGAAACACATTCATTAAGGTCATATCAGCGCCAGTAAAAAGGAAGAAAATGGGATAGTAAAAAGTTCTAGAATTACAATTAAAGCACCCAAGAAAAGGTAAGACAAAGGGGAATTGGTTCAAATAGGAAACAGATGTAGATTCCAAGAGCACACTATCAAAGTACTTAGTTTGAGATCACTTAAAAGTCTCATCCAGACACAAGCCCAGGCCCCAACTAAGAGAGATACACTCAAATGTTTTAAAATCATATATAACATGCAAACAAAACAATACAGTGCATAATAGGGAGATGATTTACAAGGGAAAAAAATTCATCTCCCAAAACTTATATGAACTACATTTGACTGTTTCCCTCTCAGCTAGGGTATCTAGCCATGGCCAGGACAAAACCAAGTATTCTCATTCCAAGGCAAAGACAGAAAGCATGTTGGAAAACAGATATAGGGTATAGAAGACACAGTAAGTGCCACCCTGCCCACTATGGGAGGCCAGGAAAATTAGTTGACTGCCGTATTCTGAGCAAAAACACGTTTTAAAAAATGTGGCCAGAAAGCGGGTCCTTCAAATATCGATCGATTTAAGTGACCCTCATCTTGGCAAAAACTTTCAAACCTGCGACCTTGCGAGAACTGTAAAATCTAAATAAAACCTTTATTTATAAGGAATAAATTAATAGATAAAAATTGAATTTTAATCGGAGTTTTCATTAAGTATTCTTTGTTTAAAGGAAATGAATATTGTATTTAAACTCTAGTACTGATTGTGATGATAATGATGATGATGATAATAATAATGAAAAATGATAACAAATGTCACAATTCTAATCACATTGACTTTAAATTAAATTTTTATTGTTCGGTTCATATAGCTGAGAAGGATGTTATCTATCATATTAAATATCATATAATTGTTGTCCTAACGCTCTGACACCAGCGTTTATCTAAAACATCTTTTTATTTGAGAGTTATTAACAAAAACATACAATTGGCAATTTCTAGTGTAAGATAACACAAGAACCTGTTCTTGGATCATTTATCATACAGTAATGCCATGGATTAAAAATGGAAGAAAAATCCTTTAAAAATTTATTTAATATGAAATTATATGAATAAATTAGGCTTATAGTATTAACTCCATAAATGTGTGTAAAATGCATGTAGAAAACTGTCATATTTATCATTGGTGTATTCGACGCATACTAAATTTGCAGGTTTTATAACCTACATTGTTATGTGCCCTTTGTTGTAATGGAAATACTCTCAAGCTAACACAAAATATTGTCAAATACAACAATGTTAACTTAAATCAAGCCCATCATTGCATTCAGTAATCAGACCTTCAAATATGAATCCCTAGGATATATCGGATAGAAAAAAATTATGACGACATTAATTCATAGAGATTAAGTAAACTGATTTATGATTTTTTTTTCTTGTAACATTTTGATTCTTGAAAGATCAGAAGAACAGTTATTAAAAATGCACAATCTATAAATATTTTGATGTTGTGTGTTACAGATTTGTCCCTTAAGGATATTTATTTATTAGTATTTATACACTTGACTTCATTTTCAGGAAAATTATTATTTCCCTACTGTCATAAACATTCAAAGGATCTGATATAACAATTTACACTCAGTCACGTATGTAGGTCTTGCTCTATCTCAGAAATTGTAATCACCCCATTCTTGTCTTGAATTTCAAGCAACATCATTCAACTTTATATAACAACTTTCAGCTTTTAAGTCTTAGTTTTATATCGTGTATCATAATCTCAAGTTTAATGTCAAGAATGAATTCTTTTCAAATCATTACCTCTCATTATTTATCTGATGATGTATCTATAGTTTTAACCATTTTCACAATGAGAACAGTAACAGTAACAGCAGTAAAAGCCAAGGTTTTTTTCACATCCCTCTTACTGTTATCTTGAAGAAAATGCTCAAGACGGAAGATATCTGATTTGAGAAAAATGAATCCCGTCAGTAATTCGTTCATTAAAGGGGTAATAGCGACGGAATGTTGCATTATAGTTATTAAACAAAACCTGGTTCATATAGTTTATCTTACTTATAAATCTATTTCATCTGGTCTTTATCGTAAACTCTTTCGTTGTATTTGGAAGATGGCCGTTTACCAAGGAGGTAACCAAGTAAAAGCAAAACAGCTCCCACCAGTTCCAAAACAAAGGAAGTGATGAAGACGCGTAGGCGATAGGCAACAATGTCATGTATGGCACAAGTGGGGAAGATACCGCATTCAGGTCGACGTAATGTACACGTACCGTCCTCTATATGTTTGAATATGTATGGAGCTGCTATGTAACCTGCAAGAAAAGATAAAATAAAACATGATATTATTTCTAAGCTGAAATTCGTTTTTCCTTTAAGATGAACTCAATTTGAACCTTTGAAATGACATTTCAACATCTTTTTACTTGCGGACAGACATCCAAATATTTCTCTGTAATCTGTCCAGATTTTAAATTGTATTTATGTTTTCATTGTTTTTGTTATTGGCTGATGAAGGATTTTAAATATTGTATATATGTTTTTATTGTTTTTGTTAATGGCTGATGAAGGGTTTTGAGCTTGAAATTTCCGCATTTGGTATTTGCTCTTTTTCGAAGCTGTTATATTCATTTTTGATGATTACTTTAAAAACAGCTTTTAGCAGCTTAGAATCACTTTGACTTATATATTTTAATATCCATTATCAATTTAGATGGACAATATTCTGAATCTTCATAAATGTACTATATAATGATATATATGGTGAGAATGATTATGATGTTGACAAATATAACAATGATGATGAATAGGATTATAAAGATAATTATTATAATGGTTTTAAATTGGGAAGATTGTGAGCGATTGTTGTGACCAATTCAGTAAATCTATATGTGTAATACAAGGTCAGTCTAATAGTTGAATTTTAGCCCAGGTCAAAAAAAATAAAGTGAAATTGATAATATCATATTATTGAGTAGAAGGTATGACGGTAATTTTTTTTAAATTATGAAATACAAAAAAAAAAACAAATAAAACAAATTAAGGTTACTTTCTTTTTGTTTTTTGTTATATATTTTTGTTTATTTGATTGTTTTTTGGGGTAAAAAAAAAAATATCCATCTATTGATAGATTACGATGGGTGTTTTAAGCAATGTGCATAATCAGCTGATGTAAAAGTACAATACGGAAGTTCACTCACCAAAGAGAATAATGTAGAACATTTTCAATCCAATGGCAGCTGGAATGTCTTTGTTATCGACACATCTGTGAGTTTAGAAAAGAGTATAACAATGAGACTCGATAAAGATTGGAGATGATAACAATTATAGAATATAACAAATCTTTAGCCACCAAATAGAATTTTAAAAACCATATTGTTGACATCTCTGTTATGATTGTGCCCAACCTGAAATCCAGATTAAATTCTCAATAACAGATCATATTGTTCTCACCAAAACAGCATTAACAGCAATATTAGTTGACCTTCAATGAAACCAAATGTAAGTGCTGTTATTTGTCTCCTGGCCATTCTTAAGGTGGATCAGATATGATTAGATATCTTTACTGAATACTGTAATAAAGCTTGGAATCGGTGCGAATAAAACCAACTTTGAAAAAGAAATTGAAGAAGCCCAGAATGCAAGAAGGTGACTATTACAGACCTGCCTACTATAATAAAATATTCGTATAATTATGAAATTTTGGCTTCGATTTATTAATCCTCTTGAGGGTAAATTGTTGTTTTTTAAAGATAACTGTAGTAACTACAATTTTTAACTCCAAAAATTACGAATTTTTAAATGTTCAAGTAAACAGGACTGCTATTAATTCATTAGTGGTAAAACAGATGCATACACGCAACAGTTGGGGCTTATGATGTTTTTTTTCTTATGGATACACATTTTTATGCTCGTCGGACAAGTATTTCATATGGACATCCGCCATTGTTCCAATAGTTTAGAACCAGTTACTAAGTTACTATGCGTCATTACGAAGAAGTGACGTCACGACTGTTGAAGCCTATTGTTAACTTGTATGTACTACTACCATACCTGTAGAATGAAGTGAGTAGGAGAGTGCCAGAAGACAATAGAGGATAAAAATTTTGTAGCGGCAATGGAGGCTCGAACCTGCGACCTTACTGGTATGACAACTCTGCCTGGCCAGGGAGAGTGTGACTTTACCGTATGAGCTATCCACGATCCCAAAAAAGATTCGTATCTAACCCTAGTCTTAATAGACCCTTCTCTTCCTGACTTCTTGAGGTCACGAGTTCAACACACACAGACGCCGCGAAGTTGGTCAGCATTTAAGCTTAATAGTCAATATTCTCAACACAAACGTGCAATATAGAAACTATTGAGACATTGAGTATGCTCCGGTATTTGGGGTGAATTTTTTAATTCCATACCTGTAGGAAGCCATGAGTAAAGGCACAAATCGAGTACCAACGGCTAAAGCCCCTAATAATAAGGCAATTTGGAAAGCCCAATAAGCCCACATGCAAGGTTGGACGCACATCTCTGGGGTTGCTGTTTTCACAGAGTCTTCAATGCACTTGCAGTCATGGAATTTCTGCGGGAAATCAAGGAATTTTATAGACAAATAGAACCAAGCAAAGAAATGAAAAGAAACACACACATACACACACACACACACACACACACACACACACACACACACACACACACACACATACATACAAGCACACATTAGGGGAAAAAATGAAAATAATAACAAATAAACAAATACTAGCTATATTCAGACTAAAAATGTATAAATGGTGAACCAGCCATTTTTTTCATTTTGTCAAGGGGATTTCCCAAAAACTGAAGTAATGAACAATAAAGAATGTAAAAAAGTAATGAAAAAATCCAAAGTGAATATGACAGCTAAGAAAAGGAACAGAATTCCAAGCTCGGAATGTTTTGGGCTCAAAGCCCTTCTTCAGAAAGGCAATAAAAACATCACTTAAAATCCAGACAGATGGCAAAGGAATATTTGGCATAGCTGTCCGCATTTGGCAAAAACAAAATAAAAAAGCAACTTGAATTTCATTGAAATTTGAGTCTAATTGCTACATTGCTTCCCATTCTGCAGTAAACTGAGAATGCCTTAGTGAGAAGTTATAAGCAGTGGGTTGTTCTGTAGGCAAGGCAAAGCGAGGCAAAAAGCCTGCAAATTAGTGATGGGCACATCAATATTAATTCAGTCACTACCTGATGCATAGATTTTTATCATGTGCCTGATATTGAAAAACTTCTTATCCTGACATGGCGGACTTTTGCAAAAAATAAATCCCAAATTTTCCAAGCTAAAAACAGCAAAATTTGCAAAAAAAATTGCAAAAATTTGTGATTCATTTTCAAAAAAACCCATAATTAGTTCATGAAAGAGAAAGGTATCTGTTTGTTTTAAAAGGTTTCACAGCACTTGCAACAAATGTAAGGTCATATCAGCGCCAGGAAAAAGGAAGAAAAGGATATAGTACTCTTGATTAATTATCTTTCACGTTCTACACGAGCTATCAAACTAAAAGAAAAAAAAACTTTTAAAACAAAATTATGAAAGTTTTTTTTTTTTTTTTTTTAAAGTATTATTGTTGTTTTGTTTTTGTTTTTCTTTGCAAAATCTCGAATATTTGCAAAAATTTGCTAATAATTGCAGATTTTACAGCCGTGTTGGAGCTGAAAGCGATACAAAAAACTGCCATGCCAGCTTATCAAAACTGCCCGTTAGTACCTACTGTGCAAAATGGCACTGTATAGCAAAAACATTTATGGAAACTTTAAACTATGTTCTTCAATTTTCATAAATGATAATTCATAATATTACGTGAAACATGACGTCATTATCCATCATAGAAATTGAATATCATCAAGTTTCTGGTCAAAATTGTTAATATATGTTGTTGTTTTTTCAGAATACAGCAGCGCATTGCTGTTGATTGGTTAATATTTGTTTGAATTTTTGTTTAAGTTCCTAGCATTGCACAGTCAAAAAAAAAACAAATCCATAAAACTTACTCCTTTGTATGGATATCCACAACCTGCATGACAGGCTGAGTAATAAGTATTGCCATCAGAACCACAGACCGGGGCATAACCAAGCTCTGAGCAGATACAGGTTTTGCTGCATAGGTCTGTTGTAGAAATGCTTATGATAAGAAAAAAAAAGGTTTTAAATGATTTTTTGACAACAAATCATATATTCATAAAATCACACGTAAGAAAATGCACAACTGCACACACACACACACACACGCACACAAAAACACACACACACACACAACCGTAGGTTCACTCATTTTATTCAATCACCTTAATCAGTTTTCCAGCATGCCCTGCCATGGTGGAGCTGGATGACCGAGTCTTATCTATCTAAATCTAATGTTCCTACTCACTTCATTTCTTGTTATCAACATAACATAAGTGCCTGCTACACTCACTTTTCTGAATTAAAAATTCACCCCAAATACCGGAGCATACTCAATGTCTCAATCGTTTCTATGTTATAGGTTTGTGTTGACAATATTGGCTATTAAGCTTAAATTATGCTGGCCAACTAACTTTATGGAGTTTGTGTGTGTTGGACCCACGATCTCAAGAAGTCAGGAAGAGAAGGCTCTAATAAAAGACTAGAGTTAAAAGCGATTTTTTTTAGATCGTGGATAGCTCATACGGTGGAGACACGTTCTCCCCGGCCAGGAGGAGTTGTCATTACCAGTAAGGTTGTGGGTTTGAGCCCCCATCGGCGTCGCAAAATTATTATTCTCTATTGTCTTCTGGCACTTTCCTTCTCACTTAATTTCTTGTAAACCTAATGTTGAACCCCCCCCCCCCCCCCTTTTTTTTTTGACTTCTCCGAAAACTGTGCTAGAATCCATTGAGTACAGTATTAAATTTTATCATGGTTATTTTGAGTGATTTGAAACATCCCCAATATTGACATAATCTTGCAAAAACACATATTAAAAAATTTGGCCAGAAAACTCGTCCTTCAAATATTGATCGATTTAAATTAATCTCATCTTGGCCTGAATTCACGGGTTTGAGAGTTTTTGCCAAGATCAGTCATTTAATTCAATCGATATTTGAAGGACAAGTTTTCTGGCCAAATTTTTTAATATGTGTTTTTCCAGAGTACGGCAGAAAAGGGAGTTTAAAATGGTACTCGCCAACTGAGCCAATATCAATCAAACGCCTGAATAGTTTTGATGAAGCTACCATTACCTACCTTGTAACATTTTTTTCTCCTTTGTCTATATTAGGTTGATCACAACCAAATCCAATATTAAGCCCCTGCACAAGAACCAGCACAGCAGACAAAAGCACCACCATTTTAAGGCACGATACAGGGTTCAATTTAAACTTGCTTGATACGAAACCACCAAACACAGTACCGAATAAAAGGAGAATACCATAGATTGCATCTGTCAAAGAAAAGGTAAGAGAGAAAAAAATTTTAAATAATGAATGGTCAAAATGGTGAATACTTTTATTAAATATACGCTTATTTTTCACTTATTTTATGTTTCCACATTCTCTCTCTCTCTCTCTCTCTCTCTCTCTCTCTCTCTCTCTCTCTCTCTCTCTCTCTCTCTCTCTCTCTCTCTATCCCTGACAAACACACACACACACACACACACACACACACTATAACATTTACCCTACACATTATTAAGCGGCTTGCACTGTACTCACAAAGGACGAACCCTGGGTTTCAGAGAGAACTCTCTCTCTCTCTCTCTCTCTCTCTCTCTCTCTTTCTCTCTCCCTGACAAACACACACACACACACACACACACACACACACACACACACTCTAACATTTACCCTACACATTATTAAGCCGCTTGCACTGTACTCACAAAGGACGAACCCTGGGTTTCAGAGAGAACTCTCTCTCTCTCTCTCTCTCTCTCTCTCTCTCTCTCTCTCTCTCTCTCTCTCTCTCTCTCTCTCTCTCTCTCTCTCTCTCTCTCTCTCTCTCTCTCTCTCTCATACACATACACACACACACACACACACACACTATAACATTTACCCTACACATAATTAAGCAGCTTGCACTTTACTCACAAAGAACGAACCCTGGTTCCATGGGTTTCAGAGAGAACTGGTGACTAAAATAGTTGACAATGATAGAGGTAATACCAGCCCAGGCCATGTGAGACAATGTGCTGCCCCCGAGCAATAGCAGGTAGACACGATTGGTCATCAGGCGGAACAAGCTGGGAAATAGTCCTGAAATGGCAGAGGAGGAGGAGGAGGCAAGATATTATGAAGGAGATACAGGGTGGCAATTTAGGAGGCAAAAATTGATTGAACTTTAGCACAAACACATCGACTGACTCCTATCTGAGCAGTTAACTCCAATAAAAAGACATTACATACTAATTTATTACTGTTCATCGAGTGATTAGAAAATATACAGAGGTTTTTTAACATAGTGAATTCCGTAAATAGATGGAAAATAGGCAACCTTTCATGAATTAAGTTTAAAATTTGATAACAATCGTCAAGTTGACCCAAACATAATACCACTTATGGACAATTGGTAACATATTTAAAAACATAAAGTTCATGTTTAAAATTTAAAAGAATAACTAATCAACCGCATCATCTGAAAAGCTTTCCATAAAAATCAGGTTTTTACCTCTCAATTCCTGTAAAACCCAAACAAAACAGGAGTTTTCATCAGCATCTTTCTCTTGAACGTTGTTAGCGTATCTCCTAATGGGCATGATGGATTTAGGGAAGAGGATCATGGGAATGCTACAGAAACTTGTAACCAGGCCAAGGATCAGGAAGCCAATCCACCATGCTGGCAGCCATCTTGGATTTAAGAATGTCATGTAATGAGTGGTGTCTGTTGAAGAAATAATAATTTTTTTTAGTAAATGAATATTCAAATTTATAAAATAGCTTGCAGGTTCTCCACTCGTGTACTACAAATGTGACTATGACTATAGAAGCCTATCCAAAGGGAGTGATCTATATTCATGTCTTCGTCCAACCAAGTCATCGATCCCATGATTTGTTGCTGTCCAACGATTGGATATTTCTTAATAAATGTAAACACGCTGCTTTGTTTATGAAAGTTGTGTAACATACCCATGTTTCAAGCTGAACAAAATGACCAATAATGATGTTAGATATTTCAAAAGCTGTGAACAGTTTTCACTATGTGGGTCATTTTGAGCACATATTCCAATGTGACCAATGACCTCGAGCACATGGAAAGGTAATATAGATCATGCCTATTAAATAAAATCCATACTGTTGCTGTTTCAATATTGAAGATTAATGCAACGTTTGTGTGGGGTGGAATGGTGTTAAGTGATGGCACTGTACCATAATGTCCTACTGTGACAGAAATGTTCTCTAATTGACGAGTAAATGTTTTATATTTTACAGAATTTCTCAAGTTATCGGGGAGATTTATGACACAGTTTCTGGCCGGTAGGTTCCATCTTCGAGTCCCCCTGCTGTAGTCCCCCTACACAAGGCCGATTTCTTGGAAAAGGATCTTTTATCACATTTTTTTCTCTCACAATACCCAGGTGGTAAATAAGTACCTAGCTGATAACGGATGTAATTGTTCAATAAATGTGTAATAACACTATGTGGTCTTGTATTATGACACTCGCTTTCGGATCGGAAGGTCCTGGGTTCGAGCCTCACTCGGTGCATTGTTGAGCCCTTGGAGAAGGCTCTTTACTCACATTCTCTCACAGTACTCAGGTGTAAAAAGAGTACCTGGCTGTTAACAGTGTTGTCTCTGTCCAAAAAAATTGTGATATCGCCTAATAGGCGTAATGTCCCATCCTACATGTTAAATGTTGCTGTTGGCCAGGGACGCCTTGTAACACAAAACAAACAACACATTTTCACCTATATAATTATCTAATATAGATATATATATATTCTATGTCTACTTGAAAAAGGCCAAAGGCTGAAACGTCGTTTGTTTTGTGTTGTTCCCTTATTCATGAGTTACTCCCTTTATCTTTATCTCCAACCACATATTTCCCATTTCTCATAGAATTAATCCCTGAAGAACAAAGAAAAACTGCAGTGCCCTCCGTAATAAAGTCACAACATGATCTTGACAACCTCAAAACTCTGGCCAAGGACTGTGACCAATGGAAACAATTAACAATATGGATGGAGAGAGCAGCTATACTCATGGAAGTTTTAAAAACCCTGTGGCTGAATCACACAATTCTCAGCAAGCGTTATTCAGACTGCGAGGCTTACTGCTACATAGAATACACTCCATGTTAGTTGCCCTTAGTATCGGTAAATTGGACTTTGCATGTTTCAATCTTTTAAAAATATTTGTCTGTTATTTTCCCCCAGTCTTGATTACAAAAGCTGCTCTAAAACTAATACATATATAGATAAATGTGTCAGTCCATGACATAATCAGTCATTTTGGATTTGCATTTTTTGCATTTTCTGAAAGAATATGCTCACAAGAGCATTTTAATCTTTAATTGAAATAAATTGGGTGATTTTTCATGAAGTTATGGTCAGATGTATGGGAAAGGTATCCAGCAACGTTTTTCATACTTTCGTACTTTTTCAACTTGACCAGTTGTAAAACATACTTAGAAGTGAAATTAAGCTTTGATATTTCCCGAAGATGTACAAAAAGGTTTATTTAATCATTTATGACAATAACTCATTTTTGATAAAAAGTGACCCTCTAACTAAACTTGGCAATATCTCAAGTTCAAACCCTTTTCACCATCTGACTGATTATGTCATTCAATGTAACAAGTGTATACAGACTGAATTATTACCTTCCAATGAGATGTAGGTTGTCATAGAGTTGAAACCAAACAACATGGCGATCAGGGGTCCAAAGCTGGCCAGAGCCGTAAACAGACCTGTCAAATATACAGTTTAGTCTTTTTTTAAAAATTAAGCTTTTTTTTTGTGCAATATCCACTAAACGTGCTCAAAGCAATTTACAAAGGGTCCCTGACCAACAGTAACACGTAACATAAAGAGCATGACATCTATTAGGCGATAATACAATTTTTTTCTCCGACAGAGACAACGATGTTAACGGCCAGGTACTCATTTTACACCTGAGTACATTGAGAGAATGTGAGTAAAGAGTCTTTTCCAAGGACTCAACTATTCACTGAGCGAGGCTCGAACAAAAGATCTTCCGATCCGAAAGCAAGTATCATACCACTAGACCACATAGCCGTGCGTATGATTCAAACACATGAGCCAAGTCATTGATTAGTGAGATAGTAGTACCTTAAGGAGGGTGGAGGATGATAAATGGTCTGCATCAATTGCTTGTTACAAATTGGTTAAGGAGATAGGTTTATCAGAAAGTTACTTTCTACCAGTTCTTAATTAGACCCAGCTACCCAGTCACTAGTGAGTGGCAAAAAAGAAAAACTCTGAATCTTTTTAATTTAAACTTAAAGTTTAAGAGTATCCTATTTGGGGGTGCCAATAGCTCAGTTACAAAGCACTCACTTCACATGCAAAGGGACTTGAGTTCGATCCTGGATGAAGTCCAGATTGTTTTCTGTCCACTCAGCAGTGATTGAGTAGCCGGGTCTGTTAAAGCTGGTGGAATGTACTTTGCCTACTAGCGTCATATCCAAAGGGTAGTACGCAATTATTATTCTCTGTTTCACTCTATAGAAACCAGGATAAACTCTGGCTCTATGGGCCAAATGGCTCCGATGGACTACTACTTATCCCATTTGAAGATGAGAAAATGAAACTGCTGAGACCCGTTTGGGTGATATCGGTATTTCTTTCAGTGATTATAATTATATGCTAGCTTTTTTATATAGCACAATATCCACTAAACATGCTCAAAGCGCTTTACAAAGGGTCTCTGGCCAACAACAACATTTAACATGTAGGATGAGACATGTCGCCTGTTAGGTGATAATACAATTTTTTAGGACAGAGGCAATGCTGTTAACGGCCAAGTACTCATTTTACACCTGAGTACGGTGAGAGAATTTGAGTAAAGAGCCTTCTCCAAGGAATCAACTATGCGCCAACCGAGGCTAGAACCCAGGACCTTCCGATCCGAAAGCAAGTGTCATACTACTAGACCATATAGCCGAACAATGAGATCCCAGCCACAGGGTTACAGTCAGTGACTGGGTGGGGATCCTGACCTCCCATAGCGGGCAGGGAGGTACATACTGCATCTTCTATCCCCTTATATCTGTTTTCCAACATGCTTTCTGTCTTTGTCTTGGAATGAGATTACTTAGTTTTGTCCTGGCCCTGGCCGGAGTCCTAGCTGGGAGGGAAACAGTCAAATGCATAGTTATTGTTATGGGAGATGATATTTTTTTCCTTGTAAATCATCTCTCTGTTACATATTATTATATTTGTTATTTTTAATGTATGATGTATAATATTTGAGTGTGTACCTCTTTGTTGGATTTTGTGCTTGTGTCAGGATGAGAGTTACAGGTGATCTCAAACTAAGTACATTGGTGGTATGCTCTTGGAATCTACATCTGATCCCTATTTGTTCTCAGTTCCCCTATGTCTTACTTTTTCTTGGGTGCTTTAATTGTAATTCTAGAACTTTTTACTTTCCCATTTTCTTCCTTTTTACTGGCGCTGATATAATCTAAATGTGTTGCAAACGCTGTAAAACCCATAAAAACAAAAACAAACAAAAAACAGTCAGTGAAAACCCATTAGATGTTTATGCAATGGCAGACACTGAATTTCTATTTGATTACACATCAATGACAGGGGGGGTGGGAGGGACAAGGTGGCCACGTGGTTAAGGCATTGCACTGTTGTAATGTTCAGTAATTCGAGCTATATATAATATATATATAATATATATATATATATAAAATAACATTCAAGAATCATTGTGTTTAGGATTGGTAGCCATGATTTTTTAAATTCCCACATTCTTTTCTCACAAGGGAAGTCACTCAGGATATATATTCCAACATATTTGCTTTATTATAGGTTAACTCCCTTTAATTACAGGTCCCGGGTTCGAGCCCTGTTTCGGGCACTTTCATGTTTTTTACCTTGAGCAAGATTATTAACCCCCAATTGCTCACTTGGACAACATGTGTGATTCCTGTAAACATCATGTAAACATCACACATCTTGTTAGATGAATTATCTATAGTCCTTCGTGGAATGCCTAGGCGATGATATCTTATGATGTCATGGCAGAAGGGCATAATTTTAATGCATCAATGAAATATGTACAGTTTTTTGATTACCTAAATGTTGAGCTGTGTCTGTGTCTCCGGTGTTGTCATCGATAAATGTAACAACCAGAGCCATTCTTGGAGCTATGGCAATTCCCTGAAAAATTAAAAAATAATTGTGTGTTACTTGAACATGGCCAATTAAAAGCATGGGCAATTAAAAATAAAGACTTAGATTTTATTTTTAAAAACCCACTGGTACATTTTGAAAAAAAAAGTTAGCTGAAAGCCGCTAGTTCTTATTTATATTATCATCATCCTCTCGTCATCATCACCATCATCTTCATCTTCATCATCATCACCATCATCAAAATCATGATCATCATTTATAATCATCATAGTTTGAAATACAATCTTCTTATGAACATTTTTGCCACCGTTATTTTTTTTGTTATTGTTAATACTATTATCATTATATTATTATTATTATTATTATTATTATTATTATTATTATTATTATTATTATTATTATTATTATTATTATTATTATTATTATTATTATTATATTAGTTGTTGTTTATTGTTATTGTTATTTATTATTATTATTATTATATATTATTATTATTATTATTATTATTATATTATCATTATCATTATTATTATATTATTATTATTATTATTATTATTATTATTATTATTATTATTATAATATCATAATTATTATCATCATCATCATCATCATCATCATTATCATTATTACAATTACACGACTCACATGGAAGACCATTGCGACAACAAAGAGAGCTAAGACAACGCTGGAGTGGTCTTCCTCATGGAATGGATGGGTGTTGAACGGACAGGCATCCTTGAAGATCTGGACATGAACCTCTGGGGGGATGGGAGGCATCTTCTTCATACTCTGGGAAAGCAGCCCTGTGTACATCAAATCTGTCTTTGTGATGTTGCGCTGGAAAATAAAATAGAATTATAAAGCCAATTTGATAATGTACTAAATTAATTGTGCTGCTCGAAGCTCGATGAAATGAATAACAATGTGACATTGAATGTAAGGTTCGATTTAACATACGGAATCAGATAAAATGGACGTTTCGGGTTTCCTCTTTATCAACAAAACAGGATGAATGAAACACCACAGACGAATGAGAAATAGTGGTTGGTACCTGCGTTGTCTTTGTCAGATAAATTACAAAAGGGCCCCATTGTCAGATAAATTACAAAAGGGCCTCATTATCAGATAAATTACAAAAGGGCCTCATTGTCATATAAATTACAAAAGCCTCTTTGTCAGATAAATTACAAAAGGGCTTCATTGTCAGATAAATTACAAAAGGGCCTCTTTGTCAGATAAATTACAAAAGGGCCTTTCATTGTCAGATACATTACAAAAGGGCCTCTTGTCAGATAAATTACAAAAGGGCCTCTTGTCAGATAATACACAAGGGCCTCATTGTCAGATAAATTACAAAAGGGCCCCATTGTCAGATAAATTACAAAAGGGCCTCATTGTCAGATAAATTACAAAAGGGCCTCATTGTCAGATAAATTACAAAAGGGCCTCATTGTCAGATAAATTACAAAAGGGCCTCATTGTCAGATAAATTACAAAAAGGTCTTTAAAAAAAAAAGAGAAAAAAAAATAAACTAAAATATGAGGTCAGGAGAATTCTAAATTAAGCTTTTTTTATTGTTGTTGTTGTTGTTGTTGTTGTTGTTGTTGTTGTTGTTGTTGTTGTTGTTGTTGTTGTTGGTTGAATGTGACAAGAGGTGCTTACATAAATTGGTGGCAAAATAAAAACAAACCAGAGTCTGATATCAACCTACTTTTACATTTAGTTAGTCTATTCATTGAAATGTATCGACATATCTGGGTGGGAAATAAATTGAAATCACGAAGAAGAGTGGCGTCAGAAGCATTCTGTTTAAATCAAATACGCCTCAACAGTCGTAACGTCACTTCCCTTGTAATGATGCATGGTAACTTAGTAACTGGCTTTAACTATCGGAAAAATGGCGGATGCCCTTATGAAATATTTCTCCGACGAGCATAAAAGTGTATCCGATGGAAAAAAATACATTATAAATCTGATCATGTTTTGACTTTTTACACATTCTGATCAGAAGACATATATGAAAAGTTCTAGCCAGCTTGAAGAATAAAAAGTACAGATTTTCTTTGTTTAGAACCACGATGGCCGCGTTGCTGGGCGACGTGACATCAGACTATTGAATCCAATTATGACAAAACTATGACTTACATTTCTCTCAAAGGCAAGCTTGTCGTCCAGGTCATCAGCAGCTCTTCTACGGCGACTGTTTGGAAGTTCATATGGGAAGAAATAGTCGTCACTGTTAGGACCCAGCATGGCTTTGAGATTTGGTAACATGTCCCTAACATTGGGGGGAAGCTGTTGTACGTAAGCAGCCTGAAATAATAAATAAAATAAAATGAAACATAAATTCCTTTGATTCATACCCATGGGGAATTTTGTCAGGAGAGCATTATATTTCCAGGGAGGCATGAAACAACTAAATGGGTAGTTAATGTAGTCTATAGTAGTGGAACATAGGACCAATGTAAGTGTTCTGGACGAAGTAAAAGAACTGGTAGGAAGGCAAGAATCACTACTTGCAATGGTAAAGAGAAGGAAATTGTCTTGGTTTGGTCACCTCGTAAGACATGAAAGCTTATGCAAGACAATATTGCAGGGCACAGTAGAAGGCTGCCGAAAAAGAGGAAGACCGAGATAAAGGTGACAGGATAACATTAAAGATTGGACAGGGCTGACGTGGAACAATCTAATGAGGAAAGGCCAAGACCATGATGAGTGGCGTCGAATCGTGAAGTCTGCAAACCGAGAGTCCCCCCGACGACCAACCGGTCATGGGATAGAGTGAGTGAGAGTGAGAATGAGATAGTAGTGTAGAACACCAAAGTAGCAATGGAATTGTCCTTTTAAGACCTGCCACATTGCCTCCAAGACGGTGTGTTTGTGAATTTAATTAAAAAGAGGTACCATAAAATGCTTACGTTTCCTATCTAATTACGGCATGCTGTGTCATGTAAAATAATAATAACATATCAATAATACCTGTCTGCCGAACCAATAGTACTGTATTTATGTTTAGTAATATGTTTATGTTTTCATTGAATTTTTGTTGTTGAAGAAGGGTATTGAGCTCATAACGTTCTGTGTTAGTGTTAGGTATTTTTTTTTTTAAGCTGTTATATATTCATTTTTGTTGATTACTTTTTACAGTCCACAGCCTCTAGCAGCTTAGTATCGCTTTGACTATTGTTAAAAGACAAAAGTCTGTTTGTTTTGTTTTTGTTTTTAAGGGTTTTACGGCGCTTGCAACACATTTAGGTTATATCAGCGCCAGTAAAAAGGAAGAAAATGGGATAGTAAAAAGTTCTAGAATTATAATTTAAGCATCCAAGAATAAGCAGACAAAGGGGCATTGGTTCAAATAGGGAACAGATGTAGATTCCAAGAGCACACTATCAGTGTACTTAGTTTGAGATCACCTCAAAGTCCTATCCAGACACAAGCACAGGACCCCACTAAGAGAAATACACTCAAATGTTTAGAAATCATGAACAAAACATAATACAGCGAATAACAGAGGGAAAAAATATCATCTCCCAAAACTAACTATACATCTGACTGTTTCCCTCCCAGCCAGGGTATCCGGTCAGGGTCAGGACAAAACTAAGTAATCTCATTCCAAGACAAAGACAGAAAGCATGTGGGAAAACAGACATAGGGGGATAGAAGACACAGTATGTACCTCCCTGCCCACTATGGGAGGTCAGGAACCCCACCCAGACAAAAGTCTGTTACAAGAGGAGAAGAGAAAAAGCAGAAGAAGGATAAACACACCTGTTCTGGTAGACTCATGGTTCTGACTTTATCTAGGTCAATGCCCATAGACAGTGCCATTGGCTTGAGGTTGGGGTAGATTGGATTCTGGGCAAGCTTCTCAAAATCCAGCATCATAACTGTCACCCCACTGCCTTGTGGCACAGTGGTGGTGGGCATGGGGGTGGTAGTGGTGGTGGTGGTGGTTGTCGTTGTGGTTGTCTTCACAGCTCCTGCTGTGACGACTGGTTGGTTGTTGCCTCCTGTGGCCAAATAAATACATTAGATGTGTGGGGAAGATCGAGGGAGTTCACGTGATTGAGTTAAAGTTGGTGGTGATATGAATGATGACGATGGTGATGATGATGGTAATGGTGATGATGACGACGACGACGACGATGATGATGATGATGATGATGATCGTGGTAATGGTGATGACAACGAGCACATAAACCAAATTTGGCAATGAGGTGGAGATGGGCCAAGTGTGTGAGAAAGAGAGCGGGGAGAGGGGGAGGGTGGTTTGGGCAGTAAGATATAATGGGGTTTTACTATGTCTTGGGCAGTAGGATAAAATGGAGTTTTACTATACCTTTGGGCAGTACGATATAATGGGGTTTTACTATACCTTTAGGCAGTAGGATATGATGGGGTTTTACTATACCTATGGGCAGTAGGATATAATGGGGTTTTACTATACCTTTGGACAGTAGGATATAATGGGGTTTTACTATATCTTTGGGCAGTAGGATATAATGGGGTTTTACTCTACCTTTGAGCAGTAGGATATAATGGGGTTTTACTATACCTTTGGACAGTAGGATATAATGGGGTTTTACTATATCTTTGGGCAGTAGGATATAATGGGGTTTTACTATGTCTTGGGCAGTAGGATATAATGGGGTTTTACTATACCTTTGGGCAGTAGGATATAATGGGGTTTTACTATACCTTTGGGCAGTACGATATAATGGGGTTTTACTATACCTTTGGGTAGTAGGATATAATGGGGTTTTACTATACCTTTGGGCAGTCGGATATAATGGGGTTTTACTATACCTTTGGGCAGTAGGATATAATGAGGTTTTACTATACCTTTGGGTAGTAGGATATAATGGCGTTTTACTATACCTTTGGGCAGTAGGATATAATGGGGTTTTACTATACCTTTGGACAGTAGGATATAATGGGGTTTTACTATACCTTTGGGCAGTAGGATATAATGGGGTTTTACTATGCCTTTGGGCAGTAGGATATAATGGAGTTTTACTATACCTTTGGGTAGTAGGATATAATGGGGTTTTACTATACCTTTGGGTAGTAGGATATAATGGGGTTTTACTATACCTGAGTCAGGTTTGACTGGAATCGGGGTAGGTGTGGTGTCAGGAAATCTTTGCGGTGTGGGTTTTGGCTTGGGTTTGGAAGGAGTTGGTTGCTGTTTGGCCCTAGCCGCAGCCTCAGCATGAAATTTAGCCGCATTTTCCGCCATTCGTTTCATCATCAAGTCTGTCATAATTTTCTGCATCTTGTCAACAAGGTCCTTAGGCATCCGGGCGTACACACAGGAGGGCATATCAAACATCAGCTTCTCTACACTGTAATCAAGAAAATTGATTGCGTTGCTTCTTTAAGTTACCAGAAGGTAAAAAAACAAATGATGAGCAGCGCTTTACAATTAACTAATACGCACACACACACGCACACACACACACATGCACACACACGCACACACACAACACACAACGATTCAAAAGCTAATAATATAATATGATCGCGCTGGTTATAATCTTTTTTGAACATCTGTATTAAATTCTACGGAATTAGAATTTTACAAAACCGTTCAAAAAGGCATGCTCGTAATAGCGCTAAAAATGTGTGCTTCTATGTGGTCTAGTGGTATGATTTGCCTTCATAGTTGAAGGCCCACTCTGAGCACTATATTGTTGAGTCCTTGGAAAATACTATTTACTCACATTTTCTCATCTTACTCAGGTGAAACATGAGTACCTGACTGTTAACAGCGTTGTCTCTGATGGAAAAAAACATTGTAATATTATCGCCTAACAGGCATCATGTCTCATCCTATATGTACGTCTTGCTGTTGGCCTTGGATCTTTGTTAAGTGCTTTGAGTATGTTGAATGGATATTGCGCAATATAAATGCTCTTGTTAAAAAAATGAATAAGGAAGCAATAGAATATTCCCTTAAAAGGGCGGATTTTAGAAGCTATGAAGCAACGTATTGTAGAAAAATGCCTGAAGACTGTGATCGAGAAAATACTAATGAAATAGTTTTTTAAAATGGAGAGGCTTCATATGGGAACAATACAGACAATGGACGTTTCGGGCACAAACCCTGCTGAAGAAGGGTTTGTACTCGAAACGTCCACTGTCTGTATTGTTCCATACGAAGCCTCTCAATTTATTTACTCTTGCCTTAGAAGCAACGTATTGAAAAACTTACGTGAATTTCTCTGTTTCATTTTCACGGGGTGGGTCAGCCAAATCTTTGTGTGAATGGATGTGAGGAATGATACACAACAGGGAACAAATGCCAGCAACCAAAGATGTGATGGCCAGGACTCGGGGTATGTTGACCCTGGTGGGTGGGAGTGGTCAACATTCGATTATTAAGACATTGAATGATGATGATGATGATGATGGGGATGATGATGATGACGATGATGATGATGATGATGATGATGATGATGATGATGATGATGATGATGATGATGATGATGATGATGATGATGATGATGATGATGATATATTATTATGATGATGATGATGGTGGTGGTGGTGATGATGATGATGATGATGATGAATGATGATGATGATGATGATGATGATGATGATGATGATGATGATGATGATGATGGTGATGGTGATGATGATGTGATGGTGATGATGTGATTGTGATGCTGATGATGATGATGATGATGATGATGTTGATGATGACGAGATGATGACGACGACGATGATGATAATGATGAAGATGATGATGATGATGGTGATGATAAAGATGATTAATAATAATAATAATAATAACAATTGGTTTATATTTTTAAGACAAATGAAATATACCATACCTCCTTGCTATGACACTGAGGAATAAGACTGTGAATAGGGAGGCAATGGGAGACGGTAAGGTAAGCATGTCCGTTGCATTATCACCGAGGTCAAACTGACGCTTCAGGTAGGGTACCTGTGATATCAGGTAGACGTGAATGTACTCGGCAAACAGTGACGTCACACCAGATAGGAGCGCAAAAATCCATACTTTTTTGAAACGCTGTGAAAGAAGGGTTTTAAAAATGTAATCAACAACAATATTAAAATCTGTAAATAAATGTGACATTATTTACCAGGACTGCCAACGACAAAAACAATCTAAACATTAATGGGGGGGGGGGGGGTCCATAAAGTCTGTTTTTACCCACATTGTACTCATTTGCACGTCAGAAGTCTGTTTTTACCCATGTGTACTTATTTACACATCTGAAGTCTGTTTTTACACACGTGTACTTATTTGCACATCTGAAGTCTGTTTTTACCCTTGTGTACTTATTTGCACATCTGAAGTCTGTTTTTACCCATGTGTACTTATTATTTGCATGTCAGATGAATCGGTTGTTATAATGAAAATACTCTCAAACCAACGGAAAATATTGTCAATGTTAAATTAAGCCCATAAATGTGTTCGGTTATCAAAACTTCTAATATATGCACTTTGGTTTTAACCCCCCAAAAAATGTATCTCTATACCTTATGCATTGTCACTTTATCATGTTTTATAATCATTGGAGTGCAAGTACAGTTTAATCATACCAAAAACCACAACAATAAAAAAAAACCAACAACAAAAAACAACAATAAATTCTCCAGTTTCACTCTCACGATTTAGGGAGCAGGCACTGTTGTACGATAAAGATCTGAAAGTGTGTATGAAACAGTGCTAGACAGAGCAAGAAAGAAAAACACAAGACCCCCCTCCCTAACAAAATACGTCAAAAAGCTAAAGTTCAAGGCAGACACATGTACCCTTGTGAAGAATATAAGCATTATATCGTCTTAACTATATGGTACCTCTGGCCGGTAATCAGAGGTCTAAGGTTCGAGGTCGTTTGACCTTTTTGGGTGTTTTTCCCTGCTTTGTTTGGCGCCGTTTTATATTTATACACACTTTTTCAGACCAGTTTCACTCTAACATTTTGGATTTTTTAAAAACGGAATCTGGGAGAATCTGTGTCTGAATATGATCAATCCTGGCTTTGAAAGAATCTGACTCCTCGGCCAACCTTGGCTTTTAAAGAATGTCTCCTCAACCAAACATTGCTTTTATAGAATATGCCTCCTCGGCCAAACTCGGCTTTTAAAGAATATGTCTCCTCGGCCAAACATGGCTTTTACAGAATATGCCTCCTCGGCCAAACTCGGCTTTTAAAGAATATGTCTCCTCGGCCAAACATGGCTTTTATAGAATATGCCTTCTAGGCCAAACTCGGCTTTTAAAGAATATGTCTCCTCGGTCAAACTTGGCTTTTAAAGAATAATATGTCTCCTTGGCCAACCTTGGCTTTTAAAGAATCTGATTTCTTGGTCAACCTTGACTTTCAAATAATCTGACTCCTTGACCAACCTTGGCTTTCAAAGAATCTGACTCCTTGGCCAACCTTGGCTTTCAAAGAATCTGACTCCTTGGCGAACCTTGGCTTTCAAAGAATCTGACTCCTTGGCCAACCTTGGCTTTCAAAGAATCTGACTCCTTGGCCAACCTTGGCTTTCAAAGAATCTGACTCCTTGGCCAACCTTGGCTTTCAAAGAATCTGACTCCTTGGCGAACCTTGGCTTTCAAAGAATCTGACTCCTTGGCCAACCTTGGCTTTCAAAGAATCTGACTCCTTGGCGAACATTGGCTTTCAAAGAATCTGACTCCTTGGCCAACCTTGTCTTTCAAAGAATCTGACTCCTTGGCCAACCTTGGCTTTCAAAGAATCTGACTCCTTGGCCAACCTTGGCTTTCAAAGAATCTGACTCCTTGGCTTTTAAAGAAGTAAATGGGATTTCTCAGTTCCGTCTCAAATTGCTGTAATGTCGGAATAAACCAGGTGATGTAATTTGAATTTTTAACCACAATAAAAAAGGCAGAGTTAGTTAATTTCTCTTGTCTACGGTGTAGAAAAATACAACTCCGTACATTGGCCACAGGCATGAGTTTGGATTTGTTTTCTTTTTAATTAAACTATATTCACTTTCCAGAGTCCCGTTCAACCCGACATGATACCATTTGGAGACGATGGGGCACATTTAAAGAATAAACGAGCATCCATTTTGGTTTTTTTTTTTTGGTTTTTTTTTTTTTTGTTTGGTGTGTGTGTGTGTGGGGGGGGGGCGTTTTTTTTTTTTTTTGTTTTTTGTTTGTTTTGCTTGTTTTAAAAAAATTAACCGCAATATTTGAGGGAAATAAAGGGTATTACGAACAGGCATTCATCTATTTTACTTATGATACTAACATATTGTTGAAATTAACATAGATCGAGACGAATCTTTTGAGCCTTCAACAACAAAATCGGTTAGGTATAAAGTGTGCAGGTGCGCGCAAATGATTTGTTTTTTAAATCACAAGCCAACTTATCGAATAACCCTTTTGATGAACATCAAATACATTAGTTGGATTCAATTTCAACATGCTAGATGTTGTTGAGTCCACGGATGTGATCAAGAGTAATGCTTTCTTTCTTCATTCTTCATCCTAATCAATAATATACAACTACACAACAACAATCATTTTGGCTATTTTGCAGTTCCAACGCGAAAAGCACCTCACGTCAACGTAGCAGCGACATCTATACCTCGTTATATTATTAGACTCTGCATTCTAGAGATACAATCCCTTTAGAGTTGTGTACATCTTCATGCTTCTTCTTCTTCTTCAAGTACCAAGTCTGTGCCAGACATCGGTGATCATGGTTCGCCATTCATCTCTCTGATCAGATAACCTCAGAAAACTAATATTGCTCTTCTCTTTCTTAGTCATCCAGCTATTCAAACTATTCAAATATGGTTTTCTTGGTCTACCTTTACTCTTTTTGCATTCTATCTTTCCTGTGAGAGCAAGATGTTCAATACATTTATGTCGATTTAGGTGCCCTAAAAATTGCATTTGTCTTTTTCTTATTGTACGAATTAGTAACCTATTAGGTTCAGCTTGCTCTAATACTTCTTCATTAGTTTTCTTCGCTGTCAATGAGATTCTTGACATCTTTCTAGGAAACCATATTTCTGCTGCCTCCAGTTTTCATGATTAAAACAAATTAATACAAATGTATGAATTTTAATATTATTTTACGATTGTCATTTTGAAATTAACATAGATCGAGAATGAGCCATAAGTGGCCAAATGATGGCAAATCGATGGCCAAATGATGGCAAATCGATGGCCAAAAGTAAAGGACTAATGATTATACCCCATTTTATTATTGAGCTTTTATATAGCGCAATATCCACCAACGTGCTCAAAGCGCTTTACAAGGGGTCCCTGGCCGACCGCGACTTAGGACGAGACATGACGCCTGTTAGGCAATATTATACTTTTTTGGGACATAGAAAACGCTGTTAACGGCCAGGTACTCATTTTACACATGAGTACGGTGAGAGAATGTGAGTAAAGAGCCTTCTCCAAGGACTCAACTATGCGCCGAGCGAGGCTCGAACCCAGGACCTTCCGATCCGAAAGCGAGTGTCATACCACAAGACCACATAGCCCATCAAATATTCTATGTAAAAAATCCCATCTGAATCAACTGAAAATGGAGTTAGACCTAGACGTCTATCCTTAATTTAAGAAAGATTTAGAACTTATTCGTTTATCAATCTGTGAAAAATAGATTTATAATTGTAGGTTTATGTAATTAATTCTGTGCTCGATGTTAACATTTTAACATTGACGGCTGTCCATACAATTTTGATCCCTAACCGTATTTTTTTAAAAGAAGAGATTAATAAATCAATCAATTAATTTATTTATTTTGTCTAACCATCGTCGAATTCAACAGCTGATCTTCTTCTCCTTCTTCTTCAACAACATCATCATCATCATCATCATCATCATCAT
>NC_088370.1:22320788-22323288 GCF_034508935.2 Berghia stephanieae | reverse complement strand
GAGAGAGAAGGGGGGGGGAGAGGAAAGAGAGACACAGAGAGAGAGATAGAGAGAGAGAAAGAGAGAGAGAGAGAGAGAGAGAGAGAAAGAGAGAGAGAGATAAAGAGTGAGAGGGAGAGAGGGGTAGAGAAAGAAAGAGAGAAAAGAGAGAGAGAGAGAGAGAGAGAGAGAGAGAGAAGGGGGGGAGAGGAAAGAGAGACACAGAGAGAGAGAGAGAGAGAGAGAGAGAGAGAGAGAGAGAGAGAGAGAGAGAGAGAGAGAGAGAGAGAGAGAGAGAGAGAGAGAGAGAGAGAGAGGAACCAACCTGTAAAATTCCCGGTTTACAAAAACTGGTCCCACAATACTGATCTTCACTTGAGAAATCGCCGTTATTGTAACTGCCCTTGCCATCACTCCAGCCGATCTTAGGCATCATTGCGATTTCTTCCGGTTGTTTCCCGTTGCTCTTATCGCCATAGGCCGTCTCGTCGTCTAAGTACTCCTTATGGGGCGCCATTTTGGATGGCGATGACGTATGTTTTGTTTGATGTGTTGAGTTTTTGGTAACACTGTATATTCTTATATCATATACTTATTATATTTCTTTCACTCTGTCACTTTCAGCAATAGATCCTTTATAGAATAAAAATGTATCCAGAATTTATATATCCTGATTTGTTTAAGACAAAAATAAAACCAATAAAACTTCCAATAAGTTCTGAAAAAGAAAAAAAAAATGGAATGTTATAATAGTAATAATGATGATGACGACGACGATGATGATGATGATGATAATAATAATAATAATATAATAATAATAATAATAAATAATAATAATAATAATAATAATAATAATAATAATAATAATAATAATAAAAGAAGAAAAAGAAGAAGAAGAAAAGAAGAAGAAGAAGAAGAAGAAGAAGAAGAAGAAGAAAGAAGAAGAAGAAGAAGAAGAAGAAGAAGAAGAAGAAGAAGAAGAAGAAGAAGAAGAAGAAGAAGAAGAAGAAAGCAGAAGAAGACGAAGGAGAAGAAGGTCAGTAAGAAGAAGAGAAGAAGAAGAAAGAAGAGTAGATTGAAAGAATTATATAAACATATATCTAGAAGAAGTAGAAAGAAAAAAAGTAAGAATAGAATGAAGAAGACAAAAAGAAGAAGAATAAAAAAGAAGTTGAAAAGAAAAAAAAGAAGAAAAGAAAAGAAGATGAGACGAGAGAATGAAGAAAAAAGAAAAGAAGTAAAAAAAAAAAAAAAATAATAAAAGAAAAAGAAAAGTAAAAGAAGTAATAAGAAAAAAAAAGAAGAAGAAGAAGAAGAAGAAGAAGAAGAAGAAGAAGAAGAAGAAGAAGAAGAAGAAGAAGAAGAAGAAGAAGAAGAAGAATATGGTTCCATTTGGAAAAATAAAAAGATCAAATGACCAAGTAATAACTGATTATATAAAGAATATATAATAAACATATCTAAAATATCCTCCCTTACAAAGATTAGTCTATTTGACGGCAGGTCTAGCAAAAGACTCTTTTGTGCTCAGGTAAAACCAAATAAATTATCCATTTCTTATCAAGTACAAAGAGTCACACGGAAAGGATGAATTATAATGGTCATGGGTGTGTGTGTGTGTGTGTGTGTGTGTGTGTGTGTGTGTGTGTGTGTGTGTGAAGGGGGGGGGGGTTAACAAAAGATATCAAAGCGATGGATTGATGAATAATTTACCGATCCAGGAAGGGTCAACGATCCTTCATCCTAAGGACAAGTCGACCCAAAACTTGAAATGATTCTCTGGCATAATGTAGTGCGCATATGTGGTCTTGTGGTATGACACTAGGTCCTTGGAAAAGGCTCTTTACTCACCTTCTGTCACCGTACTCATGTGTAAAATGGGTACCTGGCCGTTAACATAACAGCGTTCTGTCGGGAAAAAAATTGTAATATCACCTAACAGGCGCGATGTCTCATTCTTCATGTTACGTCTTGCTGCTGGTCACGGACCCTTATAAAGCGTTTTGAGCATATTTAGTGGATTTTGCGCACTATACAAGTGTTATATTTATCATCATAATATGAATAGTTCTTTTACACAATGGAAAGTTCCAATTACAATTCTACTTTTCCGTTCAACAAAAATTCTATTCAAGACTATATATCAAAACTATAATCTAAACAAGGAAATAAGTTAGGTAATTTCCTGTTTATGTTTTCTGTTGACAATCAATGCAACATGTCATGAAATGGGATGGATAGAAAATAAAGTGAGGAAATGTTATTCATATATAAGGGATTTACTCACGTTATCTTTCTATCCATCTTATTAGCTAGTTTAGGCACCTCTAGCTTTTGGTTTTATCACAAAAATGGGAGTATGGTCAACTACAGATAGTTCGAAGATGACGTCACTCAGGTCTTTGTTATTGTTTTTTGTCATCCGCATTTATGAGTAATGCTCACTGAACTGTATTAACTTGACTATAAACGTTCATGGATACACACAGTTTTGTGTGTTGGTCCGTTATACTTGCGGATG
>NC_088370.1:22300788-22313288 GCF_034508935.2 Berghia stephanieae | reverse complement strand
TTGTCAACATCGAGTGTTGTTAAAAGGTTAAAATGATTCTTCAATCATCCATTACACAAACATCAACAACTTTAAAAAAAAATTGTAGGTTTTCAATTGTTCCATCACATACTAAGATGTGTAATTTGGGTGATTTCGGACTAAAATCATCACGCATTGTCTCATTATGAAACATCTACATATTCATCAAATGACAACAATATAACTAATAAGCCAAATCTTGATTCCCCTCCCCCCCCCCCCCCCCTTGAATTGTTAAGATATAATAAAAAGAATAAAAAGAATAGGAAATTAAATTGATTAATTATTGTTTTTGGCTACACACGTCATTCAATTTCATTTATAGATAGTTATAGAACTAAATCAAAACATGAAAGCAATAACAATTCTCTGTAATTACAAGTTTTCAACATTCTTACCTAAATTTTTATTTCCAAAATTCTTGTCACAGCATCTGCTAATCCTTGAAATATTCACATATTTACATTTCAAACCAATCCCTCAAAATACTTCTCGTCAAAAAGAAATCTCCTATGGGAATCGAAACACGTTTTACAATAATATATTGGCTATAAATTCCTGCTATTGTAATAAGAGGTTAGCTTCGGAATGGAACTCCTACCAAATCCCAATGTGTTTCTTCTTGTGTGAAGTGAGGGGTGAACAGTGAACTCTAGTGTTGGGTTATTTGATCGCTTTTACTCGATCGACGATCGAGCGCCAAGCCACGAGTCAGTGCTCGATCTCAATGCCGGAAGAGCGAGTTAGTAAAACGATCACTCGATCGTAAAACGATCAGGCGGGTTGTGAGCTTGAGACGATCTTGACACGTGAGACGAGCTTGAGACGATCAGGATTCGAGCGAGCGGAGGGGTAACGAGTGTTTCGAATCATTTCAAATTCAAACGATCACAGTTTGCCATCCGATACCAATCGCCAATGTTTGCACACGGTAGTCTGTGGTTCTTCCACAGCCCTCACTCCTTGTCAGATGTTAGTGTGTCTGGGTGGCAGTGGCAGGGAAATTCGTATAGGTGTATCACGCGTGTGTGACAAGACTTCATTAAACCTACTAAAGTTTGACTATCACACACACAAACACACACACACATACACACACACACACACACACACACACACACTAAGGCTATTTCTATGACACACACGCATCCCTCTATCAATGAACACTCCTACAGTAGTGCGGCTATGAGGTCTAGTCATGACGTAACTATGGGTCTCGTGCATTATAATGGTCTAGTGGTATGACACCCGCTTTGGGATCGGAAAGTCCTGGGTTCGAGCCTCGCGCTCGGTGCATAGTTGAGTCTTTGGACAAGGCTCTTTACTCACATTCTCTCACCGTACTCAGGTGTAAAATGAGTACCTGGCCGTTAACAGCGTTGTCTTTGTCTGAAAAATTGTAATATCGCCTAACAGGCGGCATGTCCCGTCCTACATTTTAAATGTTGCTGTTGACCGGGGACCCCTTTACAAAGCGCTTTGATCACATTTAGTGGATATTGTAAAGCTCAATTTTTTAAAGTAAAACATTAGCTTTGAATATGGAATGTTTCAATTTTAGATGCCTGTGTATTCTTTGTTAGTTCCCATCATCATCATCATCATCATCATCATCATCATCATCATCATCATCATCATCATCATCATCATCATCATCAGGGGCAGCGGTACGGTCTTTGGTTGGCACCCGAAAGGTACCGAGTTCGATCACCCGCCGCTGAGTGGTCTTGAGCAAGTCACCTTGCCCTAACTAAATTTGCGGCGCTGCACTGTGGCTATCGCTTGGGTTATTCCAGTCTTCCCTTAGAATAGACCCGAAAGACGAATCTCCCCTATGGGATGAATAAAGGGAATTATGTTTAATTTATTTATCATCACCATCATATCAGCGGGATCATCATCATCACCACCACCACCACCACCACCCTAATAATAATGGATAAAATAAATATCAACACATTTCAATGTAATAATCAATCTAAAATCAATCAGTGCTCCTAAAAGACCCTTTGATTTCTTTGTCTAATTCGTTCCATACTTTTGGAGTCCCGACAAAGAAAGATTTTCAGCTAACTATAGTTTATATATGGGAATATTAATCAGTCGTTTATATTGGAATCGGAGTTGTCTAGCAGGTGTATTAGTTCAAAGCGCATTTCCAAGGATTTACCATGCTCAATGAACTTCACAATATTTAATTTAATTTATTCCTCCGGCACGCCATATCGACCATACATCCATTTTGTACAGTAGGTACCGATCGCTGTTTGGAGTCTTTTTGTATTAAAGCTCTTTACAATACCCGTCATTGCTTATAAGATAAGAATACATTCACACCTGAGTCAAGTGCCTGACACACGGACTTAACGTCTGGATCACAATTTTCAACAATCACTGTCACTCATCCGGCCATTGACAAGGCTTGATTTTGTGACAAGAGACACCGTACCACTGAGCGACCGAACAAATAATCACCATCTGCGCCATCGTCATCATCATCATCATCATCATCATTATCATCATCCTCATCACAGCCGTAACAGCCAGCAAAACCACAATCATCTTCTTCGGGTCCGGTCTATCCGTGTGGGGGGTGGGGTGGAACCTGCTAAAGTATTTCATTTTTTAAACAGAAACACGATAATCATCATCATCATCATCATCATCGTCATCCATTGTCGTCGGCATCGTTATCATCGTGTCCGGGCAATCCGTGTGTGTCTGGGTGTGGAAACTGCTAAATATTATTATTATCTACCTACCTAATAAAAACCACCGCCGCGAAAAAAAATTTTTTATTCTCTATTGTCTTCTGGCACTTTTCTACTCACTTCATATCTTGTTGTTACCAACATAAGTGCCTGCTCCACTCACTTTTCTGAATTAAAAATTCACCCCATACACCGGAGCATACTCAATGTCTCAATCGTTTCTATGTTATATGTTTGTGATGAGAATATTGGCTATTAAGCTTAACTGCTGGTCAAAATTACTTCGCGATGGTGGTGAACGAATCGGCGATCTCAAGAAGTGGTGAGAGAGGGATCTAGAAATGACTTTGGGTTTGAAACGAATATTTTTGTGTTCGTGGATAGCTCACACGGTAGAGCCACGCTCTCACCTGCCAGGCGGAGTTGTCGTACCAATAAGGTCGCAGGTTCAAACCCCACCACCGCCGCGAAAAAAAATTTTTATTCTCTATTGTCTTCTGGCACTTTTCTACTCACTTCATATCTTGTTGTTACCAACATAAGTGCCTGCTCCACTCACTTTTCTGAATTAAAAATTCACCCCATACACCGGAGCATACTCAATGTCTCAATCGTTTCTATGTTATATGTTTGTGATGAGAATATTGGCTATTAAGCTTAACTGCTGGTCAAAATTACTTCGCGATGGTGGTGAACGAATCGGCGATCTCAAGAAGTGGGTGAAGAGGGATCTAGAAATGACTTTGGGTTTGAAACGAATATTTTTGTGTTCGTGGATAGCTCACACGGTAGAGCCACGCTCTCACCTGCCAGGCGGAGTTGTCGTACCAATAAGGTCGCAGGTTCAAACCCCACCACCGCCGCGAAAAAAAATTTTTATTCTCTATTGTCTTCTGGCACTTTTCTACTCACTTCATATCTTGTTGTTACCAACATAAGTGCCTGCTCCACTCACTTTTCTGAATTAAAAATTCACCCCATACACCGGAGCATACTCAATGTCTCAATCGTTTCTATGTTATATGTTTGTGATGAGAATATTGGCTATTAAGCTTAACTGCTGGTCAAAATTACTTCGCGATGGTGGTGAACGAATCGGCGATCTCAAGAAGTGGGTGAGAGAGGGATCTAGAAATGACTTTGGGTTTGAAACGAATATTTTTGTGTTCGTGGATAGCTCACACGGTAGAGCCACGCTCTCACCTGCCAGGCGGAGTTGTCGTACCAATAAGGTCGCAGGTTCAAACCCCACCACCGCCGCGAAAAAAAATTTTTATTCTCTATTGTCTTCTGGCACTTTTCTACTCACTTCATATCTTGTTGTTACCAACATAAGTGCCTGCTCCACTCACTTTTCTGAATTAAAAATTCACCCCATACACCGGAGCATACTCAATGTCTCAATCGTTTCTATGTTATATGTTTGTGATGAGAATATTGGCTATTAAGCTTAACTGCTGGTCAAAATTACTTCGCGATGGTGGTGAACGAATCGGCAATCTCAAGAAGTGGGTGAGAGAGGGATCTAGAAATGACTTTGGGTTTGAAACGAATATTTTTGTGTTCGTGGATAGCTCACACGGTAGAGCCACGCTCTCACCTGCCAGGCGGAGTTGTCGTACCAATAAGGTCGCAGGTTCAAACCCCACCACCGCCGCGAAAAAAAATTTTTATTCTCTATTGTCTTCTGGCACTTTCTACTCACTTCATATCTTGTTGTTACCAACATAAGTGCCTGCTCCACTCACTTTTCTGAATTAAAAATTCACCCCATACACCGGAGCATACTCAATGTCTCAATCGTTTCTATGTTATATGTTTGTGATGAGAATATTGGCTATTAAGCTTAACTGCTGGTCAAAATTACTTCGCGATGGTGGTGAACGAATCGGCGATCTCAAGAAGTGGGTGAGAGAGGGATCTAGAAATGACTTTGGGTTTGAAACGAATATTTTTGTGTTCGTGGATAGCTCACACGGTAGAGCCACGCTCTCACCTGCCAGGCGGAGTTGTCGTACCAATAAGGTCGCAGGTTCAAACCCCACCACCGCCGCGAAAAAAAAATTTTATTCTCTATTGTCTTCTGGCACTTTTCTACTCACTTCATATCTTGTAATAAAAACACACCATTCTTGTTCATTTATTGTTCAAATAATGAAATGAAAGGCACGACCTTTCCCGCACACACAAGAGGCGATGACGACCAGTGACAAATTATGGGAGGTGGGGGCGGCCGACAACTTTTGGCGCGACATAAATATGAAATGTTAAGGTGACAGCGGGATGATGGTGGTGGGAAGGGGGGGGGGGGTCTCAACCCTTCACCATCAACAACTGTTTGATGGCGTGTGTGTGTGTGTGTGTGTGTGTGTGTGTGTGTATCTGTGTGTGATGCGACGAACGATCATAATCAAGGCTGCCAGACAGCCAGATTTCTTCTTGCCCAAGTAGTCAAATAGACCCCAAATAGCCAAACACCACAAGCATTCTGACTCCCTTGAAAAACTCATTTGTTTTGATTAACAAAACAATCGACTACAGTTGGATAAACTTATCTTTTCATTTTTTTTTAAATAAAAGATTTTTTTTTAAAAATGAATAATAATAGAAAAGCGTTTCTTAGTAACCAATTTTGAACTTGGCCATCTGGCAGCCCCCATCATAACCAGCTGCAGTCAAGCCAGCCACAGACATAAGAGAGGGAGGGGTATGTGAAGTTTCCTGTGGCAAACGAGTTGCTCGTGTTTTTTTTTTTTCAAACGAATCACTGCTCGATGACGTCACTGACTCGAAACCCGCTCGAAACCGACTCGATTTTAGAGGACTCGATCGAAAACCCGCTCGATTTGATCCGTTTCAAACTCGACCCAGCACTAACTCGGTAAAACAGTGTAGGCTACGTTGTCCGTCGTCGTCGCAGTCAGTTGAGTCTGTGTTGTGTTGTGGTGCACTCCGTCACACTCGACTGTCGCGACAATACCACTACCAAAAAAAAAAAATGTCAATTCTTCTATCTCCCCCCCCCCCTCTCTCTCTCTCTCTCTCTCTCTCTCTCTCTCTCTCTCCTCTCTCTCCTCTCTCTCTCTCTCTCTCTCTCTCTCTCTCTCTCTCTAAATAGACATGTTGCTTTGGTATGGGCTTTCTGCCGGCCGGAATAGACTTAACACGTTTCGAACAGGCAATAACTGGCAACTACAAGACTAACGTCAACAACAACAGAAACGTAATCTCTCCCCCCCCCCCCTACCCCCTACCCCACTTTCCAACACACACACACACACACACACACACACACACACAAACACACACAAAAACACACACTTGTAGACGGGTCGTCGCGGGCCAAATAGCACAGTGATAAGTAGAATTTGTTAAGTAGTACTACTATCAAGTAGGAGGTAGATAGATATAGATAGACGATTGGTCAATTGACTGGAAAACCCCCTTCAACACGACTGACACCACGAGACCGCGGAATAGGAAACCGTCATATAGATAGTTCGAAGATGACGTCACTCAGGTCTTTGTTATTGTTTTTTGCCATCCGCGTTTATGAGTAATGCTCACTAAACTGTATTAACCAGACTATAAACGTTCAAGGTTACACGTTGTGTATGTTGGTCCGTTATACTTCCGGATAACAATGTTGTGAGCTTCTTAGCCAAGCGCATACTATCTATAGATTTTATAAACATCACAGACTTGAGCAACATGAGAACAATCGTAGCTATTTGGCAAACAAAAAGGCAAAGTAGGAGTAGATAGATCATTTCGACCATTCATTTCTTCTCTGAAATTTAACAACATTCTAAAGCCAAAAGGCTTCAACAGGCGTGAAATCACTTCTGTCGTAATGACGCATAGTAACTTAGTAACTGGTTCTAAACTATCGGAATAATGGCGGACGGCCTTATGAAATACTTCTCCGACGAGCATAAAAAAGTATTCAAAGGAGAAAAACATTATGAATCTGTTGATGTTTTTTTCTTTTATACATTCTGTTTATATGGCATTTGAAAAAGTTCTAGCCAGCATGAAGAATAAAAAGTACCGATTTTCTTTGTTAAGAACCAAGTTGCTGGTTTCTGGGCGGACGTGACATCAGACTATTGAATCCTATTGATAACCTTGAATTTTCCATCTATCTGTCTACCTATCTATCTTTCTATCAATCTATCTATCTATCTATTTATCTATCTACCTACCTACCTATCTATCTATCTCAAGGTGGGATTCCTAACCTCCCATAGTGGACAGGGAGGCACTCACTGTGTCTTCTATCCCTCTATAGCTGTTTTCCACTTTGCTTTCTGTCTTTTGTCTTGGAATGAGATTACTTAGTTTTGTCCTGGCCCTGGCCGGAGTCCTTGGTGGGAGGGAAATACGTTCAGATGTATAGTTATTGTTTTGGGAGATGATATTTATTTCCTCGTAAATCATCTCCCTGTTATGCATTATTATATTTGTTGTTTTGAATTTATAATGTAAGCATTTGAGTGTATTTCTCTTAAAATGGACATGTGCTTATATTATCCCATTTACTTCCATTTTACTGGCGCTGATATGGCCTATATGTGTCGCAAGCGCCGTAAAACCCCTAAAAAAAAAACAAACAAAACATCTCTCTCTCTCTCTCTCTCTCTCTCTCTCTCTCCCTCTCCCTCTCCCTCTCTCTCTCTCTCTCTCTCTCTCTCTCTCTATTTTCTTGTTGGGGGTAAATCTTACAACAAACTCCCCTTCATCACAACGTAATGTGCGGGATTGCAACTTTCCCGCTTAAACGGTTTTACATTTTACACTACCCATAAGATAAGTAGCCTAGTGAACATAGTACGTAGAACGTATCTAGTGTTTTATCAGTCGGTTTTGTTTGTATGTGTGTGCGTGTGTGTGTGTGTGTGTGTGTGTGTGTGTGTGTACGTGTGTCAGAGAGAGAGAGAGAGAGAGAGAGAGAGAGAGAGAGAGAGAGAGAGAGAGAGAGAGATTGTGTGATTAACACAAGTGGCTAGAATCAAGAAAAGAGCCGCGAAGTCGAGATAGTAGGTCAACTTGGTTTCTTTTCACAACAATTACAGCTAACCCGATGCCCGTTAATCCAAATTGACTACAATAACTACCACATTGATATAACGATTTTCCGTATTAAAAAAAAATGTTATTCTTCTCACCATGTTTTGAACAAAAAATGACTATAACAGCTTCGAAAAAGAACAAAATTAAATATTAATCACGGAACGTTTCGGTCTCAAAACCCGTCTTCAGTCAATAACAGGAACAATATAAGCATCAATATATATATATATATATATATATATATATATATATATATATATATATATATATTTATATATATATATATATATATATATATATATATATATATATATATATATATATATATATTTATATATATATATATATTTATGTATGAATGTTAGTAGGTACTTGTCGACCCCTTGTAAAGCGCTTTGAGCACGTTAAGTGGATATTGCGCTATATATAAGCTCATTTTAAAAATAATTTTTAGATGCTCTGCGGTTTCGGGTTCTTTCCCACATCGGGTACATGTTGGACAGGTGGAAAGTCCCCACTGATGAAGTAGACACGTCTGCGATCTCGAATGTGTTATATTGATTTTTTTTTCATTATTTATTTTTTTACAATCCACAGTTCCTGATATCACTATCATCGTGTTTTAGTTTTAATCAACATATTATGGTCACTCAAGGGAAAATTATATTACGGATACAGGTAATGTGAACGTTTCGGTTTTCCCCTTTTTCAACATAATACGATAAACGAAACACTGACGACGAGTGAGAGATTGAGATAATGGTATTGTTAAGGCGTTGTGGAGGGTGAATACATTTTCTTAAAATGCCATTTAAGTAATCATTCCTTTTTTTAAAAAATATTTTAAAAATTCACTTTATCCATCCCATATTGGGAAATTTTTCTCTAGATTATATTCCAAGGAAGGACTGGAATAACCCAGTCGTCAGCTGTCGCAGTGCAGCGCCGCAAATTGAGCAAGCGCGAGGTGACTTGCTCAAGGCCACAGAGCGCAGCTGCGTGTTGATCGAACTCGGTACCTTTCGGGTACGAAGCGAAGACCATACCGCTGAGCCACGCTACCCACTCCGCCATTTTCTCATCCCTTTCACTTTTTATCGACTTTCCAGTTTCTGTTTCTTCTCAATGTGTGACCCTTCGTATCGAAACGGTATTATGTCGGGATGAATTGGACCCCGAAAAGTGACTTTAGAATTAAATTGATAGGAAATACAAATTTCTGAGCTTTTGCATTGTGAGAAATTGTCCCCATTCTCTAACATATCAAATCGAAACAAAACCAAGTTTAATGTTTTTGTCAATAAATTCAATTTTTTTTGCACCCAAGTCATCCCGACATAATACCGTTTAGAGGCGGTGGGTCACATATTCATGACAGCAGATAAAGGCCGAGGCCATAGAATAGTTTCCTGTTAAAGGATATAATATCTCATTTTTACCAGATAACTGCCGTCCACTTGTCTGGAGATGGCTTTAAAAATTTGGCCAGAAAACGTGTCTGTCAAAAATCGATCGATGGAAATGACCCTCATCTTGGCAAAAACTCTCAACATGCTACTTAGGGAAGACCTCATGAGGTCCCAGGTTTGAGAGTTTTTTTCTTTGTTATTTAGTGGGGGGGGGGGTGTGAAGGGGTGTGGGGTTTGGGGGGGGGGGTGGTTGTTTATTTTTTTGTTTTGTTTTGTTTATTTTTTTTTTTTTTGGGGGGGGGGGGGTTGCCAAGATGAATATGAGGGTCATTTATATCGATCAATATTTAAAGGACGAGATTTCTGGCCGAATTCTTAAATACGTGTCTGCGATTTCCAAGTATTTAGTGTTTTTGCCAAGATGCGGGTCATTTAAATCGATCGATATTTGAAGGACGAGTTAACATTTTAAATCATTGTCTTTCCAGACTGGATTATTGAATTCCCGTATTGGCGATTTTTCTTCTAAACCAAACACTCCCCGCCATGAGCCGATAAGATGAGTCAATCGGGTGATACGAAATCCCGCCTATCACGTCACATCATGCCATTCTTCTATAAATAGGAACCTATAATCTTACACACCTAGTACTAGTAAGCAACTCCCCCCCCCCCCCCCCCCCCCCACCCCCTTTTTTTTTTTTTTCTGATCGTCCACATTAACGTTTGTGACCCATCGTCTCAAAGCGATATTATGTTCTTCTTCTTTCGTGCGGCCATGTGTTCTAGTGGTATGTCACTCGTTTTCGGATCGGAAGGTCCTGGGATCAAGCCTCGCTCGGCGCATAGTTGATTCCTTGGAGAAGGCTCTTTACTCACATTCTCTCACAGTACTCAGGTGTAAAATGAGTACCTGGTCGTAAACAGCGTTGTCTCAGTCCGAAAAAAATTGTAATATTGCCTAACAGGCGATATGTCCCGTCCTCCATATTAAGTGTGACTGTTGGCCAACGACCCCTTGTAAAGCGCTTTGAACACGTTTAGTGGGTATTGCGCTATATATAAAAGCTCAATTTTTTAATTAAAAAAAAATTATGTTTACTTTTCTCTGGTTCTGCCACAATATTTTTCCTTTTAATTTTAACAATTTGTATTGAATTTAAGTTATTATGGCATTTCTATAGATGTTGCCCAAAAATTCGTAGTTTTACGACTTTTCGATGTGGTTGGCAGATCGGCATAAACCTTGATTTCCTCGTCACCTCATTTCATATTGGGTCACATTTTTTTCCACACCTTATTATAGAAGACAATCACCACTTTCTATTCATTGATCCATTTCCTGTGTTTGCCTTTGAAATGTTTTTCTAACTCAATCAACCGGAAGGAAGTGATTAATAAGTCTTTTTTTTTTTTTTCGAACGATATGAACAATTTGTTGTGTGTTGAGTAATAGAGAATTTTTGGACTGTTAAACCTCCTTAAAAAATGAAAAAGTGCGTATGAAACAGTGTCAGACAATTCACGAGAGAGAAAAAAAAGAGAGAAAGAGAGAGAGAGAGAGAGAGAGAGAGAGAGAGAGAGAGAGAGAGAGACGGAAAGAGAGAGAGAGAAAGAGAGAGAGAGAGGGAGATAGAAAGAGAGAGCGAGAGAGAGAGATAGAGAGAGGGAGAGAGATAGAGATAGAGAAGAGAGAGAGAGAGAGAGAGAAGAGAGAGAGAGAGAGAGAGAGAAGAGAGAGAGAGAGAGGAGAGAGGAGAGAGAGAGAGAGAGAGAGAAGAATAATTCAAGAAAAAAAAAACATCAAATAATCCGTCTTCCTCGACTGAGAATCGACCCTCAGATCTCTGAAGTTCGGTCCACAGTCGACGACAACTGATTCTTTTGGGATTGTTTTTAGTTTGTTTTTGTTTTTGTTTTTTTTTTGTTGTTTTTTTTTTTTTCTTGTATTTTTACTTGCTTTATCTGGCACTGTTTCATACGCATTCTTTTTTGTAAAATATACATAGCTATATCTTACATCAGTGCCTGCTCCCTAAAGTCTCAATAGACACCTCGATAACCACGCCTCTCGGACAGTGATTGATAAACATAGCAGACGACAAAGGTTTTACCATCGATGGTTTGTGTCTAAGTAAAATACTCACTGTTATACTGCTTGAAGAATAAAATAACACAGAACGCTTATAATATGACCGAGAAATCGTGTGATAACTAGTCACACATTTGACGGTATGAAAACAATAACATTTATCAGAGAAAGGTCGAATTCATTCACGTTATTGTTTATAAACAACCAACTATGTTTGTCCGAGCACGTGTGAAGGTGTGTCACAAATCCCATGTTTTGATTGGTCAAAAATCTACTGGTTAATTCGATATAAACCTCCTTGACAGCGAGACCTAATCAACTCTTTTGGTATTATTGATATTGTAATGTGATGGCATGAACTGGATAAGGTAAATTGATTTAAATCTCTCATGTTTACATGAATTAGTGAATGGAAGAAATGTGTTTATTTTCCGTTCATGTTGATGAGAAGATTTGAATATTTGAAATAAGACCCCACTCTACAAGACATGTCAACTATTACGAAAAAATCGTAGAATTTCGAAATTTTGACTCTAATTTCATAAATTACAATGTGAAATTGAATATAAGCTTCAATTTAATATACGAAAACAGACAAAATGGAGGTTTCGGGTTTCCCCTTTATCAACAAAGCAGGATAAAACATAAAACACTACAGACGAATGAGATAATGTGGTAGCGGCATTGTTACGCCACAACCACATTATCTCATCGTCTGTAGTGTTTCATTCTCCTGTTTTGTTGATAAAGGTGAAACCCGAAACGTCCATTTTATCTGTTTACGTATGTTAAATTGAAGCTTAGATTCAATTTCACAATGTTATTTATTTCTTTGAGCTTCGAGGAGCACCATTTCCATGACCCTAATTTCAGAACTTTATGACCATTTCTAAGTTATTAAAACTTATTGAAAATGAAAGTTCATGTCAGACTAGATACATAATATTTAGGATTTTGAAGTGGTATTTCATCCTCGGGAGGGGAACTCGTTGATTTTTAAGCGACTCCAATTTTTATCTTCTAAATATTACGATTGTTTAACTTTTCAAGTAGGCGGATCGCCCCTCCTTGCTGAGCGCTTTTATTTTATCTCAAATTTATAATCAGAGCTTAAAATTGACTCAATAGAGACTAAAGAGAGAATGAAACAGGGGCTAGATTAAGAGATGAGAGTATTTAAAGAAAAATGAGAAG
>NC_088370.1:22290788-22298288 GCF_034508935.2 Berghia stephanieae | reverse complement strand
GGATGGCAAACAACAATAACAAAGACCTGAGTGACGTCATCTTCGAACTATATATATATATATATATATATATATATATATATAGAGAGAGAGAGAGAGAGAGAGAGAGAGAGAGAGAGAGAGAGAGAGGGAGAGAGAGAAGAGAGAGAGAGAGAAGAGAGAGAGAAGAGAGAGAGAGAAGAGAGAGAGAGAAGAGAGAGAGAGAGAGAGAGAGAGAGAGAGATGCGCCAATCACCCGCAAATATTTTTCAAAAATCACTTAATATATTCTCAACGATTATAGGACAAATGGAATACTATTTAAGTTAACAAACCACATTTGTGACGTCAAGCATTTGATTTAACTAAATTTAGGCTGTCGACAAATAAAATAATAACAGTAAAATTCATACGTTTTTCTTTGTTATAATTGATTAATCAAGAAACGTCTGAGAGGAACAATAAAACGTTGCCCCCATCCCACCGTAGCCATCGTTAACTTATAGACAGTATCCGCTTGGCTTAGAATCTCATAACATTGCCATCCGGAAGTGTAAGGAACCAACACATAAAACTATGTGTAACAAACTTTTATAGTCTGGTTAAGGGGATGGGCGGGTCCTCGATTGTCAAAAATCGAGTAAAATATCGATTTTCAGATTTTTTTATTTTTGAAAAGTTTGAAACCTTTGCTACATGAAAATGTGTTTGTTGACTCTCAGATGGGTCAGTTTAGGTCTAAACTGACCTCTTGAAGTCCAAGGGGGTCAGTAAATATAATGTTACAGCCTGGCTTGACAGCGAAAAAGCCATATAAACATTAGGCCAATATGAGCATAAAACATCGATAATAATAGGCAAGTTTGGTATCGATAGTTTCGTCTATTTTTGGTCTATAGAGCAGTAAAGTTAGGTGCCCCAAACGTAAACAAAGGTCGAGAAGCACGTGGCAAACCACATGTTCCTGTCTTGACAGCTCACGTTCCAATGTAAATAATAGAAAAAAATAACCTTTAAAATTTGGCTGTTAGGTGGCAAAAGAAACACATATTCATAAATACTCGATCATGCATCAAATAATGTCTAGATATGGATATTTTATGGAACAAAAGGTAAAATTTTCTAAAATTTATCAAAAGTTACAGTCTATCTATTTTTAGACCAGAGCAAATTATTGCGCTGGTGTGAACAAAACGAGAATTATTCGGAGCCTGATTTTCATAATAATTTAGCCTTATATTATTATTTCTGCAACTGTTAGATTTTATGTAAACATATTTTCAATACTGAAAGTGTATTGCCTACAACTCAAACTACAAAATTGGGAGACCTATATTGTGCGTAAATTATTCCGGTCCCTAACGGAAATCACTAGCAACTTGTTATTGTTTACGTTTGGGGCACCTAACTTTACTGCTCTATATGAAATGCCCACTGTCAAGGTCTTCGGTCTATCTATATTTAGTCAAGAGCCTTTCCAAAAACTCCTTCTCTGACCCAATAGGATTCCACAGTCTGACGTCACGTCCGCCTAGCAACGAATCGGCTGGCTCTAAACAAAAAAAAAAATCCGTGCTTGGTCCAGGCAAGGAATAATTGGAAAATCGCTCAAAAAACAATTTTTATCTTAAATATGGTCCAGTATTTTGTACCAGATTGTCTACACCAGTCAGAGAGTCACTCCTGCAAGTTTTACAGATTTCCAAATGGACAGGCAGACAAAAAATTGAAGAAAAAGTGGACCACTTTAGTCAGGTAAGCACGCACGCCTCGTCGAACATTTGATAGAGTTCGTAGTCCAGATCTAGGTCAAGTTCTAGCTTACGTAGACCTATATTTTATGATTAAAGTGTACAATTGCACGAAATTATAAATACAAATACATTCCAAACTAGGTTTTTATTGAAGTTGAAGCAAAAATGATATCTCAATCGTTTTGATGTTAAGGCTGATAAACTGAATGAGAGTTAAGTTCTACTGATAAGTGATAATTTTTTTAAAAGGAGAACAAGAAGAAAGAGAATAAAATATTTGTTAAAATCTTACTTTAAACTCGATACCTTTATGGCAAAATGAAAATAAATAAATAAAATAACGCAACCTCTCCCCCCCCCCCCTCCCTCACGCAGATCTCTCTCTCTCTCTCTCTCTCTCTCTCTCTCTCTCTCTCTCTCTCTCTCTCTCTCTCTCTCTCTCTCACACACACACACACACACACACACACACAAACACACATACTTTCCTCTTTTTTTGGAAAGTTTCTCTGATTCTCTGCCATGCCTCCCCTCCCCGACAGCCGAGGTGGCAACTCTGTGTGAACAAAGCAAGATGGCGGCAGGGACCTCTCTCCTTTACCTGTGCCCGATTGTTGACACTCCAAAGTTTCCATCACCGCACTGTCCAGTACAGTACTGACTGAAATAAAGAGAAAACGCAAGTCTTGCCACACTCAACCCCAAGATCAACTTTTACTGTGTAAATTTAAGAATTCTTATTTTTATATATACCTAGTCAAAATCATCAAAAGAAGTAATGAGGAAGTGCGACATTTTGCTGAATGTGCGATTTCATAAAAGACAGGCGAGAGACCCACCAGTAACCTAGTCTCTTGCACACCTTTGATTTATCATGCATTGAGCTGGTGTCAAACAAGATAGTCTAAAACAAAGTACTTATCAAATTAAATAATATACCCAATATGCCCAACAGAATTATTGTTTTTTTTTTAATCTTTTCATTTCAGGTGAAAGGACAAAAGATCCAACATCATCATCAAGAGTGTGTTATTGTCACTTCAGAGATGGTGACAAAGCCAACCTCCCTGAATTGTTTGACAGAAATAAAAATAAATTGTTTCCATCAGAGCCAGAAAGAAAGAAAAGAAAAGTGACACAAGGAATTCCCACCCCATCTCAATTGGCACCAACATCAAGAAGTCCACCACCACCACCACCACCACTACAACCACCACCACCACCACCACCACCACCACCACCATCATCATCATCATCATCATCATCATCATCATCATCATCATCATCATCATCATCATCAGCTCAACTCTCTTCATCATCATCACAAAGTCCCACCTTTAAAAAAACCAGATTCCTCATCATCATTATTTTCCTCCTCATCATCATCCTCATTATCTTCTCCCTCATCATCATCTCAACTCTCGTCACCATCATCACAGGATTCCATCTTTTAAAAAAAAACAGATTGTAGAACAAGTGAGGATATTTTAAATAGAACAACAAATTTAATTCAAGAACAAAAAATTACAGACAAAAATAAGGAAATAGCTAGCTTTAAAAAACCCAACTAAGTTAGATTCAACGCACTTACACTGTTTCAAGCCTTACAGAAAAAGTTCTTCGAATGGAGACAGGTGTACATTCTTTTAAAATATTTAATATTATTGTTCAATATGTTGAGTGCTTTAGAGGTAACATTATTTATTATAGTAGATGGGAAGTTCAGGAAGAGACAGTTGCATTAAAAGACCAAATTTCATTATTACACTTATGAAACTTAGACAGAACTACGCTAACCTTCATATTTCACAATTGTTTAGCGTTAGTGAAAGTACTATAACAAATATTATACAAACTTTTATTCATGTTTTACATAAGCCATACGCTTCTCTTTGAAAATGTTATGAAGGTTACATGCCCTTCTAGACATAAAAAAAACTATCAGCTCCATCATCATTTTTAAGATTTCCAAATTGCAGAATGATCATTGATTGTACAGATGACCAAATTGCTATTCCTAAAGAAATGGATAAACAACGGTTACTTATTCTTCTTATAGGTCCATGAATTCTGTTAAAGCTCTTGTTGGTCTAAGTCCAAATGGTGTGATAAATTTTATTTCTAAACATGATCCAGGGTCTGTCTCGGATAAGGTCATTGTACAAAATTGTGGATTACTAAAACTTTTAATTTTAAGCCCTGGAGAATTAATTTTAGCAGATAAAGGTAATAAAGGTAAAACCCCATCCTGATTCAAGATATTTTACCTCAAGGAGTAACTGTAAATATCCCTCCCTTTTTACATAATAAATTTACTGAAAATGAGATTTTATTAACAAAAGAAATTGCTTCATGTAGAATTCATGTTGAGAGGGCTAATGAAAGACTGAAAAATGTTAACATCCTCTCATATATTCCAACCATGTTAAGAGAAACATCTGATATTATTTTTCAATTTGTTGCAGCACTTGTCAATCCCCAGTCTCCTCTTATTAAGGAGATTGCATTTTGTTAGCTTTGCCATTTATTTTGTACAACACACATATTTTGTTCATCATCATCAAATCACCATTCAAAATAATGGTTTTGTAGGTCCATACATGATTTTACATGATAAACATGACAAATTATGGCATTGTTGTATCAATGTATGTTCAATGTCATTAACATTGTTAAATAAAACCACAACAAATTAGTTTTGGACTGAATCAACCCAAGGCATCATCAAGATAGATCTGTGGAAGTAAAAGAATAAAAGATTCAAATTTAGAGCTGCGACCATGCTCAATAGGCAAAAAACAAACAAACTAATAAAACGTCTGTTGTGGTCTTGTGGTATGACACTCGCTTTCAGATCAGAAGGTCCTGGGTTTGGGCCTCGCTCGGCACATAGTTGAGTCCTTGGAGAAGGCTCTTTACTCACAATCTCTCACCGTACTCAGGTGTCAAATGAGTACCTGGCGTTGTCTCTGTCCGAAAAAATTGTAATATCGCCCAACAGGCATCATGTCCCGTCTTACATGTTAAATGTTGCTGTTGGCCAGGGACCCCTTGTAAAGCACTTTGAGCACATTTAGTGGATATTACGCTGTATAAAAACTCAATTAAAAAAACAAATTAAGTGATTCTTTCATTCATCTTGCTTTGTTGATAAGGGGGAAACCCGAAACGTCCATTTTATCTGTTTTCGTATATTAAATTGAAGTTCACATTCAATTTCACAATGTTATTGATTTCTTCGAGTTTCAAGCAGCAACATTTACATTACACCTTAACCCAATAGGAAGTTTAGTTTACAGTGACTAACACTGGTCTAAATAAATCCTTTATTCATCCCATAGAGGAAATTTATCTCTAGGGTCTATTCCCAGGGAAGACTGGAATAACCACGGTGCAGCGCCGCAAATTGAGCTAGGGCGAGGTGACTTGCTCAAGGCCACACAGCGCAGCGGCGGGTGAACGAACTCGGTACCTTTCGGGTACGAAGCAAAAACCGTACCGCTGATCCACGTTGCCCCACATGAAGTATGATAAAATGTCTAGCGTGATTGTTGATTATGATGCTCATATGAGTATTATAATAAAGGTTACAACACGATACTAAATAGTATGTAGTAGACTATAGTCAATAGCAACGAAAATTAGCGAAGCAAGACTAAGACCTCAAAGACTCAAAGTCCGTGGTCCATAAGATAAAAACACAATAATTCAATGACTCCCTCTCTCTCTCCCTAACTAAAATCGAACGTAAACAGTTAAATCTTTCCATTGGATATACTAAATCTGCCTAAACTCAAAGTAAACTGATTATTGTCCAACAGTAGTTTTACGGAGATGTGAGATTTTGAGAGTGAGAATGAGAAGACGAAATGACTTACCTTCACAGAATACTCTTTATTCTTCATGCTGGCTTGAACTTTGCCGAACATCAAGCCATCTGAGTAAGTGAAAGTCAAAACAGGACCTGACTGATGATGATTTTCACCTCGCGAGACACTTTTATGCTCATTGGAGAAGTATTTCATAAGGGCGGTGATGGAAATAGAGTTCGTGTCAGCCATTTTTCTCGACTGTTTAGAGCCAGCCGGTTTGTTGCCATGCGTTGCTGCGCAGGATTACGTCACGACTTAGGAAGCCTATTGTGAGGGGTTGACTGATTGTAGTAAAATCGTGAGTAATTGTTGTGACCCTTGCCTTGCTAGCGCTGTTCTCATTGGCTGTTCAAAATAGTCGATGATAACATGACCTGATACTGCTTTCTGAGTGGTTAGCGGGCGAGTCAAAGTTCATGCTTTGACCTCATCTTCGCATGCGTCGCATGTAAACATTGTTATTCTGTGTGTGATTTTTCTTCTTCCCGGGGACATAAAAGTTTTGTTTTGTGAAAAGTACCGACACGTACGCAACAAGTATGCCTATAAAGACTCGAATTGTACGACTTGCAAAATCAGCAGCTCGAACAAGATGGGAACAGTAATATTATTGTGAATTTTTATAGATAGAATTTGTCACTCCTTCGTAACATGATGCAAAATGAAAAAGCGCTGAGGTCTCTCAATGAAATGAATGGAGTTACTGTCGAGCTAGACTGAGTATTGGTTGTAAACGAATGAGCGAGAGGTTTGTTATGCACTTGAGAACGATAGAGAGAGAGAGAGAGAGAGAGAGAGAGAGAGAGAGAGAGAGAGAGAGAGAGAGAGAGAGAGAGAGAGAGAGCGCAAAATCCACTAACTGTGCTCAAAACGCTTTACAAAGGGTCCCTGACCGACAGCAACACGTAAAATGTAAGAACAAGACATGACGCCTGTAAGGCGATATTACAATTTTTCCGACAGCGACAGCACTGTTGACGGCTAAGTACTCATTTTACACCCAAATACGGTGAGAGAACGGGAGTAAATAGTCTTTTCCAAGGACTCAACTATGCGCTGAACCAGGCTCGAAACCAGGACCTTCCGATCCGAAAGCGAGTGTCATACCACAAGACCATATAGCCGCTCATAGCTTAGATAGATAGATAGATAGATAGATAGATAGATAGATAGATAGAGAGAGAGAGAGAGAGAGAGAGAGAGAGTGTGTGTGTGTGTACGTACGTGTGTGTGTGTGTGTGTGTGTGTGTGTGTATGTGTGTGAAGCCGAGAAAAGGCAAGGCAGGAACAGGAGGCTGAAGAGGGAGGGCCTGCACATCAAGCAGGGTCATTTTGACGCATGAATGCATGATCTTGTCTGAGTTTCCCGTGCTTGAAACTTTGAATGCGTTTTTCTCTGTTTGTGCTTTTTCTACCTTTATTTTGCTACTCTTCCTTTATTTGTAAACATTTTTGAATGATTTTTCGCATGTGCATACAGTATTACTAGCTTCATAACACTGAGCATTTGTATTTCAGATTTATTTTATAAATTTTGCGTAAATGAGGGTCAAAAGTCCAAAAATGGGTCAATTTTTGATGTTTCAAAATTGATGAACTTTGAAAATCAATAAAAATAATACTATTGTAGATATCAGAAAACCGATGCTTAGCCCAAATGAATGGCTCAAATACTACTTGTATACCTATTTTCATGTCAATAACTTGTCATTTGGCAAAGCCTTAGCATTTTGAAAACTACTTTATTATAGGGTATCAAATTACAAAATGGCGGCGTTACCATGGTAACCAAAAACTGAAATTTAGGTTTTCAATTTTTTTTCCTCTAATTAGGATGTACATAACCTAAAATTACCACTAAAAGTCAGCTACTTATTACATTTTAGAATTTCGCC
>NC_088370.1:22283288-22285788 GCF_034508935.2 Berghia stephanieae | reverse complement strand
ATACCATTTGACAACACGGTAGATTAAACAGAGAATACTAATAATAATATTCCAAGATGAATATCTGTCGGTTAGTCACGTGACAATTTACAAATACTGCCCGTGGGTACGATCGTGTCCTCGGATATAGATCCGCTTCTCAAAACTTTCATTTCGCATTTTTAAAAATCAAGATATCCATTAACTCACTCAATCCTAGAGGTTTTTTTTCTACTATTCAGAATTGTAAATAAAATGTATTAAAATATACACAGATAGTTTTATTCAACTAACATTAACATGTAAAAACTAAAAACATTAGCTTGGATACTACGTCTATAATTTGTCTCAGAAAAATGTAATAAATAGGCATGGGCTTAAAGTAACCCCGGGTAAACCACGGATATAGTCGGTGTTGGGGTTGAGTGAGTTAAAGAAAAAAACAAAAGTAAAAAGAAAAAGAAAAACAGATATAAAAGAACAAAAAAAAAACAAAAACCACCCATAAAACAAAACATAATTGTGTAATGACGTCAATGAACACCCTTTGCCATTGCTTAGTTACAGCTTTCAAGTTTTCCCTGCGGCTATGTGGTCTTGAGGTATAACAATCGCTTTCGGGTCGGAAGCACATTATGTGCTCAAAGCGCTTTACAATGGGTCCCTGGTCAACAGCAACACGCAACATAGAGGATGAGACATGACGCCTGTTAGACGATAATATTACAATTATACCGCAAAGAAATAAATAATATGAAATTGAATGTAAGCTTCAATTTTATTACAAAAACAGATCAAAAGAACGTTCATTTGATCTGTTTTAGTAATAAAATTGAAGCTTACATTCAATTTCATAATATTTATTTCTTTGAGATTCGAGCAGCAACATTTATATTACCGACAAAGACAACGCTGTAAACGGCCATATACTCGTTTTACACCTGAGTACGGTGAGAGAATGTGAGTAAAGAGTTTTGTTTTCTTTTCTTATTCCCAAGGACTCAACTATGCGCCGAGCGAGACTCCAACCCATGACCTTCCGATCCGAAAGCGAGTGCCATACCACAAGACCACATCGCCGCACAAATATCGATCGATTGAAATAACCCTAACCTTGGCAAAAACTCTCAAATCTAGGACTTTGCGACGAGTTGCTGTTGGCTAAGGACCCAGTGTAAATTGCTTTGAACACGTTTAACGGATATTGCGCTCTGTTAACTCACTCAATCTTAGAGATTTTGCTACTTTTCAAAATGGGGAAAAAAAGGGATTAAAAATGACCATGTATACAGATCGATAGTTTTATTCAACTACCATTAACATGCAAACTTCGCCTATAATTTGTCTCAGAAAAATGCAATAAATAGGCATGGGGTAAAAGTAACCCCGGGTAAACTACGGATATAGTCGGTGTTAGGATTTAGTGAGTTAACTCTCTCCTTACCACCAAGAGGAAAATCGTCACAATTGTTACGATGCAACCAACAATTTTCTTCTTCTGATTTCATTTTGTTATAGCTATATATATAAAAACTGAACAATGTGTTGCAGAGCTCATTTTTTAAAACAAAATATAGAATATATTCGTTACAATTCCGTTTGAAAAATCTATTTATGTGTTGGGTGAGTATATAGTTTCGGGTAAAACTCTGAAAATTGCTGATAAGGAGAGAGTTAATGCTCAAATTATGTTTTTTTTTCTTTTTGTACCAGACCACATTGCCGATCAAGATGCGGAAAAGATAAATAAAAGCGTGAAGATTATGTTATTTAACACATGACTTCCTGGGTTCGAACCTCGCGCTCGGCGCATACTTGTGAGTCCTTGGTAAAGGCTCTTTACTCACATTCTCTCACCGTAATCATATGTAAAATGAGTACCTGGACGTTACAGCGTTGTCTTTGTCCGAAAAATTGTAATATCGCCTAAATGTTAAATGTTGCTGTTGACCAGGGACCCCATGTAAAGCGCTTTGAGCACATTTAGTAGATATTGCGCTATGTAAAGCTCAATTATTTTTTTTTTAGGGTTGAGTGAGTTAATGCTCGTTATTTTTCTTCTTGTGCCAGACCAAATTACCGATTAAGATGTGGAAAAATAGAAATAAAAGTGTGTAGATTATGTTATTTAACATATGACTTCCTCCATGTTTGATCATAGAATAAAGTCGTCTGTTTATCCAAACGGTCAAGGACGATACATAATTAATATTATGTCGATCTGGTATGGAAATCGGAGTCAGCCATTTTGTTGTCTTCGTCACATCATTCATTGTGTAGTCGTCTTCTTTCTCCTCCATATTCTCCTCCTTCTCCTCCTACTCTCCCCCCTCCCCTTTATTTAATCAACATCATTAACATAACCACTACCACCAACGACAACAACAACACCATCACTACCATCACCACCATTATCACCACCAATATCATTATCATCATCATCATCTTCATCCTCATCATCATCATCACCACCATCATCATCATCATCATCATCATCATCATCATCATCATCATCATCACC
>NC_088370.1:22273613-22275688 GCF_034508935.2 Berghia stephanieae | reverse complement strand
TTTCGTATCATGGTCTACCCGAAGCCCAACACCTCGAATCGTTTGTGGGTCAACCCCCCCCCCTCCCCCTCCCCACCCCACCTCACCCGTAATCAATTTATAATTTTCTCTCTGTATTAGAGCGCCACGTGCACAATTATATACTATTGAAATGACACTGACCTTGCCCCTCCCCTAACACATGGTAGGGGGAGGCCTGAGGTAGTCTCCATTCTTTCCTTCTCCGTTTTTTGTCAGCTGAAGCCAACAGCAACCAAGCTATCCTCTATCACTTGACTTAGATCCGATGCTGCATACCGCTTGAGAGTCTTCACTATCCAGATCTCGTTCATGGTCACGTGAGAAGGCTATATCCGTTCGGGTTCGGCGTTCGGCGTCTCGTTCGACCCGATTTCGTTAAAAGCCTATTAAAGAGCCTTTTCCACGGACTTCTGTGCCGCTCAGAGCGGGACTCGATCCCAGGACCTTCCGATCCGAAGGCAAGTGTTATACCACAAGCCCACATTATTGCCACACTATCCTCTTTGCTGAAAAAAAAAGAATAAATAACAATGTGAAATGGAATGTAAGCTTTAATTTAATATACGAAAACTTAATAAATGGACGTTTCGGGTTTCCTCTTTATCAACAAAAAATGATGAATGATACACTACATCTACGTTGTTAACAACGCCATACCACATTATCTCATTCATCTGTAGTGTTTCATTCATCCTGTTTTGTTGATAAAAGGGAAAACCCGAAACGTCCATTTTATCCGTTTTCGTATTTTAAATTAAAGCTTACATTCCATTTCACATTGTTATTAATTATTTTCTTCGAGCTTCGAGCAGCAACATTTACATGAAAAACTGACATGACGTTGGACGGAGTAAAATCGAATCTCGGCGTTAAAGATTCAACGGGGTGAATATTTTCATGCATGATCGACCATGCAAATCTTGGTCGCGCACATTGTGTTATATAAACTTAATAATGGGTTGACATGCCAAAAACATAATAAAAAATAAATTAATGGGTAGACCTAATGCAAAGGTTAGGATGTCTGTAATCATACAGGATTCCAGCATTCTTACATTTTGGAGTTCGACACGTTTTCTCAATCGGTTGCATGTCTAGTGAGTTGGATCGCAGCCATCGCAAACTTATAGATAGTATGCGCTTGGCTAAGAAGCTCGCAACGTTGCCATCCGGAAGTATAAACGGACCAACACACAATACTTGGTGTCGCCATGATCGTTTATAGTCTTGTTAATACAGTTTAATGAGAATTACTCATAAACGCGGATGACAAAAAAAATAACAAAGACCTGAGTGACATCAACTTCGAACTACCTATAGATAGTTCGAAGATGACGTCTCTCGGGTCTTTGTTATTGTTTTTGCCATCCGCGTTTGTGAGTTGTTCTCACTAAACTGTATTAACCAGACTATAAAAGTTCATGGTTACACAGAGTTTGTGTGTTGGTCCGTTTTACTTCCGGATGGCAATGTTGTGAACTCCTTGGCCAAGCGCATTCTATCTATATCTTATGGAAATTTTATTTTATTTTATTATATTTGATGTTTATTTTGCTTTTAATTAGCTACGTATTTTCATCAATTAGTTCACGACTGTATAAATCTGTGCTAAGATAATGATGAATGATGTGTCACATTATGATAATTTCCATTCAGGATCAATAAAGTACGTATATCTTATCTTATCTTATCTTAAAACTGTATTAACCAGACTATAAAAGTTTGTTACACACGTCTGAATTTTAAAAAAGTCCAATAGAAATTTGGGGACCCCGATAGCTCAGTTGATAGAGCACTCTCTTTATACGCAAAGGGCCAGAGATCGATCCCGGGTGCAGTCGATTTTTTTCTGAATCCCTGTCTACTCAGCAATGAATGGGTAGCTGAGTTTGTTAGATCTGGCGAAAAGTCACCATCGACCCCTCTTATCACCTCATCCACCCCCTCTTATTATAACTTCACGTCTCTCTCTTACTCTTCAATGCTCGCTGCCCTCTAATGTGTGTGTGGGGGGGGGGGGGGGGAGGAGGGGGGGGGGGGGTAGGAGTTGCGTG
>NC_088370.1:22263613-22271113 GCF_034508935.2 Berghia stephanieae | reverse complement strand
GAGTATTTTACTTAGACACAAACCATCGATGGTAAAACCTTTGTCGTCTGCTATGTTTATCAATCACTGTCCGAGAGGCGTGGTTATCGAGGTGTCTATTGAGACTTTAGGGAGCAAGCACTGATGTAAGATAAAGATATGTATATTTTACAAAAAAGAATGCGTATGAAACAGTGCCAGATAAAGCAAGTAAAAATACAAGAAAAAAAAACAAAACAAAAAAAAAAAAAAAAAAAACAAAAACAAAAAAACAAAAACAAACTAAAAACAATCCAAAAGAATCAGTTGTCGTCGACTGTGGACCGAACTTCAGAGATCTGAGGGTCGATTCTCAGTCGAGGAAGACGGATTATTTGATGTTTTTTTTTCTTGAATTATTCTTCTCTCTCTCTCTCTCTCTCTCTCTCTCTCTCTCTCTCTCTCTCTTCTCTTCCTCTCTCTCTTCTCTCTCTCTATCTCTCTCTCTCCCTCTCTCTATCTCTCTCTCTCTCGCTCTCTCTTTCTATCTCCCTCTCTCTCTCTCTTTCTCTCTCTCTCTTTCCGTCTCTCTCTCTCTCTCTCTCTCTCTCTCTCTCTCTCTCTCTTTCTCTCTTTTTTTCTCTCTCGTGAATTGTCTGACACTGTTTCATACGCACTTTTTCATTTTTTAAGGAGGTTTAACAGTCCAAAAATTCTCTATTACTCAACACACAACAAATTGTTCATATCGTTCGAAAAAAAAAAAAAGACTTATTAATCACTTCCTTCCGGTTGATTGAGTTAGAAAAAACATTTCAAAGGCAAACACAGGAAATGGATCAATGAATAGAAAGTGGTGATTGTCTTCTATAATAAGGTGTGGAAAAAAATGTGACCCAATATGAAATGAGGTGACGAGGAAATCAGGTTTATGCCGATCTGCCAACCACATCGAAAAGTCGTAAAACTACGAATTTTTGGGCAACATCTATAGAAATGCTATAATAACTTAAATTCAATACAAATTGTTAAAATTAAAAGGAAAAATATTGTGGCAGAACCAGAGAAAAGTAAACATAATTTTTTTTAAATTAAAAAATTGAGCTTTTATATATAGCGCAATACCCACTAAACGTGTTCAAAGCGCTTTACAAGGGTCGTTTGCCAACAGTCACACTTAATATGGAGGACGGGGACATATCGCCTGTTAGGCAATATTACCATTTTTTTCGGACTGAGACAACGCTGTTTACGACCAGGTACTCATTTTACACCTGAGTACTGTGAGAGAATGTGAGTAAAGAGCCTTCTCCAAGGAATCAACTATGCGCCGAGCGAGGCTTGATCCCAGGACCTTCCGATCCGAAAACGAGTGACATACCACTAGAAACACATGGCCGCACGAAAGAAGAAGAACATAATATCGCTTTGAGACGATGGGTCACAAACGTTAATGTGGACGATCAGAAAAAAAAAAAAAGGGGGTGGGGGGGGGGGGGGGGGGGGGGGGGGGGGGGGTTGTACTGGGGGTGGTGAAGGGAGGTGGATAGGGGTTTCGGGGTATGGTGATAGAAGATGGCGGGGGTGAGGCGGGGATTTCGTATCACCCGATTGACTCATCTTATCGGTCTCATGGCGGGGAGTGTTTGGTTTAGAAGAAAAAATCGCCAATACGGGAATTCAATAATCCAGTCTGGAAAGACAATGATTTAAAATGTTAACTCGTCCTTCAAATATCGATCGATTTAAATGACCCGCATCTTGGCAAAAACACTAAATACTTGGAAATCGCAGACACGTATTTAAGAATTCGGCCAGAAATCTCGTCCTTTAAATATTGATCGATATAAATGACCCTCATATTCATCTTGGCAACCCCCCCCCCCCCAAAAAAAAAAAAAAAATAACAAAACAAAACAAAAAAATAAACAACCCCCCCCCCCCCCCCAAACCCCACACCCCTTCACACCCCCCCCCAAATAACAAAGAAAAAAACTCTCAAACCTGGGACCTCATGAGGTCTTCCCTAAGTCGCATGTTGAGAGTTTTTGCCAAGATGAGGGTCATTTCCATCGATCGATTTTTGACAGACACGTTTTCTGGCCAAATTTTTAAAGCCATCTCCAGACAAGTGGACGGCAGTTATCTGGTAAAAATGAGATATTATATCCTTTAACAGGAAACTATTCTATGGCCTCGGCCTTTATCTGCTGTCATGAATATGTGACCCACCGCCTCTAAACGGTATTATGTCGGGATGACTTGGGTGCAAAAAAAATTGAATTTATTGACAAAAACATTAAACTTGGTTTTGTTTCGATTTGATATGTTAGAGAATGGGGACAATTTCTCACAATGCAAAAGCTCAGAAATTTGTATTTCCTATCAATTTAATTCTAAAGTCACTTTTCGGGGTCCAATTCATCCCGACATAATACCGTTTCGATACGAAGGGTCACATATTGAGAAGAAACAGAAACTGGAAAGTCGATAAAAAGTGAAAGGGATGAGAAAATGGCGGGAGTGGGTAGCGTGGCTCAGCGGTATGGTCTTCGCTTCGTACCCGAAAGGTACCGAGTTCGATCAACACGCAGCTGCGCTCTGTGGCCTTGAGCAAGTCACCTCGCGCTTGCTCAATTTGCGGCGCTGCACTGCGACAGCTGACGACTGGGTTATTCCAGTCCTTCCTTGGAATATACTCTAGAGAAAAATTTCCCCATATGGAATGGATAAAGTGAATTTTTAAAATAATTTTTTTTAAAAAGGATGATTACTTAAATGGCATTTTAAGAAAATGTATTCACCCTCCACAACGCCTTAACAATACCATTATCTCAATCTCTCACTCGTCGTCAGTGTTTCGTTTATCGTATTATGTTGAAAAAGGGGAAAACCGAAACGTTCACATTACCTGTATCCGTAATATAATTTTCCCTTGAGTGACCATAATATGTTGATTAAAACTAAAACACGATGATAGTGATATCAGGAACTGTGGATTGTAAAAAAAATAAATAATGAAAAAAAAATCAATATAACACATTCGAGATCGCAGACGTGTCTACTTCATCAGTGGGGACTTTCCACCTGTCCAACATGTACCCGATGTGGGAAAGAACCCGAAACCGCAGAGCATCTAAAAATTATTTTTATAATGAGCTTATATATAGCGCAATATCCACTTAACGTGCTCAAAGCGCTTTACAAGGGGTCGACAAGTACCTACTAACAGTCATACATAAATAAATATATATATATAATATATATATATATATATATATATATATATATATATATATATATATATATATATATATTGATGCTCATATTGTTCTGTTATTGACTGAAGAAGGGTTTTGAGACCGAAACGTTCCGTGATTAATATTTAATTTTGTTCTTTTTCGAAGCTGTTATAGTCATTTTTTGTTCAAAACATGGTGAGAAGAATAACATTTTTTTTTTTTCATACGGAAAATCGTTATATCAATGTGGTAGTTATTGTAGTCAATTTGGATTAACGGGCATCGGGTTAGCTGTAATTGTTGTGAAAAGAAACCAAGTTGACCTACTATCTCGACTTCGCGGCTCTTTTCTTGATTCTAGCCACTTGTGTTAATCACACAATTCTCTCTCTCTCTCTCTCTCTCTCTCTCTCTCTCTCTCTCTCTCTCTCTCTCTCTCTCTCTGACACACGTACACACACACACACACACACACACACGCATACACATACAAACAAAACCGGCTGATAAAACACTAGATACGTTCTACGTACTATGTTCACTAGGCTACTTATCTTATGGGTAGTGTAAAATGTAAAACCGTTTAAGCGGGAAAGTTGCAATCCCGCACATTACGTTGTGATGAAGGGGAGTTTGTTGTAAGATTTACCCCCAACAAGAAAATGAGAGAGAGAGAGAGAGAGAGGAGAGAGAGAGAGAGAGAGAGAGGAGAGAGAGAGAGAGAGAGGGAGAGGGAGAGGGAGAGATGTTTTGTTTGTTTTTTTTTTAAGAGGTTTTACGGCGCTTGCGACACATATAGGCCATATCAGCGCCAGTAAAACGGAAGTAAATGGGATAATATAAGCACATGTCCATACTAAGAGAAATACACTCAAATGCTTACATTATAAATTCAAAACAACAAATATAATAATGCATAACAGGGAGATGATTTACGAGGAAATAAATATCATCTCCCAAAACAATAACTATACATCTGAACGTATTTCCCTCCCACCAAGGACTCCGGCCAGGGCCAGGACAAAACTAAGTAATCTCATTCCAAGACAAAAGACAGAAAGCAAAGTGGAAAACAGCTATAGAGGGATAGAAGACACAGTGAGTGCCTCCCTGTCCACTATGGGAGGTTAGGAATCCCACCTTGAGATAGATAGATAGGTAGGTAGGTAGATAGATAAATAGATAGATAGATAGATTGATAGAAAGATAGATAGGTAGACAGATAGATGGAAAATTCAAGGTTATCAATAGGATTCAATAGTCTGATGTCACGTCCGCCCAGAAACCAGCAACTTGGTTCTTAACAAAGAAAATCGGTACTTTTTATTCTTCATGCTGGCTAGAACTTTTTCAAATGCCATATAAACAGAATGTATAAAAGAAAAAAACATCAACAGATTCATAATGTTTTTCTCCTTTGAATACTTTTTTATGCTCGTCGGAGAAGTATTTCATAAGGCCGTCCGCCATTATTCCGATAGTTTAGAACCAGTTACTAAGTTACTATGCGTCATTACGACAGAAGTGATTTCACGCCTGTTGAAGCCTTTTGGCTTTAGAATGTTGTTAAATTTCAGAGAAGAAATGAATGGTCGAAATGATCTATCTACTCCTACTTTGCCTTTTTGTTTGCCAAATAGCTACGATTGTTCTCATGTTGCTCAAGTCTGTGATGTTTATAAAATCTATAGATAGTATGCGCTTGGCTAAGAAGCTCACAACATTGTTATCCGGAAGTATAACGGACCAACATACACAACGTGTAACCTTGAACGTTTATAGTCTGGTTAATACAGTTTAGTGAGCATTACTCATAAACGCGGATGGCAAAAAACAATAACAAAGACCTGAGTGACGTCATCTTCGAACTATCTATATGACGGTTTCCTATTCCGCGGTCTCGTGGTGTCAGTCGTGTTGAAGGGGGTTTTCCAGTCAATTGACCAATCGTCTATCTATATCTATCTACCTCCTACTTGATAGTAGTACTACTTAACAAATTCTACTTATTACTTATCACTGTGCTATTTGGCCCGCGACGACCCGTCTACAAGTGTGTGTTTTTGTGTGTGTTTGTGTGTGTGTGTGTGTGTGTGTGTGTGTTGGAAAGTGGGGTAGGGGGTAGGGGGGGGGGGGAGAGAGATTACGTTTCTGTTGTTGTTGACGTTAGTCTTGTAGTTGCCAGTTATTGCCTGTTCGAAACGTGTTAAGTCTATTCCGGCCGGCAGAAAGCCCATACCAAAGCAACATGTCTATTTAGAGAGAGAGAGAGAGAGAGAGAGAGAGAGAGAGAGAGAGAGAGAGAGAGAGAGAGAGAGAGAGAGAGGGGGGGGGAGATAGAAGAATTGACATTTTTTTTTGGTAGTGGTATTGTCGCGACAGTCGAGTGTGACGGAGTGCACCACAACACAACACAGACTCAACTGACTGCGACGACGACGGACAACGTAGCCTACACTGTTCTACCGAGTTCACTGTTCACCCCTCACTTCACACAAGAAGAAACACATTGGGATTTGGTAGGAGTTCCATTCCGAAGCTAACCTCTTATTACAATAGCAGGAATTTATAGCCAATATATTATTGTAAAACGTGTTTCGATTCCCATAGGAGATTTCTTTTTGACGAGAAGTATTTTGAGGGATTGGTTTGAAATGTAAATATGTGAATATTTCAAGGATTAGCAGATGCTGTGACAAGAATTTTGGAAATAAAAATTTAGGTAAGAATGTTGAAAACTTGTAATTACAGAGAATTGTTATTGCTTTCATGTTTTGATTTAGTTCTATAACTATCTATAAATGAAATTGAATGACGTGTGTAGCCAAAAACAATAATTAATCAATTTAATTTCCTATTCTTTTTATTCTTTTTATTATATCTTAACAATTCAAGGGGGGGGGGGGGGGAGGGGAATCAAGATTTGGCTTATTAGTTATATTGTTGTCATTTGATGAATATGTAGATGTTTCATAATGAGACAATGCGTGATGATTTTAGTCCGAAATCACCCAAATTACACATCTTAGTATGTGATGGAACAATTGAAAACCTACAATTTTTTTTTTAAGTTGTTGATGTTTGTGTAATGGATGATTGAAGAATCATTTTAACCTTTTAACAACACTCGATGTTGACAAAGTTGAATATTTGAAAAAATTAAGCAAGGACATTTTGACAACTTGAATTTAAGATAATTAATTAAACTAAATATTGGGAAAATTCAGCATGATAATGTTTGGGCACTTCGGGAAAATTATTATTTATTTATTTATTAATAAATATAATATTATAGGCTTTAAAGATCTCAAGAACATTTTGAGTTTAAAGATAGGAAACCAGACTGTTTGCAGTTCCTCTATTGATGCTATGTGTTTAGGTAATACTCACAATATCCACCAGCCGGATATAACGCACCGACACACAAACCTATGAGTAAACTTGAACGTTTATAGATTGATTGGTGTAATTTAGTGAGATGTAATCACAAAAATGGCTGTCTAAAAACAATAACAAAGAGCTGCGTGACGTCAATTTCGTTCCTTCTACTCGACATCATTTTCTCTCCTCCACTACCTTTAAAATATTATTCCCTGTGACGCACCATCTCAAGACGGTGTTATGCCGGGGGATGAACCAAGTGTTAAACAGTGGCTGTATAGAAGGTACGAAATTGACGTCACTCAGCTCTTTGTTAGTTTTTTTTTTTTGAAAGACAGTCATTGTAATGATTAGTTCTCTCTAAATTATATCACTCAGACTATAAATGTTCAAGGTTACCCAAAGCATTGTGTGAGTTGGTACGCTGTGTCCGGCTGGCGGATGTTGTGAGTGTTTTACCAAAACGGATATCATCAACAGCAGAAATTATTAGAAATTCGAGATTTTCAGTTTAGGGAGGCCCTCCGAAAGCTCCTACATCCCCAGTATTCTTGTTCTAGTAGGGTGTTTGGGAGGGGGGGGGGGGGGACTTTTTTTTATAATGTTCTAGTAGTGGGTTTGGGAGGGGGGAGACTTTAAAAAAAAAAAAAAAAAGATTTCCCCCCTCCCAAATCCCCTACTAGAACATAATAAACAAGAATACCGGGGATGTAGGAGCTTTCGGAAGGCCTCCCTCAGTTTATGTCCATTGAGTGTTTTAAATATGTTATAAACAATTGATTAAAATGTCATGTCATGCCTCGCCTGACCTGTTCCGTGGTGTATTTGGCTTGCGACACGTTGTCAATCTTAAAGCTTTGAAAAAACTGGATTTGGTTATTGAAATTATATTGCTCTATATAAAAGCTCATTTTTATAT
>NC_088370.1:22238584-22261013 GCF_034508935.2 Berghia stephanieae | reverse complement strand
CCCCGTGGGTAGTTAACCTTTGGGAAAAGGCTCTTTACTCACTTTTTTAAACCGACTCAGGTGTAAATGAGTATGGCCGTTAACGGTGTTGTCTTTGTCCGAAAAATTGTTAATATCGCTAAGGCGTCATGTCCCGTCCTACATGTTAAATGTTGCTGTTGACCAGGGACCTCTTCTAAAGCGCTTTGAGCATATTTAGTGGATGATGCGCTATATAAAGCTCAATTAAAAACAAAAAATTAAAATACAAAACAGAAGTAAACAACACTCTAAATAAAGTAACGCGGGGGTTCCGTAGCTCAACGAAACAGGAAGAATAAAACACTACAGACGAATTATGAGATAATAATATGGTCGTGGCGTTGTTAACAATGCATTCCATCTCATTAGGGGGCAGGCAGCGTGGCTCAGCGGGACGGTCTTTGCTTCCTAGCCTGGGTTATTCCAGTCTTCCCTTGGAATAAACCCAAGAGAAAAAAAAATCCCCTTTGGGATGAATAAAGGGAATTTTATTTTATCTTTTATTTGATGATGATGTGAATGTGATGATGATGTTATGATGAGGGATGATGATGAGATGATGATGATGATGATGATGATGATGATGATGATGATGATGATGGAGATGACGATAATGATGAAGAATGCGATAATGTTTTTTAGATTTTCGTAAAAACCTTAAAAATTTCCCCCCTTTCTATATTATATCGTTCGTTTGGAAAAAAAGGGGGATGGGGTGGTGGTGAGGGGAGGGGGGGGGGGGGGCGGGAGGGGGCGGGTTGATTGAGGTGAATCGAATTTAAAATGCCTAATATAAATTGTATTTAAGATGAGAATGCCAAATTTGCTACATGGATTGGTGAACTCCAGGAAGAAGAGGTAGTGTTGGTGGTGGGGGCCGTCGGGGCGGGGGGGGGGGGGGGGGGTTGATCACAAGGCGAAGCTGACCGTCATAACAACGAGATAGAGTTGTTATTTAGAATGATGAGTTTTCGTAGTAAAATACTCGATGTACTTAATGAATGATAATAAAGGGGCAATCATAATAATATAATACTACGTCGTACTCCCAATGAATAAGCACTTTAAATTTTGGCCACAAAACTCACCTTTCAATTATTGATCGAGTAAAATGACCCTCCAATTGTCAAAAACGTTCAAACCTGAGACTTCCGTTAAATATCACGTGTGAGAGTTTTTGACAAGATAAGGGTCATTTTAATCGATCAATATTTGAGGGACGACTTTTCTGGCCAAAAATGTAAAATTCTTTTTTTTTTTAATTTTTTTTTCCCAGAATACGATAGCACTAAAGGTCAAAGGTCAGGCGTTTTTCTCTATATTATTATCTGAGGCCTTTGTCCTAATTGTGGAACCTGTTTGACATAGTGGGCGATAAACCATATCTAACTACTGTTATAACTTTGAAAATAACATCCAATTTATATTGCCCATTTTAACGAATTCGCATTGCTCAATGAATTTTATATAACTTGACTTTCACAATTATTTTTTTTTTTCAGAGAAAGAGAGAGAGAGACACAGAGAGAGAGAGAGAGAGAGAGAGAGAGAGAGAGAGAGATAGACAGATAGATAGATAGATAGATAGATAGATAGATAGATAGATAGAGATAGAGAGAGAAAGAGAGAGAGAGAGAGAGAGAGAGAGAGAGAGAGAGAGAGAGAGAAAGAGAGATCTATATAGATAAATAGTTAGATAGATAGATCGAGATAGAGATAGAGAGAGAGAGAGAGAGAGAGAGAGAGAGCGAGAGAGAGAGAGATAGGTAAATATATAGATAGAGAGATAGATAGATAGATAGATAGATAGATAGATAGATAGATAGATAGATGGATAGATAAATAGATCAAGAGAGAGAGAGAAAGAGAGAGAGAGAAAGAGAGAGAGAGAGAGAGAGAGAGAGAGAGAGAGAGAGAGAGAGAGAGAGAGAGAGAGACATCTACTAGTGAACACAATGTAATTTCCATTGTTTGAATAAATAAAGTTCATCTTATCTTTTTTTAAAAGAGCATTTATATATCGCAATATCTATTGAATATGCTCAAATTGCTTTACAAGGGGTCCCTAACCAATAACAACACTTAACATGTAGAACTAGACATGACACCTGTTAGGCGATATCACAGGGATTTTTATTTCCGACAGAGACAACGCTGTCAATGGCCAGATACTTATTTTACACCTGAGTACGATGATATAATATGAGCAAAGGACTCAATATTCGACGCTCAGCCTGGACTTTCCAATCCGAAGGCGAGTTTCATACCACAAGACCAGATAGCTGTACTATTTGTCTATTTCTGTATGAAAACATAAGAAAAACGACATATTATTGTCGCGACTTCAATAGGCTTTAAGAGTCGTGACGTCACTTCCCTAGTAATGACGCATAGTAACATAGTAACTGGTTCTAAACGATCGGAACAATGCCGGACGTCCTTATGAAATACTTCTCCGACGAGCATGAAAGTGTATCCAGAGGAGAAAAACATTATAAATCCAATCATTTTAAAAACTTTTATACATTCTGATCACATGACATGTGAAAAAGTTCTAGCCTGTATGAAGAATGAAAAGTATCGATTTACTTTGTTTTGAACCAAGCTGCTGGTTGGTGACATCAGACTATAAGGATCCTTCGGATTGGAAAGTCCAGGGTTCGCGTCCCGCTCTGTGCGGTCTCGTGGTATGACACTCGCGTTCGGATCGGAAGGTCATGGGTTCGAGCCTCGCTCGACGCATAGTTGAGTCCTTGGAAAAGACTCTTTACTCACATTCTCTCACCGTACTCAGGTGTAAAATTAGTACCTGGATGTTAACAGCGTTGTCTCTGTCGCAAAAAATTTTAATATCGCCTAACAGGCGTCATGTCTCGTTCTTCATGTTACGTGTTGTTGTTGGTCAGGGGCCCTTTGTAAAGCGCATTGAGCACATTTAGTGGATATTGTTCTATATAAAAGCTCTAGTTTTTTTTTTTAGACTATTGAATCTTATTTTCAAGGGAAAAGCATTCAGAACGTGTCAGAAAAAAGACACCAATAATAAACGGTATATACAGTACCGATCTTAATCCTGTAATGATAAGAACAGCTGGAAAACCACAGCGATTACCATAGAGAATACACCCTAGTCTGTGGCGATTACCGTGTACTGTTGAAAGATCACGGGTATCCTATGGATTTGTGGGTGGCGAGTGAAGATCACAGTCAGGGTCGATGACGTGTGACATGGCACTTGAAATCGTGTGGCTAATTACAGGGATTTGTCGTGGAAAGGATTCTAGACCGCTGCTGGGGATTTGAGAGGGACGTATAATATATTATTTTTTTAATATTAAGAAAATAAATAAATAAATTTTTAAAATATTGAGCTTTATATAGCGCAATATCCACTAAATGTGCTCAAAGCGCTTTACAAGAGGTCCCTGGTCAACAGCAACATTTACAGTGGGACAGGACTTAAGGGTTTTAGGCGATATTACAATTTTTCGGACAAAGACAACGCTGTTAACGGCTGTTAACTCATTTTACACCTGAGTACGATGAGAGAATGTGAGTAAAGAGCCTTTTCCAAGGACTCAACTATGCGCCGAGCGCGAGGCTCGAACCCAGGACCTTCCGACCCGAAAGCGAGTGTCATACCACTAGACCACATAGCCGCACATTTACATAGATAAAGATGTTTTCCTCGTTGGCACTATAAAAAATCGATTAATTAAACAATACGAATTGGGTTAAAACAATGAGATAACAGAACAAAACAAACAAACAAATGTGAGCTCTTATATTAACAAATGGAATGTGTGTGTGTGTGTGGGTGGGGGGGTGCCAATCTTGAAGGCATTGAATAATTTTTTCGAATAATTTTAGCAAGTAAACGCTTTGAATGGTACTTAATAGTTAAACGATACCTAGAGCTTCACGAAATACGATCAAGAATATCTCTTGTCAGTAACATTATTTTGAAATTTTATTCCAAAAACGCTGGGCCAACAAATATAGATGAACGAAGATGACGTCACCGGGGTATTTGTTATTGTTTTTTGCCATCCACGTTTATGAGTAATTCTCACTCAACTGTGTTATCTAGACTATAAACGTTAATGGTTACACATAGTTTTGTGTGTTGGCCCGTTATACTTCCGGATGGCAATGTTGTGAGTGAGCTTCTAAGCCACAGTGAACCCACTTGTTGTTGTTACGACAACTCCGCCTGGATGCGAGAGGGACACTATACAATCGACGCTATCCACCACTCCAAAAAATGTGTGTTGAGAAATATCCAACTTCACAATTGGTCATTTTGCTCAGCGTGACTCGTAGGTATGTTTACAACTTTCAAAAACAAAGCAGCGTGTTTACATTTATTGAGAAATGTCCAATCGTTGTACAGCAACAGATCATGTGATCGATGATTGCATTGGGTGAAAACATGAATATAGATCGCTCTCAGTATTTGCTTGTCGATCGATAGTTGAAGGGCGAGTTTTCTGGCCTATTTTAAAAATATGAGTCAGGTTAATACATTTTAAGTGAGAATTACTCATAAACATGGGTGGCAATAAACAATAACAAAGACCTGAGGGACGTCAACTTCGTTCTATCTATACTTATGTGTGCAGATTGTGATCGCTTTGATTGGCCAAGTTCGTAGATAGATATCTTTTCTTTTAAATACTGAGCTTTTATTTCGCGCAATATCTACTAAACGTGCTTTACAAAAGGTCCCAGACCAACAGCAACACGTAACATGTAGAACGAGATATCACATTCACATATTGCCTTTTAGGCAATATTGCAATTTTTTTTTTCGACAGAGACAACGCTGTTAACGTCCAGGTACTCACTTTACTCACATTTTCTCACCGTATTCAGGTGTAAAGTGAGTACCTGGCCGTTAACACACAAACGCCTAATGCCTTCCTCTTCCTCCCCAAACTCCTTACCTCTGCCATTTATCTTGGTCCTTAGTCGTATATGGTTCTGTGTGGCTATAATATGGTCTAGTGGTATGAACCTCGCTTTTGGATCAGAAGTTCGCTTGGTGCATAGTTGAGTCCCTGGAAAAGCTCTTTACTCACATTTTCTCACCGTACTCAGGTGTAAAGAGCCTTTCCAGGGACTCAACTATTCACCAAGCGAACCTGATCCAAAAGCGATGTTCATACCACTAGACCATATTATAGCCACACAGAACCATATACGACCCAGGACCAAGATAAATGGCAGAGGTAAGGAGTTTGGAGGGGAAGAGGAAGGCATTAGGCTTGTGTGTGTGTGTGTGTGTGTGTGTGTGTGTAAGTGATTGTTTGTGTGTATGCGTGTGCGTATGTGTGAGTGTGTGTGTGTGCGTATGTGTGTATGTACGTGTATGTGTGTATGTATGTGCGTGTGTTTGAGTGTTTGTGTGTGTGTGCGCGTGTGTGAGTGAGTGTGTGTGCTTTTGTGTGCGTGTATGTATGTGAATGTGTGTGTATGAGTGTGCGTCGTAAGATAAGGTATTAGATAAGGGTAGAAAACGTGTATATTGCAGTACTCTGAAAAAACAAAACGTATTTAACATTTTGGCCAGAAAATCGTCCTCCAAATATCAATTGATTCAAATGACCCTTACCTTGGCAAAATCTCTCAAGTTTGGAACTTGGGACGTCCCATGCTTGAGAGTTTGTTTTTTTTAAAAACAAGATAACGGTCATTTTAATCATTCGAGATTTGAAGGACGCGTTTTCTGGTCAAAATTTTAACGTATTATTTTAACAGAGTTCATCAGTAAAGTACCTCGAGTGATTCTGTTGTCAAGCAACAACTCAACAACTTGAAATTCAAGTGGGTTGACTACATGGCGTGTGCTGTACAAGAAGTTGTAATGTGTGTTTGCGCGTGTGAATGTGTGTGTATGTGTGTACGTGTGTGCATATATGTGTGTGTGAATGTGTGTGTGCGCGTGTGCGTGAGTGCGTGTGTGAGTGTCGTGTGTGCGTGTGTGTGTGTGTGTGTGAATGTGTGTGTGTGTGTGTAAAATCTCTCAAATCTGTAAATTGGGACGTCCCATGCTTGAGAGGTTTTTTGGGTTTGTTTTTTTTTACAGGATGAGGGTCGTTTTAATCATTCGAGATTTGAAGGATGAGTTTTCTGGCCAAAATCTTAAACACGTATTTTTATTTTAGAGTTCATCAATGAAGTACCTCGAGTGATTCTGTTGTCAAGCATTCAACTTGAAATTCAAGTGGGTTGACGACATGGCGTGTGCTGCACAAGTAGTTGTAATGTGTGTTTGCACCTTCTAGAACGATTCTAGAATATTATATTCCAACCAGTTAACTGCCGTACGGTTACAAAGTGCTGGCTTGACAAGATCAGAGAGAGATGGAATGGGGATAACCCTCTCAAGCGCATAATGGACGGTGCCCCTGTTTTGAGCCGAAATAATTCCCGGCAACCCTTGTACGTAGATTCCCTGACAGAGATGCATATCGGTTTCGATCCCTAGAGGGACCGAGGACATAGACTCTTCGAAACTGAGGGAGAAGTTGCCAGGTTTCCCCACCAGTAAGAGGAGGCACTGGGTGAAAGCGAATCGGCTTTGGTCGAGAACCGGGCCTAATGGCAAAATCGCTTCATCAGTGGGGACTTTCCACATGTCCAATATGTACCCGTTGTGATAACGAGCCCGAAACTGCAGAGCATCTAGTTGAACGGTGTGTTGTGACGAAGCTTCCGGGCAGGTTTGCGACGGTGCACGAGTGCGGTAAAGAATTTTGCTGATTAGGTCGATCGTCATAACATAGTAGTGTGAGCACCATTAGAAGCTGCTGCCGTACTCTGGAAAGATGCGTGTTTAAAAATTTGGCCAGAAAAACTTATGCTTCAAATTTCGATCGATTTAAATTACCCTCATCTTGGTTAAAGGTTACGGCAAAGAGCCCGAGAACGCATGCGCAGAACATGTTGTCGAGCGTTGCGTTTTGATGAAGTTTTCAAGCGGGTTCGTGATCTTACACGAATGCGGCGAGGAATTTACGACCAGGATAGATCACCATAACATAGTAAAGTGTGGCGCCACCAGAAACTGCTGCTGCCAAGGCTGTGTGTACCTGGCTGCTGCTCGTCTTGGTGTAAGACCTCGCGGGGTCCCGGGTTTGAGCCTTTTGCCAAGATGAGGGTCATTTAAATCGATCGATATTTGAAGGTCGAGTTTTCTGGCCATTAAAAAAAAAACAAACGTGTTTTTCTCCAGAGCACGGTAGTTGACTTGAATTATTGAGGGACCGTTTTGCTACATGTGTTAATGTGTCCACTTTTGGGAAATATTACACGCAATGTGCAAATCTTGATACTTCAAAGTCGTGGCTTGTTATAGTATTAGTATTCTTTAGAACTCCGTAGCTTGGTTTAGAGGACTCAAATATATATATATATATATATATATATATATATATATATATATATATATATATATATATATATATAATATATATATTCCAAAGTTTGCAGCTAACGGACTGCACAACGTGTCGTTATTTGTTTTAAATTTACCGACCTCATCTGGATTTCTACCATTAGAAGATGAAAGGTCACAGCACAGTTGGGAAGGCTTTCGGCCAAGTCGGATGAGTTTAAGAATCCTATACAACCGACGTGTACTTGATTTATTTCAGGTCTGATAACCGAATTGTTATAAAAGTACTCTCAAACCAGAACAAGATATCCTCCATTACACCTAATTAAAACAAGGCCATGTTCGATTATCAGACCTGCAAATATGTGCATGTCGGAAACTACGTATGTCTGTCCTCTTACTTCTTCTTCTTCTTCTTTTTTCAGCTTATCTCGCATTTTGCAGGGTTGCCATAATGAATGCCACATCTCCATGCATCATTCAGAACATCATCTTCCTCCAGGCCTATTTCTTTCATATCATCCTTTACCTTATTCCACCATCTAGTCTTTGGGCGTCCCTTTTTCTGTCCTATTACTGGAAAGGATATATATATATATATATATATATATATATATTATATATATATATATATATATATATATATATATATATATATATATATATATATATGAGCCAAGGTCAAAAGGTGCCCGCCTGATACCAGTGTTAAGAAAATTTGATTTTTACTTAATTATGGGCTGTTTTCATTGGGTTAATGCTTGTAATCAATTGATAATATGAAGAAGAGATAAAATTAGATAGCTCAACATACTCTGTTCAACAGAATATGAAATAAACAACTTGAAAGTCAAATTTGAATGCTGTTTGGCATGTGCTTAAAACGAGGTCAACGCATCACCTTTTTAGAAATCATGTAGAAATCAAATGTGATGTTTTAGCTCACGTGATTTAAATTTGACTAATAGCATGAAGTCAAAATTTACTTTTAAACGCAATTGCAGTATATTACATATCTGATTAAGTTTCATATAGAGTTCTTAAAAAGTTGGTGTTGCTTGTGACCTTTGGTGTCATCAAACACAGCACAATACTAAAACTTGACACGAAACTTTAAAGCTCATTTTTAATGTTTATAAAATCTTTTATTATGAGAAAAAAGGATAGATTTACTATCTGAATTCAAATCTTGGAGTAAATGTATACCGTTTTGCCGATATTGAGGTTTATTGGTTTTGGTGTCATTTGTCACAAGCAACACGGCATGCGTGAACACGTGGAAATTTGTTTCGTTAAATGGCGATTCGCAATTTTGATCCACCCTTCTTACCAGTCTTTGAAGTGCAGCACTTTCATTTGCCTTTCCAGCGTGGCTCCAGGCAGAAAAGGTAAGTTGAACTTTGGTGTCATCGCTATTTTACATTGTCACAAGCAACACTTGATATTGGATATTACAAAGTGCCACCAAAAAATTATGTTTTCAGCTGTTATTCTATTTACAAATATGATATTATGACATCTCACATAAGACTGTGATTTTGACACAATTAATTATTTCCTTGTAATTCTAATTTTTTATGTTTCAGGGTTGTATCAATCAAGTAAAAGACAGAACTCAAGCTTTTGACGAATCCAGATAAAAGAAGGGTTGTCAAGAAATTTGATTTGATTTACTATTAACACACTAAATTACTACAAACTAGCAGATTTGAGCAGTAGGGCGGATGTTACGGTATAGTTACATGAATTCATTACCATGGCTGATATTTATCTAGTGTTTGTTTGACTTCTGGCACTTTTTGTGACCATTGGTGTCATTGGTTAAAATGTCACAGGTGACACTTAAGTTTGAAGTTTCTAATGTATTTCTGTTTTCATGTTCTTTAAAGCTTGAAATGTCATTGAATTACATTTTAACAGGCTATATTACATGTGTTCAGTTGCTATTCTTGATTTATTGAGGCAAAATTGCGTTCTAGTGCCGATTTTGACCAAAGTAATAGCAACAATGGTATTACTAATATCTAAGCATATTTCCAATTTGCAAGTATTTAGTCTCTTAAAATATTATCGAATTTCATTTTAGAGTAGGTTATTGTGCTTTTTTGACTGAAAATAATGATGTATTATGGACGAAAGTGTGATTTGGTGTTGCTTGTGACATAAGTAATGGTGTCACCGGTCTTATGTCACAAGTCACATTCAGATGCTCTAATTTCCATATATATTTCTATTTTTGAAGTCTTTGGTTTCTGAAATATTATTAAATTCCATATTTAACTGTAGTTATTACACTGGTTTGACTGAAATTAATGATTTATTGTCAAAGTTGCAATTTGGTATTGCTTGTGACATAAGTAATGGTGTCATCGGTCTAATGTCACAAGTGACACAATGTCGCTAAATAAGATATGCTTTGGTCACATTATTTCCCAACATTTTATTCCAAAAGTTTCTGAACATTACTGGTAATAAGCATATGCAATATTGTTGTTGTTGTTAATGCACAAACATTTTTATGAAATAATATATTTGCATTCTATGTTGCTTGTGACCGATGACACCAAAAAAAGCAACATTTTCTCCAATAGTTGGTAATATTATTGTACTATGATTGTTGTTGATTGTGTCTTTTTGTCTATAACTTACTAAATAAAGTTTGATACTCAACAAAAATCATTTGGTTATTGACTTTTTTGTCTCATTTTGGTGTCACCGGTCACATGTGACACCAGCAACCTATAGGTATTGTTGACGATATTATGCTGCGTTAGACCTTAAAGTTATCTAAAGGGCCTTTGATTCATGAAGCACAGGGTTTTTGCTACATATATAGAAACATGAATGGACTATTATGTCACTTTTATTTTGAGAAAAAAATTGGCACCTTTTGACCTTGGCTCATATATATATATATATATATATATATATATATATATATATATATATATATAATAACTAGGATTTCTGGCTACAGTCAAATCGAATGTCGTTCCGAAAGGGTCCAGCAAAATATCAATAATAGTTAATAGCTGAACGCCACACTACATTGCCATTGTTTGTGTTCCATCATAATAGCCACGTCATGTCGGGTAGACAATGACAAAACGCCTCATTACAGATTGGACATAATTATTTTACTCCATAATATTAAGTGAAAGCTCAATAAAAATATCAACTTTGCCAAAAATGTTGTCAAAGAAATATCGGATAAATAAAATTATGGCAAGTAGGAGGTCAATTAAATTGGTTGATATTGGGAGTAAACGTTTTTCTGTTTTGGTTTAAATTGCAAGAAAGCTTTTTCTCTCTTGGCTGGACTGGACTGACCTGTGGTCAGTGGGTAGTGGAATAATGGTCAAATCGCTTAGAGTCTACAAAAAGAAATTCTATAGCTTAGTGATATAACTTTACGATTGAAGTAATTGATGTAAATTACTGTTATTTCATGAAACCTTGTTCTGGTTGGTGTTGCCAATTTGGCACTTTGGAAAATGGCATTTTTTTTTTTTTTTTGCAGCCATTTGGTGTCGTGGAATCAAAATTAATTTTGGTATTTTTATAGTTTACTTGTTTCGACATTTTGTACAAAATACATAATATGTCAAATACAACATCAGTCAGTAATTTAGATCTGGCTGGCCAAGTCAACTTTCTACTGGATAAGATGTCAATGTTGCTGCTCGTAGCTCGAAGAAATAGATAATAATGTGAAATTGAATGTAAGCTTCAATTTAATTCCAAAAACATATCAAATGAACGTTTCGGGTTTCCACTTTATCAACAAAACAGAATGAATGAAACACCACAGATGAATGAGATATTAATGTGGTACTGGCGTACTAGTTAACTACGCCACTACCACAATATCTCATTCATCTGTGGTTCATTCTGTTTTGTTGATAAAGGGGAAACCCGAAACGTTCATTTGATATGTTTTTGGAATTCAATTGAAGCTTATATACAATTTCACATTATTATCTATTACTGACTAAGATGAAAGTTAGATTATAAAATGACGTTTATTTAAACATCTACCTAAAGTTTTTAACTTATTAATTGTTTTTAGTAGTTTATCTGCATTTGCGTTACTTTTAGTCAAACCAATGGGCATACCAAAAGACATAGCTAATCTATTTGTTGCAAACTTTAAATTATGTTTTCATTTGATCCGAATCTCTATCATTGGACTGATCTCCCCCGTCATTGCTTCTTTCTCTCTGATCGTAATTCGTCTCTCTCTCTCTCTCTCTCTCTCTCTCTCTCTCTCTCTCTCTCTTTTCTCTCTCTCTCTCTTTCTCTCTCTCTCTCTCTTTCGCTCTCTCTCTCTCTTTCTTTCTCTCTCTCTCTCCCTTTCTCTCTCTCTCTCTCTCTCTCTCTCTCTCTCTCTCTCCCTTTATCTCTCTGTTCACCTTTTCCCCCTTGTTCTATCTGAATCTTGTAATACAGTTCCTGATATTTCATTTCAAAATAATAAATTCTCCCCGGTAGCCCCATGCCATCAAAGAAGCGTTCGTCATTGTATACATGGGCACTAATAGGGAATGAGATTAGCGGAAGAGTAGCGTCCCTTGATTGGACGTCACCCATAGTCTGAGACGTCACCGGCGGAAAAGTTATTCGAGAGAGAACGTCATGTTGGTTGTGCGCATGCGTCTCTCGTCCTTGCGACTAGTACTACTCCTTCTCCTCCTCCTCCTCCTCCACCTCTCCTCCTCCCTCCACTACTACTACTACTACTACTACTACTACTACTACTACTATACTACTATACTACTACTACTTACTACTACTACTACTACTACTACTACTACTACTACTACTACTACTACTACTACTACTACTACTACATACTACTACTACTACTACTACTACTACTATACTACTACTACTACTACACTACTTCTTCTTCTTCTTCTTCGTTCCCGTCACGTCACATGGTCAGTCCGGTCTGGTGAATGAAGACCACAGTGGTCCTGAGGTCGTCCTCACTGCCGTACAGCTTCTTTGAGTATGGGGTTGGGTCAGGCCAGAAGTTCCTTCTCAACTGGTTGTACTTTGGACATTCCATTAGGACATGATGTCCATTTTCATTTTCAAGTCCGCAGTCACATTGTCCAGTGGCACCTGCTCTGGACATCCTCCACATATGTTCCTTTAACTGGTTGTATCCAGTTCTCAGTCTGAAGATGATGACCTGTTCCTTTCTGTCGAGCACCTTGATTGGGTCATTCATGTTGTATTCTGGGTGCTTCTCTCTCCATCTCTGAGACTGGATAAATTTGGCCATTTTGTTAATTTCTCCTGTTGACTACATTGGGGAGGGTTGCTGCATGCGACTGCCTGCCTTTGCCAGTTGGTCAGCGATCTGATTTCCAAGTATCCCACAGTGTCCTGGAATCCACTGCAGTACAATGTTGGTAAACTTGCTTAGCTTCATGAGATCTTCCACCAAGGCGTCTATATCATCCGCAAGAGACATCATTATATCCTCCAGAATTTTCTTAGCATCTGTTAAAATCACTATGTGTCTTGGTTTTTCATTTTCTGAGAGGATTTGCTTAACAGCTTCATGGATTGCATCTGCCTCTGACTTGTAGATTGAAGTGCGAGTACCAGTCGGTTTGCTGATCTCCTTTTGTTGACCATTTGTGTACTCGATGTGCACTCCCAGGCCCCCGCACGTGTGTTCTTTATTGCATGAACCATCGGTATAGATTATTGTCCATTTTTTTCCAGGGTAGTTTTGATCAATGCACTTCTGTACAGACTTCTTGATTTCTTCACCGTGTTTTTGTTTTGTTGAAATGTCACCAACGGAAGTCTTGATTTTCAAGTGATTTTGCCTTTTCCAAATTGGTACTCTGATATTTGCTTTGCATTTTTGGATCATGATTCCGTCAAGTTCGTGATCTTTTTCAATTTGCTGGGCTCTTTCAATAAAGTGGGATCTTTTCAGCCGCCTAGTTTTCTTTTGTTGTGCTCTAGCGTGAAGAGGCTGATCTGTCATTGTTTTCACGTCTGTGTATTGTTTCAAAATTTTTGATTCTCTTCTTTCTGATAGAGATGTAAGTCCTGTTATGGTTTCCATTGCATGAATCAGTGTCGATTTCATTCCTCCACTTATTATCCTCATGTTGCTGTTTTGCACTTTGTCCAGTTTTTCCATTTGAGTTTTGGAGCAGTTTCCCCATGCAGATATCCCGTATTCTAGCGCTGGTCTCACATATCCTGTGTAAGTTTGTTTCAGTATATCGGAGCTAGCTCCCCAAGTTGTTCCAGCTAGTTTTTTCAAGAGTTGTGTTCGCTTTACCCCAACTTTCTGACTGTTGCTGATTTGATTTTTCCATGTTAGTCTTGGGTCAAAATGGACTCCTAGGTATTTTGGTGCGTCGTCTTTTTCTAATTCATGGTCTTCAATACGTAGCTTTGCTTTTTCATCTTTTGGGGAGAGGCTAAATATTGTGAACTTTGTCTTCACTGCATTTATTTTCATCGCCCAGTTGTCAGTCCATTCTTTGATATTATCCAGTGTGATTTGCATCCTGTGTTGTGCCTTGATTAAGTTTTGGTCAGAGCTAATCAGAGCTAGGTCATCTGCGTACATCGACATTTTCACTCCTCGACATAGTGTTTCTCTTATATCATTTACATAGAGAAGAAATAGTGTAGGTGATAGTACTCCACCTTGTGGGACTCCATGTTTTAGTTTTGCTTTCTTACTTTTGTGACCTTGTGTTGTTACTCTTGCCTTTCTTGTTTTTAGGTAGTTTTGTATCCAGTTGAGCATGTTATGGGATACTTTTGATTTTTGTAGTTTATATACCAGACCTTTTTTCCACACTTTGTCGAATGCTTTTTCAAAGTCCACTCATACCACAATTTTTTTCTTTCCATCCTGAAACGAGTCTTCTATTTCTTGGGATATGTAGGTTACTTGATTTTCAGTACTCCTGTGTCTTCTGAAACCAGCTTGTTCATTTATTAGCACATTATAGTTTTCAAAATACCACATCAGTCTGGAGTTGATAATTCTTTCTATCAGCTTGCACATGCAGCTTGTAAGACTTATAGGTCGGTAATTTGCGGCTTCATTTGCTTGTTTTCCTTCTTTCTTAATTGGGACAATAATAGCCTTTTTCCATATATCTGGTATTTTACCAGTTTTCCAAGTGCTGTTGTAGAGTTGTAATAGCTTCTTTTTTGCTGTCTTTCCAAGATGGATAAGCATCTCATTTGTTACTTCGTCTGGGCCTGGCGATTTCTTTGTTTTTAACACTTTGAGAGAGCTTTCTAGTTCTTCCATAGTTAGCTTCTTTGTCATTACTTCATCTATGGCTTCCTTGAGTTCCTTTTTTTGTTTTCTGCATTCTTTTCTAACTCTTTCCTTCAGTTCTTTTTCTATTGTGTTGTCACTAATTTTTTGAACTGCTCCATGAATAGATCTGAAGCTTGTTGTGGACTGACAAGTTCTCCTTCTTTTTCCAAAGCGGGAGGGGCGTAGTGATTCGGTTCTCTATTTAGGGCTTTTGTAAGTTTCCAAAGTTTATTTCCATTTTTTTTCGAAGTTAAGGCTATGCGTTTTTTCTTTCCATGCCATTTTGGATGTCGTTGCCATTTCTTTTTTAAAGGTAGCTTCTGCCTCTTTATATGCTGCAATATTGTCATAACAGGGGTCTGCTTCAGCCTTTTCTCTTGTTTCCGATACTTCATTACTTAACTGATTAAGATCGTCTGTCCAGAGTGGTATATAATTTTTTCTTGCTCCCCTTGGGATACTTTCTTTTGCTGCTTTTAGGATGGCCTTTGTCAGTTCTTTTGCACTTTTGTTGACATTCTTGGTTTTACAGTTTATGTTTTTGCAGTGGCTGTCTGTAAGTTGTTCAAAGCTTTCCCATTTTGCTCTTTTGTAGTTCCATCTTGGGATAGTTTGTGTTTTGTTTTCATTTTGATGATAGAGGTTTGTGATGATTGGCCTATGGTCGCTACCACCCAGTTGGGGCTGTACTGTTCTATTTATCGTCTTTGCTATATCATCTGTGGCAAACGTAAGATCTGGGGTAGATGTGGTTTTCCACGCTCTTGAGAAATATGTGTCCTCATCTTCATCGTCATACAATAGTTGAAGTTTTGTTTCAATTTGCCAGTTTTCTACTGTTTCACCACGTTTGTCCATATCTCCATATCCCCAGCTTTGAGAGTGACTGTTAAAGTCCCCTAGTACCAGACATCTTTCTTCCTGGATTTTTATCTTGTCTAAATGAAGCTCTTTGTTTGGTGGGCAATAGCAGTTAAAAATCAGGAGTTCTTTCTTTCCGATACATACTTTAATTTGCTGTATTTCTGATTGTTCTTGTGTATCAATTTTTATGCCTGCGGTGGGGTAGTCGTTTTTTACTAATGTCATCACGCCTCCTTTGTGATCCTTTCTATCATGCCTTATTACCTGGTACCCTCTGATGGCAAATCTCATGTTGTCCGTGAGGTGAGTTTCTTGAATGCAGGCAATTTTGATGTCTTGCTCTTTGAGTCTCTTTTCAAGGCTATTTTCTTCTTCGCAACGCCCTCAGCATTCCATTGGAGGATTTTAATTGTGTTTGGTGTTCCAGTCGCATGTAACCTTGATCCTCCTCCCCTGGTTCCGCAAGATGAAGTCAAGGTACCACCAGATCGCTTGGGTGGGCCATTGAGGCCCGGCACTAGGCCCGTCCGGCGGGATTCCACGGGCTTCGCACCACATCGGATTTGATTATTGTGACGTGTCAGTTTCCAGTTTCCTGTGATATTTGCGCCTTCCGGCCCCGCTGCTCTGTCTTCGGCGTGCTATTTTTCAGGATTTGCTTCCTTAGTCTTTGACCATCCAAGGTCTGTCCACAAGGCAGTGGCGGTTTTGCTTCAGAGTGCCCTCCTAGATCGATTGCGGTCCCCTGTTAGCGAACTCGATCTGTCCGGGTTTTTGTTCTGAGTGTCCTTCTCTTAGATGGATGTCGGTCCCCCGTTTACGAACTCCATCTGTCCGGGTTTTTGTTCGGAGTGTCCTTCTCTTAGATGGATTGCGGTCCCCCGTTTACAAACTCCATCTGTCCGGGTTTTTGTTCGGAGTGTCCTTCTCTTAGATGGATGTCGGTCCCCCGATGACGAGCTCCATCTACCCGTGGTCAGATGGTCTAAGTTGGGAATCCGGGGATGTCCTGTAGAGAGTCAGTCCCTTTTCACCCCTCCCCCTCGTCGTGGACAACACCCACACCCAAGGGTGTGGACTAGGGGAAGCTGAACTCGACGGTTGATTTTCTCCCTTCTTCCTTCCTTGTTGACGATGCTGACCGTTGTAGATCATTCTTGGTCTGGCCTCTCACTTACACTACTTCTATTACTACTACTACTACTACTACTACTACTACTACTACTACTACTACTACTACTACTACTACTACTACTACTACTACCACTATTCAGATCTTTATGAAACAAATATAACGGCGGACAGCGGTAGGAGAAATAAAATGATAACTTTTGCTGTTTCGAACCCGGTCAATTTGTATATGGGTCAATACGCTTCAACAGTCGTAACGTCACTTCCCTCGTAATGGCTCTAAACTATCGGAACAATGAAATATTTCTCCGACGAGCATTAAAGCGTATCCAGATGAGAAAAAGATTATAAACCTGATCGCGTTTTGACTTTTACCCATTCTGATCACAAGGCCTATGAAAAGTTCTAGCCAGCATGAGGAATAAAAAGTACCAAATTTCTTTGTTTAGAACCACGATGGCCGCCGTTGCTGGGAGACGTGACATCAGACTATTGAATCCAATTGATAATTTACCTACCAATAACTTTGATGTGTTGTTTACTAGATATTCATGAAATAGTTGCAAAAGAATTTGGTTATCATTTGTTTATCAATTCTAGTGAATACGAACCTACTGGAAATGATTAAGTGACCGGATTAATCCGTATTGTTATCGCTTGAAGTCAGACAACAAGAAAACAACAGAAACTACAACAATAGGAACAGCAAAAACTAAGACAACAACAACAACAAAAACAACTACAGAAATAACAAAACAACAGCAATAACAACAGCAAAAACAACAACAACAACAACAGAAAAACGAAAAGAACAACAACAACAGAAACAGCAACAACAACAACAGAAAAACGAAAAGAACAACAACAACAGAAACAGCAACAACAACAACAACAACAACAACAACAACAACAACAACAACAACAACATTTACTGATATGATTAATCGATATCATTCGATCGATCCACAAACAGAAAGAAAGTCGGACAAGAGAAAAGACCTTGTTATAGTTTTTACCAGATATTGTAAACTCCAAATCTCGATATCTAAAGATATCCCGAGCAATCGTCCCAAATCGGGAATATTTTCAGGCTCAATTAGATGCTAAAAGATGAATTTTGTTTAACGTAACTTACAAAAATTGAGATCAATGACGGGAGCTTTGTTCTTTCACAAAATGATGTGGATAAAAATACTCAGGAGGACGACGACGACGACAATGGTGATGATGATGATGATGATGATGATGATGATGATGATGATGATGATGACAAAATGTTGCAGTTAAAACAAATACTGATTTTTCTTAAAAGAAATTACAAGGATATCATTATAGCCGATGTTGGCATTGGGAATAAGAATTAAATAATATTATGACAGATACTCTCACAGGTCAGGACTGACTTTCACATTTCAAGGTGCCCAGCTGTGCATGATTTAAGCCATAAACATTTTTTTTAAAGAATCATTTCAAAAAAACATTTTTAATATCTTCAGGTTGGTCACAACAAATACTTTGGGTGTTTGGAAAGTTATAGATAGTATGCGTTTGGCTAAGAAGTTCACAACATTGCCATCCGGAAGTATAACGGACTAACACACAAAACTGTGTGATTGTAAACGATTATAATCTGGTTCATTACATTTTAGTGAGAATTACTCATAAACGCGGATGGCAAAAACAAAGACCTGAGTGACGTCATCTTCGTTCTATCAATAGATAGAATGAAGTTGACGTCACTCAGGTCTTTGTTATTATTTTTTGCCATCCACGTTTTTGAGTAATTCTCTCTGAACTGTATTAACCAAACTATATACGTCAAGTTTACACACAGTTTTGTGTGTTGGTCGTTTATACTTCCGGATGGTAATGTTGTGAGCTTCTTAGCCAAGCGCATAGTATCTATACAGAGATGGTATAAAGAATACACTTAAACGTATTGATGGAAATACCAACAACACGTCTGGGCTCATTAAACACTTTTATAGAAGGAACGACTTTGACGTCACTCAGTTGTTTGTTATTGTTTTTAGACAGCCAGTTCGGTAATTAGTTCTCACTAAATTATATTAGACTATAAACTATTATAGACTATAAACAATTAGTTTTGTGTGGGTACGGTTTTTCTTCGGCTGAACGATGATGTGAGTATTTTACATAAACGCATAGCATCACTTGTGTCAATGAAATAAAATACGACAGCTTTAAAGAAACATTTTATTTGCATGTACATCCGTGTACCACTGTATTTCTTCGAAGTAAATGTATAGATAGTATGCGCTTGGCTAAGAAGCTCACAACATTGCCATCCGGAAGTATAACGGACCAATAAACAAAACTCTGTGTAACCATGAACTTTTATAGTCTGGTTAATACAGTTTAGTGAGAACAACTCACAAATGTGGATGTCAAAAAAAAAAAATAAAAAAAATAAAAAAAAAAAACAAAGACCAGAGTAAGATCAACTTCAATCTATCTATAGATAGAATGCGCTTGGCCAAGGAGTTCACAACATTGCCATCCGGAAGTATAACGGACCAACACACAAACTCTGTGTAACCATGAACTTTTATAGTCTGGTTAATACAGTTTAGTGAGAACAACTCACAAATGTGGATGGCAAAAACAATAACAAAGGCCTGAGTGACGTCATCTGCATACTATCTATACTAATAATATGATGAAAACGTCAACAACATTTTTTTGTTTTATTATTATTATTATTATTATTATATTATTATTATTATTATATTATTATTATTATTATTATATTATTTATTATTATTATTATTATTATTATTATTATTATTATTATTTATTATTTATTATTATTATTATTATTATTATTATTATTATTATTATTATTATTATTATCATTATTATTATTATTATTATTTTGGCTTTGAAACAAATACTGGTGGGTGTGACGTCAATCGGCTTCTTTTGCCTTATGGAATGTTTTGAACATAGCAATGACCTCACCCCCCCCTCCCCCCACCCCCCGACATTCTCTCGTCATGATGTGGTCAGCCTGCCAATGATGTGTCCACCACAGGTCACCACCACCCTGTGTGTGTCATCAAATATCAAATAAAACACGCGCCTTCAGGTCAAAGAATATTTGAACGGGCCGAATTGACGAGAGGGTAATCCATCTAAGGCCAACTAGAATAAATGATTTGATTTTCGGTTTTTCATTTCTCTGCAATCTGATATTAATATTTGGGAATTTTAAGAGTTCATTAATTCTCTGTGAGTCTAGATCAGATTTTAATTCTCTCCTTACCAGCCATTTTCAGGATTTTCCACAAACTTCACACCCAACTAACACAAAAATTGATTTTTTTTATCACTCAAACACAATAGCAGTAAGTTCTTGTCGTACATAATTACAGTAGCAAAACATGCTCTACAAAACAAAACAAAAAAAAAAAAAAAAAAAACAAACAAACAAAAAAAAAAAAGAACAAAAACAATAAAGACATATAAACATTACTAAATTCCAGATAGACGTATTGTTGTTTTGTTGTTTTTTTTGTTATTGGCTGAAGAAGGGTTTTGAGCCCGAAACGTTCCGTGTTTGTTTGTTTTTGTTTTTGTTTTTTTTCATGTTCTTTTTCGAAGCTGTTATATTCATGTTTGTATATATTACAGTCTAATGAAGATAAATAAATAGACAATAAAATAAATAACAACATGTCAGCTGACAAATCATAATTATTGTAATACGCGCAGTAAGATTTGAAGAAAACCGAATCCAGCTTTTATGTTCTAATGCCCTAAACTAAAGATGATGATCCAAAGTGAAGGAAATCTTTTATTTGTAGCAAAAAATCGCCGTTATTTACAGAGACAATGGTAAAGAATTGCTTCTCCCTCCCAATCTGATACCTCCTCCTCCTCCTCTTCTCTTTTCTCTCCTCTCCTCTCCCTCACTCTCCTCCTCCTCTCTTCTCTCCTCTCTTTCTACTTCTTCTTCTTCTTTCTTCTTCTCTCTTACTTACTTCTACTACTACTTCTATTTATATACTACTACTATCTACCTCTCTCTACACTACTACTACTACTACTACTACTACTACTACTACTACTGCTACTACTACTACTACTACTACTACTATACTACTACTACTACTACTACTACTACTACTACTACTACACTACTCTACTACTACTACTTACTACTTCTATCTACTACTACTACTACTACTACTACTACACACTGCTGCTGACTGCTGCTGCTACTTACTACTATAATACTACTACTACTACTACTACTACTACTACTACTACTACTACTACTAACTCTCTACTGACTACTACTACTACACTACTACTACTACTACTACTACTACTATACTACTATACTACTACTACTACTACTACTAACTACTACTACTAAACTACTACTACTACACTGCTAGCTACTACTACTACACTACTACTACATACTACTACTACTACTACTACTACTACTATACTACTACTACTACTACTATCTACTACTACTACTAACTACTAACTACTTACTACTACTACTACTACTACTACTACTACTACTACTACTACTACTACTACTACTGCTACTGCTACTACAAATTCACATCCTCCTTTCCCTCCGTCTCCTTCTCATCTTCTTTACCGCCTCTGTAAGCTCCTCACCCAATCTCATTCGTCTGTAGTGTTTCATTCATCCTGTCGTGTTGATAAAGGGGAAACCCGAAACGTCCATTTTATCTGTTTTTGTATATTCAATTGAAGCTTACATTCAATTTCACATTGTTGTTTATTTCTTCGAGCTTCGAGCAGCAATGTAATCATAAAGTGTATTATTGAGTCACGGGTGTGTCCAGGAATGGAACACAAGGTGCTTGGATGTGGTCTGGTGATATGACAGTCGCCTTCCGATCGGAAGGTCCTTGAATTGAATCCTTGGAAAAGGCTCTTCACTCATATTATCTCACAGTGTAAAATGAGTACATCGCCCATTAACAGCGTTGTCTCTGTCTGAAACAAAATTACAATATCGCCTAACAGGCGTCTTGTCTCGTCCTACACGATAAGTGTTGTTGTTGGCTAGGGACTGCTTGTAAAGCGCTTTGATTACAATGAGTGGATATTGCGCTTTTAAAAAAAAAAACTCCAGATTAAAAAAAAAACAAAAACAAAAAAAAAAAAAAAAAAAAAAAACCTAGAGGGTGTCCCAAAAATGTACCCACATTATAAATAATTATAAACGTGGCATTTAATAAAATATAATTTTTCTAAGAGTAAAGATATTTACTGGGAGCATTTCATTGATTTTTGTTTTCTAAAACTGCATTTCAACACCATTAACTCACTCAACCCTAGCATCGACTATATCAGTAGTTTACCCGGGTTACTTTCACCCCCATGCCTTTTATTATATTTTTATGAGACAAATTATAGACGTAGTACCAAAGCTAATGTTTTAAATTTTTACACGTTAATGATAGTTGAATAAAACTGATTTTTAATATATTTTTTTCTCCAATTTTGGAGAGTAGCAAAAATATCCAGGATTAAGTGAGATAAAAATAATTACACCTTATTAAACCCTACGTTTACAATCGTGTTTAATGTGTACACATTTTTGAATATGGATGAAAATGATGTGTAATGAGTAAATGTGTTTTGTCCAGTCACGGGTGTGAGGATGAATGGAAGAACAACAC
>NC_088370.1:22221084-22233584 GCF_034508935.2 Berghia stephanieae | reverse complement strand
TAGCCTGTAGGGACGTGTACATATAGGCAGGTCTGAAAGCTAAACCGCTTATGGGCCTAATTTAACATTGTTGTCATGGACAATATTTTGCGTCATTTTTTTGAGATTTTCCATTACAACAATGAGCAATTAGGAATTGGATTATCAGACCTGTAATAAGTGCACATCGACCTGTAGTCATTCTTCTTATAATTGATTTCTCATTGTTGAGTATATTTTTGGAATTTCTATTTTGTATCACTGAATACTCTCTCTCTCTCTCTCTCTCTCTCTCTCTCTCTCTCTCTCTCTCTCTCTCTCTCTCACACACACACACACACACACACTATTATTTCAGGTTTTTGTTTTCATAATTTATATATAGTAGTAGTAGTAGTAGTAGTAGTAGTAGTAGTAGTAGTAGTAGTAGTAGTAGTAGTAGTAGTAGTAGTAGTAGTAGTAGTAGTAGTAGTAGTAGTAGTAGTTGTAGTAGTGTGTGGATATATATATTATATAAATACACACACACACACATATATATATAAATATATATATATATATATATATATATATATATATATATATATATATATATACACACACATTCAATTTTGTCTCACGATCTAAATTCCTCAACATGGTCGTCTGAGCTAGAGTGATTGATACATGCAGGCTCTCCCTGACCATTTTCATCAGAAAGTTGGCAATTGACAACCTTATTTATTTGACCACTTAAAAGCCGTACTCATTATTTAAAAATTGGCAATAAAACTCGTCCTTCAAATATCGATCGATGTAAATGCTCACCTCTGAAACCTGGGATTTAGAAAACAACAATGAGCATATATATAGATATATGAGTGTGTGTATTATACATAACGTGTTTTCGAGTACCAATTGATTAACTACCTCTAAGAGAGCACAATAATATGATACAAATAGAGAATCCACTTACAATGTCACTGAAATAAAAGAATGGCGGCACATGTTGGATGCCATAACAAGGTTAAAAATAGAAACATTGTGCATGTTAATTTAATTCGTTAACTGTGTACTCTAGAAAAACATGTTCTTAAAAATTTGGCCAGAAAATATCGTCCTTCGAATATCAATCAATCTAATTTATCCTCATCTTGGCAAAAATTAACTCTCAAACCTGGGACCTCGCGATGTCACCAGGTTTGAGAGTTTTTGCCAAGATGAGAGGCATTTTAATTAATCTATATTCGTAGGACAAATTTTCTGGCCAAATTTTTTAAATACGTGTTTTTCCAGATCACCGCTGTGAAGTGGTTTATAACCACCAAAGAGTAAAGTGTTAGTCATTGTATTCCATGCTGTAGTTGGGAGTCATTCATTGTAACCCTTGCTGTATTGACATTGTGTGAGGTAATGAATGACATGCAGTTAAAGTGGATATATTCATGAAAATGTGATTCATCGTCAAAGGGCGATATTACGCTTAAAAACAAAAAAAAAAAGTAAATACAAAAAAAAACAACCACAAAAAACAACCCAAAACCTCTCCAAAACTTGAGCCTTTAAATAAGGCCATCTCCACTAAAAGTGCTCAAAGCGCTTTACAAGGGGGTCTAGCCAACAGCAACAGTTAATGTGTAGGACAAGGCGATATTGCATTTTTTTTTTTTGGGGGGGGGGGGGGGGGTCAGAGACAATATTGTTAACGACCAGGTACACATTTAATACTTATGAACGGTGATAGAATGTGAGCAAAGTACTTTTTTCAACTACTCAACTATGGTATTCGAACCCTGAACCTTCCGGTCCGAAAGCGAGTATTATACCACAAGACCACGTAGCCGTACTTATTATATCTTTGCGGAACAGATATAGGTGCGGCTATGTGGTCTAGTGGTGTGACACTCGCTTTCGGATCGGAAGGTCTTGGGTCCGAGCCTCGCTTGGCGTATAGTTGAGTCCTTGGAGATGGTTCTTTACTCACATTCTCTCACCGTACTCAGGTTGTCCCTGTTCGGAAAAAAATGTAATATCGCATAACAGGCGTCATGTCCCGTCCTAAATATTAAATGTTGCTGTTGACCAGAGACCCCCTTTCGGTGAGCACGTTTAGTGGATATTGCTCTTTATAAAAGCTCAATTTATAATTATAATTTACGAGTACTGATAATCGATTTAGAGGTGTAAATAATGAACAATTTATTTTAATAGTGGAAGTAGTACTAGTAGTAGTAGTAGTAGTAGTAGTAGTAGTAGTAGTAGTAGAAGTAGTAGTGGAAGTAGTAGTAGTAGTAGTAGTAGTAGTAGTAGTAGTAGTAGTAGTAGTAGTAGTAGTAGTAGTCGTAGTAGTAGTAGTAGTAGAAGTAGTAGTAGTAGTGGAAGTAGTAGTAGTAGTAGTAGTAGTAGTAGTAGTAGTAGTAAGTAGTAGTAGTAGTAGTAGTAGTAGTAGTAGTAGTAGTAGTAGTAGTAGTAGTAGTAGTAGTAGTAGTAGTAGTAGTAGTAGTAGTAGTAGTAGTAGTAGTAGTAGTAGTAGTAGTAGTAGTAGTAGTAGTAGTAGAAGTAGTAGTAGTAGTAGTAGTATAGTAGTAGTAGTAGTAGTAGTAGTAGTAGTAGTAGTAGTAGTAGTAGTAGTAGTAGTAGTAGTAGTAATACCAGTTGTAGTAAAATTTATTCCTTTATTTATTTATTTATTTATTTATTTACAGCGACCCAGGGCAGTATTCATATTAAATCGCCTGTACCGATTTACCTGTGATATGTTTTGATCTTGTCCTTTGTAGGATCACATCAAACACAGCTTGACACCCTTCAGGGACAGGAGACAGCCTCTATACCAATGTATTCTGACAAAAGGTCTGTTTACATTTTGGCAAGGAAACGTTAATTTCACACATTTATTTATTTTTCATCGATCTCGGTGACCCCAAACTTGAAAAACATAGGGAACCTCTTTGAAGTGTTGGATTTATAGAATCTTTGGTTTAATTTTTGGCCATTTTAATGGATTATTAATGTTGTGGAGGAGTGTTCTTTGTTGGTAATGTTTTGTGGCCAAATTGGTAAAAGATGTTATATCAGTATGGGGTTGATATGAAACCAGATCATTTGAACAATAAAGAGATAGGGACCAAATACCGATAAATGAAATATAGAGTATATTATTATTATTATTTTTATAACACCGAAGCAATATGAATTTCTGAACATAAAGAACATTTTGCCGTTCTATGGCAATGTTTAAAATCGGCTGTGGTAGAAAACGTTTTATAAATATCATATTATTGATTCTATGCGTCTGAAACACTCACAACATCCGCCAGTCGGATATAACTTACCCATACACACACACCTCTATGAATAATAATGATGATGATGATGATAATAACAATAATGATAATAATAATAATAATAATTATAAAAATAATAATAATAATAATAATAATAATAATAATAATAATAATAATAATGATAATGAGGATAATGATATTAATAATAATAATAATAATATAATAATAATAATAATAATAATAATAATAATAATAATAATAATAATAATAATAATAATAATAATAATAATAATAATAATAATAATTATTATAATAATAATAATAATAATAATAATAATAATAATAATAATAATAATAATAATAATAATAATAATAATAATAATAATAATAATAATAATAATAATAATAATAATAATAATAATAATTAATAATTATATATATATATTATTATTATTATTTTATTATTATTATTATTATTATTATTATTATTATCATTATTATTATTATATAATGCGTAATTTCTATAGACCCTTATCCATGAAAAGTGCTTGGATAAAAGATTATTGGGGGGGGGGGGGCGAGGGCGGGGGGGGGGGGCAAGTTAGGAATTAAAGGGCTTATGTTCAAAAGATTCGTTTTTAAACATAAAAGGTGACCCATTGTTTTTAAAGGTAATCTTTAGGGACAAGTTTGAGCTTAGAGGCCTTATATTTAAAGATCATTTTGATGGACCAGTCGTTTGGTCTCGTGCCTTATGAATAAAAGATTCATCTTTTTTCTTGTTTCGAGAAGTTTGCCCTTAGTGTCCTTTTTAAAAAATATTTTTGGACAAGTTTGGGCTTAGAGGCCTTAGGTTTAAAAGATTGTTTCTCATTTTGACGAGTTTGGGCAACAAATGCCTTATGTTAATTTTTTAAAAATATTTTATTTTAAAATAAGAGGTAGTGATGGATTGTGTGATTGTGGCTGTGCTGGTTGTATAGATGTGATAATTGCAGGATTTGTGATAACACGAGTATATTAACCCTCTCCTTACCACCTTTAGGAACATCGTCACATGCGTTACGATACAACCGACAATTGTCTCATTCTGATTTCTCTTGTACATCACAAAATGTAAAGAAATGCTTTGGTTAGAGCTATAAATACTAAACACTGTGTTGTAAAAATCATTTTGCTGAACAACAATCTGAATGCACTTGTTACTTTTTCTGTTTGATTAGGAATAATCTATTTTGTGTCGGGTGGGTGTCAATTTTTTGGGGAAATTCTAAAAATAGCTGGTAAGGAGAGCATTAATGTTGGATGTGACTGAGGCGTAAGAGAGGATGTAGAAGATATAATTTTAGTGATTGCTTGAGGTGTAGTTGATGCTTTTACTTTAGAATGCTGGAGGGTCACAGGGTTTGTGTTGCTGAGACACAATGTCTATTACTTTACCGTCAAAACATTTGATCTCATAGTGGCAATTAAAAAAAAACCCCAACCCCCCGGGAAAATGTATTATTACTTCCTAAAGAGAGTTCAAAGTTGACGTCACTCAGGTCTTTGTTAGTATTTTTTGCCACCCGCGTTTATGAGTAATTCTCACTAAACTGTATTAACGTGACTATAAACGATCATGGTTACACATAGTTTTGTGTGTTGGTCCGTTATATTTCCGGATGGCAATGTTGTGAGCTCCTTAGCCAAACGCACACTATCTATATCAATCAACACTTCGATAACTAACCCTCTCGGTCAGTCGTCATAATGTAAACAATGGAAGTGATTGGTGAAGATAGCAAACTACACAGGTTTTTCTATCGATTGTATTATTATAAGTAATATACTCACTGTTCTAACGCTTGATCAATAGAACCAACACTACATAGTGAACAGGTCACTTTGCGACTGGGTGGCTGCGAATCGGCTTCGGTCGAGGAGCTGCCTCACAGCAAGTGCGCTTAATCAGTGGGGACTTTCCACCTGTCCTACATGTACCCGTTGTGGGAAAGAACCCGAAACGGCAGAGCATCTAGTTGAACGGTTTGTGACGATGCTACCGGGCCGGTTCGCGACGGTGCACGAATGCGGACCGGACTTTGCTGACTGGGTCGATCGTCATAACATAGTAGTGTTTGATCTCATAGTGGCAATTAAAAAAAACCCCAACCCCCCGGGAAAATGTATTATTACCTCCTAAAGAGAGTTCAAAGTTGACGTCACTCAGGTCTTTGTTAGTATTTTTTGCCACCCACCGAGGACGAGAGACGCATGCGCACAACCTACACGACGTTCTCTCTCTAATAACTTTTCCGCCGGTGACGTCACAGACTATGGGTGACGTCCAATCAAGGGACGATACTCTTCCGCTAATCTCATTCCCTATTTTTTTTTTAATCATCAATAAAAAGAGAATGGGATCAATTATGTCCTCCACAACGAAACCTCAAAGATGTGAAAATCATAATGTTCTACAGAAGTGTCCAGTATTGAGTTTTTGACAATTTAATTTGGGGATCGTCCTTGGGGGGGGGGGGGGGGGGGGGTCATCATTTGGAGGTCATCCTCAGGGGTCATCCTTATCTCTTGCAATTGAGAATAACAGTTTTCTGGTCAACGTGAAAAAAGGATGTTTTGTCAGAGTACAGCATTGCCTTTAAGGACAACATCTGACTAATGACCCGTGTCAAATCAAACATCCAAAATATGTTGTAACGAAATGATATAACAGCTTCAAAAAAAAAAAAAAAACAAAGCAAAAAAAAAAAACGAAACAAAAAAACTACCAAATACGGAACGTTTCGGGTTCAAAACCCTTCTTGAGCCAACCAATAATAAAAACAATAAAAAACATTCATACATACATCATTCAAAATTCAAAAATCCAGACAGACGTCAGTTTCTGCGATTGTTTGGGTTTGAAGTGAATGTATTCATGGTTTTATTATGTTTGTTTTTGGCTGAAGAAGGGTTTTGAACCCAAAACGTTCGGTCTGTGGTCTCTAATTTTCTTCTTAAAAAAAAAAAAAGTTGTTGTACTCATTATTCGTTCATTACGCTTTACAGTTCACAGCTTGTAGCGGGTCAGTACCACTCCAAAAGAGTTTTTTTTTCACTCTCCAAATCTACCTAACTCCGTTTTTCCCATTTTGAGATATTGAGAATTATTTCCCCTAAAATTTCTCATTCGGTCTATTATTTAAACTTCAAATTTGTACAAATCTAGGGGAATTCTTGTGCCATTTTATGCTTAAAAGTAAAGTTTACTTTTCAATTTTCCACATGGATGGAAAATCTCAAAAATGAGAAAAATCAACTTTATACGAGTTTTGGAAAACCAGCCTTCAAAAATGTTGTAACATTGATGGTAGACGGGTCGATGATAGAGTGGATGTGTTTACTGTCAGCTTCACACCGACAAATCCGATTTGTTTATTTATTTTGATCAGAACTTGTTTTTGTTCAAGTGTCAAAATTATAATGTAGGATGAACATCAAACTTGTGAATAAGTCTTCAATTTTACACGTCTTTTGACGACACCCGGGATTGAGATAATAATAATAATAAAAAATGGCATTTATATAGCGCTTTACCCCGTTGTCACAGGCTCTAAGCGCTTTACAGTGATATAAAACAAAACATATTACAGTGAGACAAGTGTGAAGGAAACGTGATACGAATTCAATTTAACAACAACAAAATATGAAAATAATATTGCAACATTATGACGTAAAAAGATAAAACTTTAAGCGAGATTTGAACGTTGTCAACGAATCCGAGCATCTCACGTGTGACGGGAGAGAGTTCCAAAAATGGGGGGGGGGGGGGGGGGCGAAAATTGAAAAGACTGTTCACCTATTTTACGCAATGGCTTAGGTTTGACAAGGATTGATTGGTCATTGCTTGACCTCAAGTTTCTATTGGGGACTTATATGTGTAGAAGGTCTTTAATATAGGAGGGACTGTTCGTGCTCAGGGATTTGTAGACAACAGTACAAATCTTACAGGCAACTCTTTTTTCAACAGGAAGCCAATGTAACTCACGGAGAAGAAGAGTTGCTGACGGGTATTTTGTTGTTATTGCGTACAATGAGCCTGGCTGCGTTATTTTGAGAAACCTGAAGTTTGCTAATTTTGTCTTTAGCTAAATTCGCCCAAAGTGAGTTACAATAGTCCAATTTAGATAAAACCAGGGAATTAATTAAAAGTTCTGTTATATGCTTTGGTATTAAATTACGAATTTTGCTTATTTTTTTCATTTCTATGTACATAGATTGTATGGTGTTATTCACGTGGCTTGTCATGGAAAGATCTTTATCAATGATGACGCCAAGGTTTTTTGCTTTATTTGAAAATTCTATTGTGCTATTTCCGAGAGTAATAGGTGATTTATTTGCCTGTTTAAGAATACTCGGCCTTCCACACATTAAAATCTCAGTTTTACTATCATTTGATTTTAACTTATTGTGGTACATCCAAGATTTAATCTCATTAAAACAGCTCGTAATTCGTTGTATTAAGAACTGTAAATTACTAAGGGGTGCTGAATCATATATTTGCGTATCATCTGCATAAAAATGATAACCCAGATTGAATCTGGATATCACACTAGAAAGGGGCTGCATATATACAGTAAAAAGGACAGGGCCAAGAACAGAGCCTTGTGGCACTCCAAAATTTAGTAAAACTTGTTCTGACTGAACACCATTCACCACGACAGTCTGCCATCGATCCTGTAAATATGATGTAAACCATTTAAGGGCAATTCCTTTTATGCCGAACGTATTTTCTATTCTTCTTAACAAAATGTCATGGTCAATGGTGTCAAAGGCAGCTGAAAGATCTAAAAGGCATAATACATTGATATTGTTAGCATCAGCATTACATAACAAGTCAATAAAGATTTTAAGAAGCGCCGTTTCAGTACTGTGTTGATGTTTGTAGGCTGACTGAAAGGGTTGTTCCAAACTGTTGTTCTCAAGATGAGATGTTAATTGTGTAAGAACTACCTTCTCCAAAAGTTTTGACAAAAAAAGGTAAATTTGATACAGGACGATAAGTGTTTAATATATTGTGGTCCAGTGATGGTTTCTTCAGAAGTGGTTTGACGAGGGCACTTTTAAAGCACGATGGAACTTCGCCAGTCCGTATGGATGTATTTATGATTGATGTAATGGATGGTAATAATGTATCGATGGAGCTGGCCAAAAGCTGTGCTGGTAGGGGATCAAGGTCGCAGGATTTAATGGGGACTTTTTTTATCAACTCGTTTATGAAACTAGGTGAAACTGGTTGGAACTTGTCTAAAGGGGTACCACAGAATGTATTTGTATCTATAAATGGTTCATGCCGATCTAGTTCTGAACGAATGTTATGGATTTTGTCTTTAAAAAAGTTGATAAATGTGTTTGGCAAGTCTCTTTGATTGGTTGTAGATGGTAATGAAGTGCATCTTTCACGTCCATTTAGATCATTGCAGATGTTAAATAATTGTTTACAAGATTTAGAAGTTTCGAATTTTGAAAGAAAATACGTGGTCTTTGCCTTTTTTATTGTTGTCTTCCAGGCACGAAATGCGTTCTTGAATATTTCACGATGAATCGTAAGGCCTGATGGTTTCAGCAGTCTTTCTGCTCTCCGACACTTCGTTTTAGCTTCTTTAACGTCCGACGTATACCACGGAGCATACTTGCGGTTGGTGACGGTCCTTGTTTGGAATGGCGCATGTTTGTCAAGCGTTTCGATGAGACAACTATTCCACTGGTCTGGAGAAATCATTGAATTTTTAGTAAGTTTTGTTTCTAAATCGCCTCTGAAATTGTCCAAATTAATGCCTTTAATGTTTCTGGTTGATGTGGTGGTGGTTTCTTGGCATGGTTTTGAAACGTCAAGATTGAAAGAAATGGGGGAGTGGTCCGAAGAGGGGAGATAATCGACGGTGGCGTTGGTTTTTTGGAACTCTGAATTTTCTACAATTACCCAATCTAAAATATGACCAGCAGAGTGGATTGGCGTTGTTACGATCTGGCACATGTTGTTCTCCGATAATGACTCGTGCAATTTAGCGGTGTCTGTGACGTTGTCGAAGTGAAAATTAAAGTCGCCGAGTATAATTGAATGGCCAGGACGCGTGTGTTGCAAAGTTAGCATCTCGTTGATTTCCTTCCTAACATCAGGTAATTTTATTTTGTTTTTCTTGTTTGCTGGCGGTCGGTAGATGCAGTTGAAGTTGAAGTTGTATCTTGTATTCTGGAGGGATAATCTAAGATCAATGGCCTCCATTGTTTTGCAGCGCATTTCGATGATTTCCACATGTTTACATAATTTTTAAAAATAAAATACGCCAATGCCACCCCCTCGCTGATCTTTCCTTGGATACGATCTAAATTGGTACCATGGGGGTGTCATAGCTTTTTCAACTGGGTCGTCTCCAGACTGTGAGAGCCATGTCTCTACTATAAATAGTATATCGAAGTTCTTCTCCGTTAATAAATCGTTTAATTCTTCGGTTTTGTTACGGCAGGACTGTGCATTCAGAAGACCAATAACAATGTTATTGTTGTCGTTTGTGAAACTGTTCGTGGTCGGTACAGTTACAAGTGTTGGTGGTGGACGGGGGTTTGTGTGGGGGCGGGGTGGACGACGAGTTGTTACCATTGAGATGTTATGTTGTTTCCGTTTGCCTGCCCGAGGCCTGTTCTTATTAATATTATTGTAAAAAATCGGATCACTTGAGTTAAAAATCACAGCTGGAATGTGACGTTGTTTACGTCTACCGACTCGAGGCCTGTTGTAAAAATCAGATGTTGAATAAACGTGTTCACAATTATTAAAATAATGATGGTGGTAAATCACGGCTAAAAATAAGGTGAACAATGTTCGTAAGAGTGCGGCGGCCATTAAGTGACTGTGTGAAAATCTTTTAAAACTTACAGTTTCCATGATAAAATACAGAATTATACAGTAGTCCTTTCTTAAGAATTGATAAAAACTATACAATAAGAAACAGCATGTTTTAACGAGTACAACGAAGTAAAAATGTCCAGGTATCAATATGTAGAAATCAGAAAACAATTAAAATACACCAGAGCACACAACGACACGTCTTGCCTGTTAGGCGTGTTTTCATAAGTTTGAAATCATCATAATGAATCAATAATAGGTTTTCTGCGTAAAATGAAAAAAAGTGTGTCCTGTATTTGAAGGACGGTGCGATGGAGGATGTAAGAACTGATGAAGGAATGAGTCTATCTACATACATGATTGAGGATGTAAGAACTGATGAAGGAATGAGTCTATCTACATACATGATTGAGGATGTAAGAACCGATGAAGGAATGAGTCTATCTACATACATGATGGAACATGTAAGAACTGATGAAGGAATGAGTCTATCTACATACATGATGGAGGATGTAAGAACTGATGAAGGAATGAGTCTATCTACATACATGATGGAGGATGTAAGAACTGATGAAGGAATGAGTCTATCTACATACATGATGGAGGATGTAAGAACTGATGAAGGAATGAGTCTATCTACATACATGATGGAGGATGATGTTGAAGAAATGAGTCAATCTCCATACTCCTCCCTACCTCATCTGGGGTTTTGTGATTTATTGTGATGGTTCGAAATTGACGTTCATTCATCTCTTTGTTATTGTTTTTAGACAACCATTTTAATTATTAGTTCTCATCAAATTCTATCAATCAGACTATAAACGTTCAAGGCTATACATAGTTTTGTGTGTTATTAGCAAGCTATAACCGGCTGGTGGATGTTGTTAGTAGTTTACCTAAATCCATGGCACCAATAAGTAATAAAGTAATGAAATCAGAAGGCGAAGAAATCGAGGAATCCTGGATCAAACAACATCACGGACGAGATAATAAAATAATGGTCTTTTTCAAATTTGTTGACAAGGCAAAATTATTGTTTTGTAAAGAAAAATCTGATATGACATTGATAGATGTCATTTTACACTTCACATCCAAAGATATCAATCAATTATTCTATCTGTCCGTCAATACGCGCGTGTAAAAATTTATGCATTTGAATTCACGGGGTAAAGTGGTGTCATGTCAAATAGTATAACAAACCCACTTAAGCATTAATTTATTGGAAGTTCAGATTGCCATCTCCGAGCTCAACCTTTTTGGTTTATATATTATCGTCTGCGTATCTTATGTTATTCACATGCTGCTCCCCAAAGACGACGCCTTTCTTATTTTCAATTTCTTTGAATATTATCTCACTATATTATATGTCAAAAAGGTCCGGTGATAAGATGTCACCTTGTCTTACTCCCTTCTCGATGTTAAAGAAGTCCGATTTTTCGTTATCAAGTTTGACACACGCTGTTTGATCCAAGTATACGTTTTTTCACAATTCGAATGTCTTTACTATCTATTTCGATCTTTTCTAAGATTTTGAGGAGGGTTTCGTATTATACTGAATCAAAAGCTTTGGAATAATCAATTAAGCATAGATATACTGACTTTTTGCTTTTGGATTGACTGATGCATTAGTGTTTTTAATTTATAATTTGCATTTACCTTACCTCTTCTTTTACAACATCAAACTACTCGTTACCTATCACTGGAGCGATCTTGCTCCTCATTCTCAAATAATACGATATATATATATATATATATATATATATATATATATATATATATATATATATATATATATATATATATATATATATCTTATTATTTGTTTATCTAACTATCTATCTATTTAAAGTAAATGCTTTAAAAGACATATATGACTGAGCAATAATAAGAATGGATGATTATTTATTTCTCTTTTTGGTTTGTTTGTTGTTTATTTTAAATGTCATTTTATGCTTATATCTGTTTCTCCCTTCTTAATTTGTGTAATAGGTCCTTTAAGGAACACCTGGTCCATATGAAAGGCCTATTACTGAGATGGAGTGATATCTACCGGGCCGCTCTCGGAGGGTCGTTACAGCGAGATAGTCCGAAACGTCAACAAAGGAAAAGAAAAGAAAAGACTAGGAAGCTAGAAACGCGTGTATGTTTGGGGGAATTAGCTTGAATCACATAGAGTGCTCGAGAGTTTTTTTTTGTTTTTTTTTTGTTTTTGTTTTTTTTGGAGCGCGGATTATTAACTATTCTCACATTGTTTTTTCCTACATCGTTGTTACTCTATCCACTCTATATATCTCTAATATATTTATCTTTCTATTTATCTCTCCATCTAACCATCTATCAATCAATCAATCAATCAATCAATCTAT
>NC_088370.1:22156084-22216084 GCF_034508935.2 Berghia stephanieae | reverse complement strand
TCTAACAGCGACAGGAAAATTCATGGAAGGAGAGAACATTTCAAAAATTGTTTAAAGCAAAACGTACCTTTGTGCATCGTTATTGAAAAACAAAATAACGATTCTATAGGGAGTTATTTAGCTAAATGTTTTCATGAATTCATTATGATTTGTATAGACAACATTATTTCACAACTTATTTTTTGAAAAATGGAGTTGCGCTGTCAAGTTTAAATTCAAAAATTAAGGAGCAGACACCGGTGTAAGATAAAGAACTGAACAAGTGTATATGTAAGGCGCCAGACAAAGCAAGACAGAAAAATAGAAGAAAAAAAAACATCCCAAAAAAATCAGTCGACATGGACTGGGGATCGAACCTCAGACCTCGTGATAACCGGTCAGAAGGTCTGAAGTTCGATCCCCTGTCTTATCTTGACTACTTTTTTGAGATGATTTTTTTTCTTGTAATTTTTTTTTCTTGTTTTGTCTGGCACATTTCATAGACACTTGTTGGGTTCTTTATCTGCCATGTTTAATTCTCTCTTTACCAGTCATTGTCAGGACTTTCCTTTAACCGTCACACCCACCCAACACAAAAATAGAATTTTCTAACTCAAACAGATAAGCGACAAGTACATTCTATACATAATATTGTTTAGCAAAATGAGTCCTACAACACAGGGTCAAGTTTTTATTGCTATATTTTTAAAAATGTCTTTATCTAAATTTTGTGCTATGCAAAATAAATCAGAATGATAAAATTGTTGACGAATGTTGACGATTGTCCTATGGTTGATAAGAAACGGGGTAAATCGAATTCATTCACTGGTTTCAAAAATAAAGGTCAAAAGGCTTGTGCTTGAGTGTTGAAACGTACTATGGTTTGTGTTTTTATATCATTCAACAACTCCCCCCCCCCCCCCCCCCCCCCCCCCACCCTCCCACAATCTATTATATCTTTCTTACTTGGCCTTGTGGTATTGGAAGACAATCAAAATTATGGTAGTGCGTTATGGAGCTATTTCTGAGTATAAGGTCGAATACCCAAGAATGAATTTTCCACTTACCAAACGCAGACAGATAAACAAAACACGAGCGAACAAAGAAATAAATAGAGGTGGATGAAGAAGCGAGTAATTAAAACTATAACCTCGCCCAGATGAAAAGTTTTTATTTTTATTTTTTATTTTTATTTTTTTTATAGACAAGTAGACTGCTTGCCTCAGTGAAATATGAAAGCAAACTGAAACGACGGCCGTAATTGTTGTTGACTTGATTTCAAAACGTCACGGCTGGAGCATTTTGAATGTACACACAACAAGATTCAAATACAATCGGTACTGAGACTTAATTATTATGACAACAATCAGGATCGTAATAGTGGAAGAAATGTGTATGAAGACGAAGGTAGTTATATCTCAAGATCCAACAATATCATTTAATTAAAAAAAAAAACAACACAAATTACGACGTTTTATTATGATCTCGCAAGAGTTGAGATAATTAAGAACTAGAGGTGCCTAAATGAGCCAATAAGACGGAGAGAGAGAGAGAGAGAGAGAGAGAGAGAGAGAGAGAGAGAGAAAGAGAGAGAGAGAGAGATACAGTGAGTAAATAGGATCAGGATCGATGTGCACTTTTACACAGGTCTGATAACTCAATTCCTAATGACCTCATTTTGTTGTAATAGAAAAATAAAATAAAATACGCAAAATATTGTCCATTACAACAATGTTAAACTAGGCCCATAAGTGGGTTCGGGTGTCAGACTTGCATATTATATGCACACACCGATCAGGATCAATAATCTTGAAAAAGTACAAAGACGCGCTATCCACTGGATACCCATCCAATATGACTCGGACTCGGAAACCGTTAGCATCATAAATAACAGGAAGGTGCTTGAGCAAAAGATCAACTTGCCATCTCCCGGACTCCGGAAAGTCTCGAATTGAAACACTTGGCCAGAAAATTTACCCTTGTGTGGCTATGTGGTCTAGTGGTATGACACTCGCTTTCGGATCGGAAGGGTCTGGGTTCGAGCTTCGCGCTCGGCGCATAGTTGAGTCCTTGGAAAGGGCTCTTTACTCACATTCTCTCATCGTACTCAGATGTAAAATGAGAACCTGGCCGTTAACAGCGTTGTCTTTGGCCGAAATGTTGTAATATCGCCTAACAGGCGTCATGTCCCGTCCTACATGTTAAATGTTGCTGTTGACCAAGGAAGTAAAGCGCTTTTGAGCACATTTAGTGGATATTGCGCTATATAAAACGCAATTTATTTTATTATTATTCAAATATCGATCGATTTAAATGGCCCCCATCTATGCAAAAATTCTTAAACCTGTGACTTCGCGAAGTCTACCTTAAAGTTCCAAGTTTGATAGTCTTTAGCAAGACATGAGGGTCATTTAAATCGATGGATGTTTGAAGGGTGAGATTTGTGGCCAATAAATGGATGTGTAAAGCAAGAATGGAATGAATCCATGGATTGGACAATAGTCTTCAAAATAGTGCCGCGCTGAGGACCGGACCGAGGACCGGTCCCACGGTCTTTTAGCTGTGAACCGTGGTCCAGTCCCAAAGAGGAAGACCGCCGGCGGTCCTCACTTCTTATCACCTTTCAACGGTCTCGCGCCATACTACTTCCCCAGCGATTCGTTGCCTCGGTCCTTTGCCTATCTTCCACCAATCACCACCCATCCCACTTAATTAATCGCACCCACCCCCCTTTGCCATACACTAAACGACACAGACGACCATAGAGGCAGACGACCACCTCCCTCCACTCCGCAAACCACCCTTTCGTGTGTGACATGGGGGGAACAGGAGGCGCACGCCTTGGACGATTCCATTATACGGGGTAAATTTCAAAATTTACTACACCATAATGATCGCAATGACAATGATCTATGATGAAGGCATGACCCCTCTTCTCTAATGGGTTATTGTTTGAAATGTATGTGACTACTAAAGATGTGTGTGTGTGTGTGTGTGTGTGTGTGTGTGTGTGTGTGTCGAACCTAGCAAGTTGCAAGTCTGATTTTTTGTTTTCTTTTGTCCATCTCTTGTCGCCACTCCTTTCTATCGCATTGTTGTCATTTAAAATAATACAATAATATTAAAATTTCGTTTGGTGTTTTAACTAATCAAGTAATATGAGTTTCATTAGTTTCTTCCGTCCAAAAAAAAAAACAGTTATAACGTCTGTATTTTTAAAAGGTCCAATAGAATATTTGGGGACCCCGATAGCTCAGTTGATAGAACACTCTCTTTATACGCAAAGGGCCAGAGATCGATCCGGGTGCAGTCGATTTTTTTCTGAATCCCTGTCTACTCAGCAATGAATGGGTAGCTGAGTTTGTTAGATCTGGCGAAAAGTCACCATCGACCCCTCTTATCACCTCATCCACCCCTCTTATTATAACTTCACGTCTCTCTCTTACTCTTCAATGCTTGCTGCCCTCTAATGTGTGTGTGTGGGGGGGGGGGAGGGGGGGGGGGAGGAGTTGCGTGTGTGTATCAACGCCACGAACAACTCGATCAACGCCCTGGGCGATGCCATTATCTCCGTTAATGGGGATAAATTTCAAATTTTATTAAATTATCGAAGTAACAATGAAGTACGGTGAGCAAATAAAGAAGGCATCACCCCTCTTCTCTAATTAGGTTACAATTTGAAATGAGTGTGACTACTCCGTGTGTTTTACTCCTGTAGGCCACGGTTTTCATCGTGTAGCGGTCTTTAACGGTTCAAGAATGAACGGACCGGTCTAGAGACCGGTCCTTGCGGTCTTCATTTCCCAAGGACCGTAGGACCGTGGTCCTTAAGCTTGCCAAGGACCGCCCCGCACTACTTCAAAAGTCGTGACAGCAACGCATGGTAACGAACTGGCTGGCTCTAAACAGTCGAGAAAAATGGCGGACACTAACTTTATTTCCATCACCGCCCTCAGGGACGGCTGGTAATAATGGGCAGGGTGGGCAAATACCAGCCTGTTTTTTCAAGTTATAAGCTGTAATACCAGGTCTGAAATAATCAAATTTAAATTAGATAATTTCAAAAGTTACTACTTAAACTTTATACTTCGTACTGAAATCAATTTGTGTGTATTTTTGATAGATTGAGAATCACCATGCATCCCGTAATGCATAAACCAGGATACGCTCCTGTTCTTTTTTATACCCCCCCCCCCCCAACCACTCCACTCCGCCCACATCGTCATCTCATCGTCACGTCGCCTGACGGTGAACTAACTCCGATTTTTGCTGTCTGGCCTCTCCAGTACTAGGTCGGGCTAATTCAAATGAGCCCACCTTATTAACCAGTGAAAACTAAATAGAGATTTTGGCAAACGAACTTTTTCTTATTTATTGCCTTACTTGTGCTGGTACCATTGATGTAATGACTTTGGGAATGTTCCAGTATTGAATTAAATTTATTAATTTACTAATTTTATATCAATTTAGTATTAATTTGTGTTGTTTTTATATATTTGTTTATCCATTTAAACTTTTCTTTTTTTCTCGTTTTCTTTAGTGCTTCTCAAAACTCATTTATTTAAATTGTTTTCTTATTTGTTTTTTGTTGTTGTTGTTGTTGTTGTTTTGGGGTTTTTTTTGTTTTGTTTTTTTAACAAATTAATTTGTTAGTTCTTTTTTTTATTCTTAAAGTAATTACCGCTGTATTTTTATTGCCAGACAAAATAATTTTGCAAAACAATGTATATTCTATTGTATTCCGTCTAATAAAACAAAACACTTTTATTCAAAAGTCACGACTAAATAAATATATAAAATACAACCACCACTTTGGTTTGCTCAACAATTGAATTAGTATACGAGAAATACTCTTCTGAGAAAGGAGAGAGTTGAATTCTAACTAAGTTATAGAGGAAATACGGAAGGGTGGGCAGATTCCGTACTTGCCCGTCCTGAAGCTAATACATACATAAGAAGATAGTTCGCGATGAAGAGGCGGGAAGCTCGGGGTTGGTTGGGTAAGGAGTAAAGATAACACGGTCGTTATCGTTATTGTCTAACGAATGCATGAGGAGAAATTGGTAACATTATTTTGTCTTAATTGTATTGCATGAAGTATTGGCGAAAGCCTAAGATTAAATAAACTTTGTTTTTGTTGGTCTTCTTTTGACTATGGAACTGATACTGATACTTGTCATAGCAGACCTGCCTACTTGAAATAGGAAAATAAAAATCGTAGTTTTCAGGGCTAATAAAATCGTAGATATTTTAACTACCCTTTAAAAAAATGACCGGAATTTCGTCTGTTTTGATAGATATCAAATTTTTAAAAACGAGAAAAAATGATTGGAAACGTAATAATGATGGTGATGGTGGTAGTGATAGTGGTAGCGGTGGTGGTAGTAGTAATGATGATGGTAATATTATTATTGTTATTATTATTATTATCATCATCATCATTATTATTATTATTATTATTATTATTATTATTATTATTATTATTATTATTATTATTATTATTATTGTACGTATTGGTGGTATTACTATTGTTGTATTTTTTTGTGGTTATTAATGGTATCAGTTTATTGTTTGGTTCCATTTACCATTTTTTTCCACTTTCATGTATGTGGTCATCAAATTGTATGATTTATTGTCGAAAGCCTAAGATTGAATAAACTTTGTAATATCGTATGGTAACCATCATTGTCGACGACATCGTCGTTGTCATCATAATCATCATTATCATCATCATCATCATCATCATCATCTACATCATTAACAACAACAACAACAACAATATTAACAACAAGTACTACAATAGCAATAAAAACAATATCAACATCATCATAAAATTTCCGTCATCGTCTCCACAACTATCATTCTAACCAACAGCATCACCAAAACCACTACCATAATTACATCCTCCTCCACCGACACCACCACGCTACCACTATTCCAACCACTACCACCACCGGCACAATCATTCTAATCATCAAGACAGCAATGAAATGCAATTTGAGCTCTGAATGAAACTCGAGTCATATCGCTGTTGTTGCTTCTCGATTAAAACTTTAAGGTTACTACATACTACTGAAAACCAGTAATGTAACAGAAATATTTATCTCGCCGTTGAGGGATTAAAGCAAATCTTTAATTTTTGGAGTGAACGAAATGGACTTGTATTGTCAAGGTGTTGTCGCATTATGTCTCGTCGCTTTATTTTTTAGTTGTATTCTCTTTCGTGATTCATTTTTGATTACGTTTGGAATAATTAAAATCTACTGGTATTGTCATTTCATTGTAAATGTGATTATTTGTGGTTGAAATATTATTTTTTAAAGGTGAAAAAAAATAATAATTTAAAAAAAATAATTAAAAAATAAATAAATAAATAAATAAATAAATTAAAAAAAAACCAATAAAAAAAATAAAAAAAACAAAAAAATAAAATAAAATTTAAAAAAAAAAATTAAAAAAAAAAAAAAAAAAAAATATATATATATATATATATATTATATATATATATATATATATATATATATATATATATATATATATATATATATATCATCTTTGCCCCACCACTGTAAATAGGCTAGAACCGCCACTGACCGCCCTTATGAAATACTTCTCCAATGAGCATAAAAGTGTCTCGCGAGGTGAAAATCATCATCAGTCAGGTCATGTTTTGACCTTCACTTACTCAGATGGCTTGATGTTCGGCAAAGTACAAGCCAGCACGAAGAATAAAGAGAATTCTGTGAAGGTAAGTCATTTCGTCTTCTCACTCTCAAAATCTCACATCCCCGTAAAAATACTGTTGGATAAAAATCAGTTTACTTTGAGTTTAGGCAGATTTAGTATGTCCAATGGCAAGATTTTACTGTTTACGTTCGATTTTAGTTAGGGAGAGAGAGAGGGAGTCATTGAATTATTGTGTTTTTATATTATGGACCACGGACTTTGAGTCTTTGGGGTCTTAGTCTTGCTTCGCTAATTTTCGTTGCTATTGACTATAGTCTACTACATACTATTTAGTATCGTATTGTAACCTTTATTATAATACTCATATGAGCATCACAATCAACAATCACGCTAGACATTTTATCATACTTCATGTGGTAGGCATAGGGGCAGCGTGGATCAGCGGTACGGTTTTTGCTTCGTACCCGAAAGGTACCGAGTTCGTTCGCCCGCCGCTGCGCTGTGTGGCCTTGAGCAAGTCACCTCGCCCTAGCTCAATTTGCGGCCCTGCACGCGGTTATTCCAGTCTTCCCTTGGAATAGACCCTAGAGATAAATTTCCTCTCTGGGATGAATAAAGGATTTATTTAGACCAGTGTTAGTCACGGTAAACTAAACTTCCTATTGGGTTAAGGTGTAATGTAAATGTTGCTGCTTGAAACTCGAAGAAATCAATAACATTGTGAAATTGAATGTGAACTTCAATTTAATATACGAAAACAGATAAAATGGACGTTTCGGGTTTCCCCTTTATCAACAAAGCAAGATGAATGAAAAAAACACTTAATTTTTTTTTTAAATTGAGCTTTTATATAGCGTAATATCCACTAAATGTGCTCAAAGTGCTTTACAAGGGGTCCCTGGCCAACAGCAACATTTAACATAGAAGACGGGACATGATGCCTGTTAGGCGATATTGCAATTTTTTCGGACAGAGACAACGCTGTTAACGGCCAGGTACTCATTTGACACCTGAGTACGGTGAGAGATTGTGAGTAAAGAGCCTTCACCAAGGACTCAACTATGCGCCGAGCGAGGCCCAAACCCAGGACCTTCTGATCTGAAAGCGAGTGTCATACCACAAGACCACAACAGACGTTTTATTAGTTTGTTTGTTTTTTGCCTATTGAGCATGGTCGCAGCTCTAAATTTGAATCTTTTATTCTTTTACTTCCACAGATCTATCTTGATGATGCATTGGGTTGATTCAGTCCAAAACTAATTTGTCATGTTCTATTTAACAATGTTAATGACATTGAACATACATTGATACAACAATGCCATAATTTGTCATGTTTATCATGTAAAATCATGTATGGGTGACCTACAAAACCATTATTTTGAATGGTGATTTGATGATGATGAACAAATTATGTGTGTTTTACAAAATAAATGGCAAAGCTAACAAAATGCAGTCTCCTTAATAAGAGGAGACTAGAGATTGACAAGTGCTGCAACTAATTGAAAAATAATATCAGATGTTTCTCTTAACATGGTTGGAATATATGAGAGGCTGTTAACATTTTTCAATCTTTCATTAGCCCTCTCAACATGAATTCTACATGAAGCAATTTCTTTGGTTAATAAAATCTCATTTTCAGTAAATTTATTATGTAAAAAGGGAGGGATATTTACAGTTACTCCTTGAGGTAAAATATCTTGAATCAGGAAACCTTTATCTGCTGAAATTAAATCTCCAGGGCTTAAAATTAAAAGTTCTAGTAATCCACAATTATGTACAATGACCTTATCCGAGACAGACCCTGGATAAAGTTTAGAAATAAAATTTATCACACCATTTGGACTCACACCAACAGGAGCTTTAACAGAATTCATGGACCTATAATAAGTTAACCGTTGTTTACCCATTTCTTTAGGAATAGCAATTTGGTCATCTGTACAATCAATGATCATTCTGCAATTTGGAAATCTTAAAAATGATGATGGAGCTGATAGTTTATTTTTATGTCTAGAAGGGCATGTAACCTTCATAACATTTTCAAAGAGAAGCTTATGGCTTATGTAAAACATGAATAAAAGTTTTTATAATATTTGTTATAGTACTTTCACTAACGCTAAACAATTGTGAAATATGAAGGTTAGTGTAGTTCTAAGTTTCATAAGTGTAATGAAAATTTGGTCTTTTAATGCAACTGTCTCTTCCTGAACTTCCCATCCAATATAATAAATAATGTTACCTCTAAAGCACTCAACATATTGAACAATAATATTAAATATTTTAAAAGAATGTACACCTGTCTCCATTCGAAGAACTTTTTCTGTAAGGCTTGAAACAGTGTAAGTCCGTTGAATCTAACTAAGTTGTTGTTTTTTTTAAAGCTAGCTATTTCCTTATGTTTGTCTGTAATTTCTTGTTCTTGATTAAATTTGTTGTTCTATTTAAAATATCCTCACTTGTTCTACAATCTGTTTTTTTTTAAGATGGAATCCTGTGATGATGGTGACGAGAGTTGAGATGATGATGAGGGAGAAGATAATGAGGATGATGATGATGAGGAATCTGGTTTTTTTAAAGGTGGGACTTTGTGATGATGATGATGATGATGATGATGATGATGATGATGATGATGATGATGATGATGGTGGTGGTGGTGGTGGTGGTGGACTTCTAGATGTTGGTGCCAATTGAGATGGGGTGGGAATTCCTTGTGTCACTTTTCTTTTCTTTCTATCTGGCTCTGATGGAAACAATTTATTTTTATTTATGTCAAACAATTCAGGGAGGTTGGCTTTGTCACCATCTCTGAAGTAACAAGAACACACTCTTGATGATGATATTGGATCTTTTGTCCTTTCTCCTGAAAAGAAAAGATTTAAAAAACAACAATAATTCTGTTGGGCATATTGGGTATACTATTTAATTTGATAAGTACTTTGTTTTAGACTATCTTGTTTGACACCAGCTCAATGCATGATAAATCAAAGGTGTGCAAAAGACTAGGTTACTGGTGGGTCTCTCGCCTGTCTTTTATGAAATCGCACATTCAGCAAAATGTCGCACTTCCTCATTACTTCTTTTGATGATTTTGACTAGGTATGTAAAAATATGAATTCTTAAATTTACACAGTTAAAGTTGGTCTTGGGGTTGAGTGGGGCAAGACTGGCGTTTTCTCTTTATTTCAGTCAGTACTGTGCTGGCCAGTACGGTAATGGAAACTTTGGAGTGTCAACAATCGGGCACAGGTAAAGGAGAGAGGTCCCTGCCGCGATCTTGCTTTGTTCACACATAGTTGCCACCTCGGCTGTCGGGGAGGGGAGGCATGGCAGAGAATCAGAGAAACTTTGCAAAAAAGAGGAAAGTGTGTGTGTGTGTGAGAGAGAGAGAGAGAGAGAGAGAGAGAGAGAGAGAGAGAGAGAGAGAGAGAGAGAGAGAGAGAGATCTGCGTGAGGGGGGGGGGGAGGTTCCGTTATTTTATTTATTTATTTTCATTTTGCCATAAAGGTATCGAGTTTAAAGCAAGATTTTAACAAATATTTTCTTCTCTTTCTTCTGTTTTTCTCCTTTAAAAAAATTATCACTTATCAGTAGAACGGAACTCTCATTCAGTTTATCTATCAGTATCCGCCTTAACATCAAAACGTGTAGATTGAGATATCATTTTTGCTTCAACTTCAATAAAAATCTAGCTTGGAATGTATTTTTATTTATAATTTCGTGCAACTGTACACTAATCATAAAATATAGGTCTACGTAAGCTAGAACTAGACCTAGATCTGGACAACGAACTCTATCAAATGTTCGACGAGGCGTGCGTGCTTACCTGACTAAAGTGATCCACTTTTTCCTCAATTTTTTTGTCTGCCTCTCCAATTGGAAATCTGTAAAACTTGCAGGAGTGACTCTCTGACTTGTGCAGACAATCTGGTACAAAACACTGGACCATATTTAAGATAAAAATTGTTTTTTGAGCGATTTTCCAATTATTCCTTTCCCGGACCAAGCACGGATTTTTTTGTTTAGAGCCAGCCAATTCGTTGCAAGGCGGACGTGACGTCAGACTGTGGAATCCTATTATTGAATGTAGGATTTTTTCACGTGTTTGGATTTATTAAATGAGTTGTTGTTGTTTTTTTTTTGTTTTTTTTTTATCGCGGCAAATGACTCACGAGCTTTCGTATAATTTTTTTTAACGAATACGTATTTGTGACCTAACGTCTCAAAACAGTATTATGTCGGAATGGACCAGATCCTAAAATGTCAAATCATAGTTAAAGTGGTAAAATATATGAAACATTGGTATGTAGCAATCTAAAATATGACATTCTATCTCTTCTATAAAGCAAATAAACTCAACTTAAGTTTGATATGTCTGGCTAAAAATTCAATTTTCAGCAAGTTAATCATCCCGACTAAATACCGTTTTGGGACGAGGGGTCACATTTACTTTTAAAAATGTTAGGTTATTCCAACAGTTTGGTGATTGGAGGATCAGTGTTCCCCCATAAGAGGATCCACAAAGCAACTTGGGTCTCACCAGATGGTGTGACAGAGAATCAGATTGATCATTCTTGTATCTCTCGAAGATTCAGACGTTCATTGGAAGATGTGACAGTAGGGAGAGGGGCAGATGTTGGATCAGACCCCCACCTGCTATTGGCAAAGCTTAAGCTCCGACTCAGAAAACATGGGACCAAATCACATACAAGAAGAAAATTCGAAGTGAATGCACTTGATGGGGAAAAGAATGAGGAATTCAAACTACAATTGAGTAATAGATTCCAACCGCTTACTGAGCTCGAGGAGGACATAGATGTAGAGTCACATTGTGTAAAGATCAAGGAAGTCTACATAACAACTTGCCACGAGGTATTGGGGTAAAGAAATCGGAACATAAAGAATGGGTAAGTCCAACCACCTTGGACCTTATTGTAAAGAGGAGAACAAGGAAGGAACAAGTGAACGCAAGCCGAACAAGGGCTTCAAGACTGGATGCACAAGAGCAGTATCGAGCCATAGCTAAGGAAGTCAAAATATCTGCGAAGAAAGACAAGGAAGCATTCATGAACAGACTTGCAGAGAAAGCAGAAGCAGCAGCGACAGGAGGACACATGAGGATCCTTTATCAAACTACCAAGACACTTGCTGGAAAATATTGGAAACCAGAGGTACCAGTCAAAGACAAAGATGGGAAAACTATTTTTGGAAAAGAGGCTCAATCTGAACGATGGAGGGAACATTTCAACTGCCTTCTGAACAGACCACCACCAGACAACCAGCCAGAAATTTTGCCTGCAAGGAATGAGTTATCAATTAGCTGTGATCCACCATCGATAGCAGAGATTGTGGGTGCCATTAACAAGATGAAAAGGGGGAAAGCTGCTGGACCAGACCAGATTCCACCGGAGGCTCTAAAAGTTGATGCTGAAAGAAATGCTGAGGCCCTGCAACCACTGTTTGAGAGAATCTGGAATGACGGGATATTCCCAAAGGATTGGAAGGAAGGACATCTTATCAAGCTTCCAAAGAAAGGGGACCTCAGCAATTGTAATAATTATCGAGGTATCACTCTTCTTTCTATCCCAGGAAAGGTTTTCAACCGCATTGTTTTAGAGAGAATTAAGAGTGCAACAGATGCTAAACTGCGGGACGAACAGGCAGGTTTTCGGAAAAACTGTTCAACCACCGACCAGATTGCCTCTCTGCGATTCATAGTGGAACAGTCTATAGAATGGAACTCTCCTCTTATTGTCAACTTTCTGGATTACGAGAAGGCTTTTGACAGTATTGACAGAGCAACATTGTGGAAAATTCTGGCACATTATGGACTCCCTGAAAAGATAGTAAACCTCATTAAGGAAATGTATGAAGGATCAAGTTGCAGGGTTGTACATGAAGATCAGCTTACTGACAGCTTTGAAATCAAGACCGGTGTCAAGCAGGGATGCTTGCTCTCACCATTCCTGTTCATCCTTGCCATTGATTGGCTAATGAAAGAAACCTCCAAAGGGCGAAGAAATGGGATACAGTGGAACCCCTGGACACAGTTGGATGATCTGGATTTTGCCGATGATCTGGCTCTTTTGTCCCACACCCAGGACCAGATACAAGCAAAAACCACAATTATAAACAGCCTCTCGGAATCAATTGGTCTAAGAATTCACCCTGCAAAGTCAAAGGTACTGAGGATAGGTACGCGTCAAAGGGAGCAGATCAAAGTAAAAGATCAGGAACTCGAAGATATAGACACTTTCTGCTATCTCGGAAGTATAATTGACAAGGATAGAGGCACGGAAGCAGAGGTGAAAGCACGAATAGGAAAGGCACAGGCTGCATTTACATCTTTGAACAGAGTTTGGAGAACTAAAGATATCTCCCTTCGACTAAAGCTTAGACTTTTCAACTCAAATGTGAAGTCTGTCCTACTGTATAGATGTTAAACTTGGAACGCATCACAGGCATGTATAAGGAGGGTACAGATTTTCGTAAACAGGTGCATGCGTAAGCTACTCAGAATAAAATGGATGGATAGAATAAAAAAAATGAAGAAGTATGGAAAAGAACACATCAGAAACCAGTGGGAGAGGAAATAGGAAGAAGACGATGGAGGTGGATTGGACACACGCTTAGAAAGAACGACTCCACTATAACAAAGAAAGTATTGGACTGGAACCCTCAGGGCAGAAGATCAAGGGAAGGCCACGAGGAACATGGAAAAGAATTAAAGAAGCTGATATACAGAGAAGTGGTAAGACCTGGAATGAGATTAAAAAGATAGCTCAGGATAGAGAAGGATGGAAACTGTTTGTCTGTGGCCTATACCCTGACCCAGGGTGAAAAAGGCAATGATGATGATGATGATGAGGGTTATTTAAATCGATGGATGTTTGAAGGGTGAGATTTGTGGCCAATAAATGGATGTGTAAAGCAAGAATGGAATGAATCCATGGATTGGACAATTATTGAATATAGGATTTTTTTCACGTGTTTGGATTTATTAAATGAGTTGTTTTTTTGTTTTTGTTTTTGTTTTTTGTTTTTTTTTATCGCGGCAAATGACTCACGAGCTTGCGTATAATTTTTTTTAACGAATACGTATTTGTGACCTAACGTCTCAAAACAGTATTATGTCGGAATGGACCAGATCCTAAAATGTCAAATCATAGTTAAACTGGTAAAATATATGAAACATTGGTATGTAGCAATCTAAAATATGACATTCTATCTCTTCTATAAAATATATGAAACATTGGTATGTAGCAATCTAAAATATGACATTCTATCTCTTCTATAAAATACATGAAACATTCTGAAACATGTAGCAATCTAAAATATGACATTCTATCTCTTCTATAAAATATATGAAACATTGGTATGTAGCAATCTAAAATATGACATTCTATCTCTTCTATAAAATATATGAAACATTGGTATGTAGCAATCTAAAATATGACATTCTATCTCTTCTATAAAATATATGAAATATTGGTATGTAGCAATCTAAAATATGACATTCTATCTCTTCTATAAAATATATGAAACATTGGTATGTAGCAATCTAAAATATGACATTCTATCGCTTCTATAAAATATATGAAACATTCTGAAACATGTAGCAATCTAAAATATGACATTCTATCTCTTCTATAAAATATATGAAACATTGGTATGTAGCAATCTAAAATATGACATTCTTTCTCTTCTATAAAATATATGAAACATTGGTATGTAGCAATCTAAAATATGACATTCTATCTCTTCTATAAAATATATGAAACATTGGTATGTAGCAATCTAAAATATGACATTCTATCTCTTCTATAAAGCAAATAAACTCAACTTAAGTTTGATATGTCTGGCTACAAATTCAATTTTCAGCAAGTTAATCATCCCGACTTAATACCATTTTGGGACGAGGGGTCACATTTACTTTTAAAAAATGATAGGTTATTCCAATGGAAGGGGGGGGGGGTGAATATTATGATGAGTACCGGTGAATAAATGAATGTGGACCAAAGAATAATGAAAATATGAATGAGGAATTGGATAAAAATAAAACGAACAAAGGGAAGAACGTACTTCAGAGTGAATGGATGAATTAATAAATGAATGAATGAATGAATAAATGAATGAATGGATGAATGAATGAATGAAATACAACTTGATAATACAAATAGCACACACAGCAGTTATTGCACGAATGAGTGAGCACTTGAATAAAATGCAACTTTATCATCCAGTCGATTGTGGGTAGATTTCACGATGACATGAATGGGCAAACACGAACGTGATAAACAACAGCCCTGACATACAAGACTGTACAAGTCTCCTCATGCCTATGAATGGTTATTTTAAGTGTAATATCCAGATTAGATCTGAGTTATTATTTTTATGCAGACGTATGAATCAGAACCCCTGGGTAATTTACAATTCTTAATACAACGAATTTCGAGCTGTGTTAATGAGATTAAATCTTGGATGTACCAAAACATGTTAAAATTAAAATGATAGTAAAACTGAGATCTTAATGTGTGGAAGGCCGAGTAACCTTAAACAGGCAAATAAATCACCCATTACTCTCGGAAACAGTACAAAAAAAAAGCAAAAAAACTTTGGCGTCAGCATAGATAAAGATCCTTCCATAACAAGCCACTTGAATGACACTAAACAGTCTAGCAAAGTTCGTCATTTAATACCGACGCAAAAAGCAGAACATTTAATTAATTCTCTTGTTTTATCCACATTGGACTATTGAAACTCCCTCTGAGCGAATTTAACTAAAGATAAAATGAGTAAACTTCAGGTGCTCAAAATAATGCAACCAGACTGACTCATTGTATGCAATGACCAATAATCTGACCCTTCGCCTCAAAACTGTATTAAGTCGGGATGGTTAAGATGTTGAAAATTGAATTCATAACCAGAAATATCAGACTTGTGATGAGTTTGTATGTTTTATTGATGAGAATAGATACCATATTTTAGGGTGCTAATGCCAACAATTTATATTTTTGATCAGTTTAACATTTAAGTCGGTTTTTATGCATATTGTTCGTCCCGACATAATACCGTTTTGAGATGATGGGTCACAAATACCCGTCAGCTACTCTCTTTCTCCGTGAATTACATTGGCTTTCTGTGGAGAAAAGAATTACCTGTTAGATTTGTACTGATCTCTACAGATCCTTGAGCACCAACAGTCCCTCCTATAATAATTAAAGACCTTTTAACTCACTCAATCCTAGAGATTTTTGCTACTTTTCAAAATTGGAAAAATGTATTAAAAATGAGCATGTGCATAGATAGTTTTATTCAACTATCAATAACATGTAAAAACTAAAAACGTTAGCATTGATACTACGCTTATAATTTGTCACATAAAAATGTAATAGATAGGCATGGGGTAAAATTAACCAAGTAAACGACGGATATAGTCGGTGTTAGGGTTGAGTGAGCTAAACATCTATGTCCCAAATAGAAACTTGAGGTTTCCATTGCAATTGTCTATAAGCAAGGAGACTAAACAAGAGTGGGAACTTCAGTACTTTATCGAAGTTGTGCTTCTAGTGATCTCCCTTGGGTTCTACAGGTAGAGCTCCTTTTGTTTACATTGGTTTTGCCAGTAAGAAGTGCTTTCTTCAACACAATAAAACGCAATCTTCTCAGCTTTTGTTCTCTACCAAGAAAGTTAAAAACATGAGTTCTCATGATTTTTGCTCTGCAATCAATTGCACAAATGCCCGGAGCAAACCCGAGTGCAAAGGACTGTCATTTTTTCGATTTCCATTCAATGAAGAAGGAAGGTATGTGAACTGTGTTTTTAGTGTTGTAGTGGTTGTGGTGTAACCAGTCATCCCATTCATCTCTCTCTCTCTCTCTCTCTCTCTCTCTCTCTCTCTCTCTCTCTCTCTCTCTCTCACACACATACACACACACATACTCCATCTCACTCTCTCTTTCTCACTCCCCCTCTCTCTCTTTCTTTCTCTCTCTCTCTCTCTCTCTCTCTCTCTCTCTCTTCAATATCTCTACTATGTATATGTGTGCGTGTCAATTAACACACTGGTGTGTATGAGTATGATCATGTATGTTTTGTTTTCTCTCCATTATTTTCTCCTCTATCTATATCATATCTAATCTGTCTATCATTATTATCTATCTCTACCTATAATCACTATCTACGAGTACGAGATAAGCTGCAGCTGTGAGTTAGAACAGTTTTGTGTTATTCTGGTAAACTAATTTATGCAAGTCTTCGATGGTGTACTGACATTGCTGCGACATCTATTATTTCTACAGATGTCGAAAATGGATCCAAAATAGTCGAAGAGAAGACTTAATCGGCATCTCAATGGAAAATGTAGCAAAGGCCAGATTCCTGCTTTGTGCAGACCATTTTGAACCTCAACAGTTCAATGTGCCCGATCAGAGGAAGAGACTGGTATATAATGCTGTACCAACAATTTTTAATTTGCCCAAAAATAATCAACTACGGCCTTTAACTCTAAAAAGAAAGTTGCCGTCAAGATTTGATCTGCCTGGGAAAAAAATGTGTACGGATCAACCCAGCACCAGTCATAGCGAAGCATCTGATTCTGTTTCAGATATAGAGCCAAAGTTAAGACAGCAGCTGAAGGCAGTGCAGAACAAGCTGTATAAAACAAAGCAAAAATTGACAACAATAAATGATGATAAAAAAAATAGTGTAAACAGAGAAAATGCACTTAAGTTTTTAGAACAAAACCTATCTGAAACTTTTGAGTTTGTGAAAACACAACTAAAAATGCAAACAATAAACAAGAATGGGCGGCGTTGGAATCATAAGGATAAATCCAAAGCACTATCATTGTTTCACTCCAGCAAGAAGTGTTATAATCTATTACAAAAACTTTTTGTTCTGCCTTCTGTTTGGACTCTTAAAAATTCAGTCAGAGCCCTAAATATTTATCCTGGTTTTTCTCATGGCATGATTGATTGTCTTGCTGAAAAAGTCAAGAGTCTCTCCTCTAATTCTACTCTTTGTTCTCTTGTATTTGATGAGATGTGTATTAAAGAATTTGTGTCTTATAATGCTGAAAGAGATGAGGTGGAAGGATTGGAGGATTTTGGTTCTCGGGGGAAATCAAGATGTGTTGCTAACCATGCAACTGTTTTCATGGCCAGAGGTATTGTTTCAAATTGGAAACAACCTATAGGATATTTTCTTTCTTCTGGTCCTATCAAGAGCTCTATTCTTTTATCTTCATTACGGCTGTGTCTGTCCAGGTTGATTGATGTTGGATTAGATGTTAAATGTGTTGTTGCTGATCAAGGATCTAACAATCGGAAAGTATTCACTGATCTCGGTGTCTCAGAGACATGTCCATATTTTATTCATGATGAAAAAAAGATTTTTGTATTTTATGACCCTCCTCATTTGTTGAAGAATATTCGGAATAATTTGAAGAAAAATGGTTTTATCACAGACAAAGGAAGTGTTGAGTGGAGGCATATTGTTGATTTTTTTCATTTAGATAGGCAAAATAATGTTCGAATGGCCCCAAAACTATCAGTTCGACATATTACCCTACCCCCGTTTGCCAGTCTGAGAGTAAAATTTGCAGCTCAGGTTATCTCACATAGTGTTGCGGCTGGTATTTCATTCATTGGTCGGTACAAGAAAGACAATAGTGCCTTGGAAACCAGTAATTTTCTTGAACGTTTTGATAGACTTTTCAATACTTTTAATAGTGGAAGAAAATGTTCTAGTCGACAAATGGGCCATGCTATTTCATCTGACTCTGGTCATCTTTCCTTCCTGAAGGAAATGCTTGAGTGGCTTAAAAGCATAAAGTCTTCCCAAAACATATATTGCATTTCTGGTTGGCGACTGTCCATTAATTCTTTACTACTATTGTGGGAGGATTTAAGTTCAAACTACAATGTCCCATATCTTTGCTCCAGAAAGCTTAACCAAGATTGTATAGAAAACTTGTTCTCTAGGATCAGAGGTCATATTTCAGGAGTTGACAATCCCAGTGCCATGGAATTCAGATCTATTTTTAGAAATGTTATGGTAGATTGTCTTTTTCTTCACTGTGAAGGCAGCAATTGCAAGGATGATGGAGATAATTTTTTGTTATCTTTCAAGAATTTCAGTGAAAGTTTAAAAAATTCCCATGAAGAAAACAAAGTGCTAACAAATATTACAAATTCAAACAAAACTGCCCAAATTCTTACTATTGAACCTGAAATACAAACTGAGTTGTCAAAACAGATTAAAGTGAATGTTTTAGCTTACATAGCAGGATATATAGTCAATAAACTTCATTTAAAAATATGTAAAGAATGTTTAGGCTTATTAAAGGGAGATAGAGAGCTTACAAACACTACTCAATTTTTTAACTTAAAACAAATGGATGGAAGCAAAGCTGGACTCTTTTTCCCAAGTAACCATTTGAAATGGTGATTTTCAATTTAGAAAATAAATTCATGAGGGTTATTCAAGCAATATTACCAAGGAGCAATTTAAAAAGGATTATTTTCAATTATCTACAACCATTATCCCCTCCAATAACCAAAGGTGCCTGTAATTGTAAAGTGGAAGATATGATTATTTCCCTCTATATTAATGTCCGACTACATCATGTCTTAAAAGAATGTAATAGATCTTTTAAATCAAAAAATGGAATCAAAATAGAAAAATGATGAAAGTTTATCATCAATGAGATTATCTCTTATTTTTAACCATATTTTTTTTACACCGTCTGGTCTTAAAGTATACTAATTCTCATTTTTAACCGCAGTATATATTACTCGGCCTGGTCTTAACATCTCCAAATCCTCATTTTTTTGTAAACCGTAATTTCTTACACGGTCTGGTCTTAAAATATACTAATTTTCATTTTTTTTTTTAACGCAGTATATTACACGACCTGGTCTTAAAATCTCAAAATTCTCATTTTTAACCGCAATTTCTTACATGGTCTGATCTTGAAACCTGATATTCTTATTTTATAATCTTGTATCGTGATTTATTTGTGATACATATCAGAGGTCATATGACCGGACACTTGGTCCAATAGTCTAGAATGTACCTAAGTTCTCTATGATACCTGGCTCAAATAGCCACATATATATTTTTTCTGGCCACCTGGCCCAAATAACCTCGCCCTCATAATAATAATAATAATAATAATAATAATAATAATAATAATAATAATAATAATAATAATAATTAATAATAAATAATAATAATAATAATAATAATAATAATAATAATAATATAATTACTGCTTGCCTTACAGTGCTAGCCTTAATTATGGTTTGCATTCCCATTAGAATTTGATTCTGGCATTGGAAAAGAGCTGATGATGTGGGTTAGTTGTAAGAACAAAATCTCTCTCTCTCTCTCTCTCTCTCTCTCTCTCTCTCTCTCTCTCTCTCTCTCTCTCTCTCTCTCTCACACACACACACACACACACACACGCATACATTCTTTCTTTCTCTTTCAATTGAAATTTTTCTGTACAAGTACAACGCAACCACTGAACGTGCAAGGTATAGAAGAAGTAGAAAGTTAACAGTTAGTTTTGTAGTGATAGGCTTTCTTGCTTCTTTCGATTTCGGCGGTACATTTTGTTTTAATTTGGCGACATTTTGTGGCCTACGGTCGTTTGTTTTATAAACAATGTATATTTATTCATTATCATAAGTGTTGATGAAAGACTCTTGATACTAACACGCTCCAAAAAGCTTTCTAGTTCACATGTAGTTTCTATCAAATCATTGTTTTGCTAGGTACGCTGAATGAATTCACCTGTAGAACCAAAGGGGGATTACTACGATTTCATACTTCTTCTTCTTCTAGGTTCCATGCCTGGTCCAGGCTTCGGATACTGCATGAATTATCTCTCTCCATTCCTCCCTGTCTCTTGCTTTTTCAAACAGCTCTAGGATTGTTAGGTTGGTGAAGCCCTTCAGTTGGTCTATGAGTGTTTTTCTTTGTCTCCCCCGGGCGCGTTTACCAGGTATTTTTCCACAACTTGCCAGGTATTCATTCTTATCTTTCCTTACTATGTGTCCGAAAAAGGATAGTTGTCGATCCACTATTAAGGGCATTAGTTTCCTTTGTTGGTATGTTTGTTTTAGCACTTCTTCGTTCGTTTTGTGTGCGGTATACGATATTCTCTGCATCCTTCTCAAGCACCACATTTCAAAAGCTTCAATGTTCTTTTGTGTTTCTGCATTTGTAGTCCAGCTTTCGCATCCGTAGAACAAGATTGGCCACACGTAGCACTTCAAGACTCGGAATCTAATCCCGAACGACATCTGTTTGTTTTTCAAAATGTTTCCCAGGTCCATGAAGGCCTGTTTGGCTTGAGTTATTCTTGCTCGTATGTCTCGGTTACATCTTCCATCTGTTGTCACTATTGAACCTAGGTATTTAAAACTTTCTACGTTGGTAAGCTGCTCGCCGTGAATCGTTATATTGCAGGTGTTGTTGTTTTCGGGGTTTTTCTGTATTACCATGCATTCTGTTTTGGTGATATTCACTTCCATTCCTTTGGCTTCACTATCTACTACCACTTTGTCAACAATCTTTTGAAGTTGGATTTCTGATGTTGCAATGAGTACCGTATCGTCTGCGTATCTTATATTATTTATGTTGTGACCTCCTACTTTTATTCCCTCCATATTATTTATGCCCCTCATGATTGTTTCTTGGTATAGATTAAACAGATCTGGTGAGGCAACACACCCTTGACGGACTCCTTTCTTAATAGGAATGGAATTTCCTGTAGAGTTTCCGATTTTGATAGATGCCTGCTGGGTGTAGTATAATGTTTGCATGAGTCTGAGGTCTTTCTCATCAGCGCCAATGGAGTGCAGTTGTTTTAGTATTTCTTCGTGGCGTACTCTATCAAAAGCTTTTTTGTAGTCGACAAAACAGAGGTATAGTGGGGTCTGAACCTGTATAGCTCTTTCACTTAAAACACGGAGGAGGTATATTGCGTTCCTTGTCCCTCTGTCAGGTTGGAATCCATATTGTTCTTCTGCGATTTCGGGGTTAATCTTATTCCTTAGCCTGTTGATAATTATGCGCAACAGTATTTTGTTGATGTGACTTATTAAACTTATAGTTCTAAAATTTTCGCATCTGACTGCACCTGCTTTCTTTGGTATTGCTATGAAAATAGAGTTACAGAGATCTTCTGGAATTTTCCCAGTATTGTATATATTGTTGAATAATATGTGAAGTTCATCAATTGCTAGATCTCCTAGGCTTTTTAATACCTCTACAGATATTTCATCAGGGCCTGTTGCTTTACCAACCTTCATTCGTTCCATGGCATGTTCAATTTCACTTTTGGTGATGTTTGGTCCGCTTAATGGTTCTTTGAATTTCAGTGGTGGTTCATTTCTATTTGGATCATTGTACAGTTCGCCTATGTATTCTACCCATCGGCTTTCTATATGTTGTTCTTCAAATAGCAGTTCCCCTTGTTTGTTTTGGATACAACTTCCTGCTGCTTTGCTTTTCCTTTTCCCTGATAGTTCTTTTATTCTTTGGGGAGCTTGTTGGGGGTTGGGTTTGTATTCTCTTTCGATTTCGCAGCATTTCCAGTCTAGATAGTTCTCGTGTGCCTCGATGCATTTGGATTTAATGTGGTTGTTCAATGTTTGGTATTCTGCAGACCCTCTGTTGCATTTTCGTCTTTCTTCAAATAGGTTTAGAATTTCATTTGTCATCCATTCCTTTTTGCTGTTTGTTTGAGCTATTGGTAAATGCTTTTCTGTAGTTGCTTTGACACACTTTTGGAATATATCAAATTGTTTTTCACATTTTTCGTTATCAGGTTCACTTTGGCTTTGTATCATGAGTGCATTTTCAAATTCTTCTCTCATTTTTGTTTGTATGCCATTGTCTTTGCATAACCTGTAATCCCTCTTTATTCTACCAGCTGTTCTCTGAATAGCTTTAAACTTTATCCTTACTGTACAAACAACTGGGACATGGTCATTATCTACATCGGCGCCTGGGTAGGTTTTGCAATTTAATATGCCATTTCTGAATCTTGATGATACTCCTATAAAGTCTATCTGGTTCCTTGCTCTGTCCCCTGGTGATTGCCATGTCCAGGTTCTTCTTGGGTGTTGTTGAAACCAGGTGTTTGAAATCATTAATTTATTTGTTCTACACCAATCTGCCCAGATGTTTCCTCGTTCATTTCTGTCTCCGAGTCCATGTGGTCCGATTATGTCACCATCTCTGCCTCTGCCAATCTTAGCATTTAGGTCCCCCATTACCATAAGGACTTCTTGTGATTTACACATTCGTTTTGCTTTGTCTAGTGAATGGTAAAACTCTGTCATATCTGCATCTGTCGCCTCTTCTGTTGGTGCATAAACTTGAATAATATTGGTGTCAACTACAGGTCCTCTTTGCTTAACCAGCAGAACTCTGTCTGAGATTGCTACGTGCCCTTTGTAAAATTTGGTTGATTTTTGGTCTAAGATCATCCCTACTCCTTTTTGGAAAGAGGTTCCACCACTCCATATGATCTTATATGTCATGTTGTTTTCTTGTTTTGACATGGTTCCCTGCTCTTTCCATCTCATCTCTGCCAGGCCAAGAATATTTATTTGGAGCCGTTTCATTTCTTTTAGAATGTTGTTTAGTTTTCCTTTTTGGGCACAGGTCCTGACATTCCATGTCCCAATTTTGGTTTTGTCACATTTGTTAAATTTATTTCGCCTAGTAACTGGCTGACGGTTCGGTGTGACCTGACGAACATCACGCTCCCAACCGAGCGAGGCAGCAGTCTTCCGTGAAAACATGCTCCCCTTTACGCTGTCACCGTTTAACTTTTTGGACTTATTCATGCAGTTAACTCGGCAAAGTTACAAGAATGGTTTGCCATTGCCTATTCTTGTCGCCCTCTGCAGTTGGCCAGCTTGACCTGTTACCGTTCGACACCACGAGGAGGTTGCAGTAGGGCTTGATGATGATCTATCTTTGCAGACTTGGCATCATCCATTTGTCGAACGATTTCATACTACACTCTTCAAATAGGAAAAAACTCGAAGTTCTCTATCTTGTTTACTAGATTATCTTTGCTATAAGTACTTACCCGTGAGTCCTCCTTTTTTTTTTTTTTTTTTTTTTTTTTTTTTTTCTTTCTGAGAAAGACAATAATATGTTCTGATCTGATCGCTGTTATAAGATCCAAATGAAATATTGATGTTTTAATGTTGTCACCCACAAGGTTGTAGTTGCGTTGATGACGATGTTGTTTTTTGTGGAGGTGAAATTATAAACTAAAAAACGAACTACTTGTTGATTATTTTTTCCACTTAATATATTTCTTAAAACAGATCGTCTATTCGTAATTAATTACAAAAAAAAAGATAAAAAAAAAATCAAAGAACAAACGGTGTATTCGAACATAACAACACAAGACGTTTCAATCGATCAATCACTACACATTATCATTACAACACGTTTAATTTCGGCACATTCAATCAAGTCCAGGCAAACACCCATGCGTGTTGTACCGATCTCCCGTGTCCAGATGGTGTCCAGCCACGAGTGGTGGTAACGTTAATCCCTGCTTTATAATAATAATAATAATAATAATAATAATAATAATAGATCTTTATTGTCCATAAATATGGCAATTTGTCATTTAGTTACACTTGTTATAATGTTAAACGATAACTAAGATTGAACAGATATTTCACTCCTACTTATTCTCTCTCTCTCTCTCTCTCTCTCTCTCTCTCTCCTCTCTCTCTCTCTCTCTCTCTCTCTCTCTCTCTTTCTTCTTTCTTTCTTTCTTTCACACGTGCGATATACACAACATAAACATATTCATTTCGTTTTCAATTTGTTACGATTGTGGCAATTCGACACCAAAAATTATCATCATTATCAATTGGTCAGTTAATCTTACATTAAATAAATTAATCAGTTAATCAGTCAACGAATCAATCCTTGGTTTTTCTGTACCATATGAAATATTCAAAATTTTTATTGCTGATGGAACGAACGTTGATTTATACTTGTTAGTTCTACATTTAATCTGACAAAACCTTCTCCCAGATGGTAAAAGACTAAATTCATGGTATAAAATATGTTTTTTATTGTTGGTAATTGAGAATGCTTTCCTTTCTATTGCTTTTCCGTGAATTCTTTCTACTCCATCAAGAGGATGGTTTATTATTTTTGATGCCTCTTTGATAGATTTTGAAATTTTTGATTTATCTTTAAGTCGGCATCCTCCAAACCATATGGTGCAGCCAAACGCAATTACACTTTTAATCAATGAGTCATAAACTCTTAACATAGTTTTCTTCCTTACTTGAAATGTTCTCAATTTCCTTAGGATGTATAATCTTTGGGCAACTTTCTTAGATATTATATTAATATGTTGAGAGAAATTGAGGGAACTATCAATGGTTATTCCTAAATATTTAAAATAGTCAACTATCTCAACATCACCTTTACCGATCGCCACACACTTTAAGTCGTTTTTATTTTTTACACCAAACACCTGTTCTTTCGTTTTTTCAACATTTAATTCAAGCTGATTTTGTTTACACCAATCGGTGAATATATTTATTTGTTTGAAATAATTCTTTTCGGTAACTTTATCTTTTAATAAGCCAAGAATAGCAGTATCATCTGCATATTTCACTATAAAACAATTTTCAAAGGATGGTCTGCAGTCGTTGGTGTATAAGATGTACAGGATTGGGGAACTCGCACAGCCTTGGGGACATCCGTTCGACAACGTTCTTTTGTTGGAGATATGTTCACCCAATTTTACACATTGCGGTCTATGGGTCAGAAACTCTTTATACCATTTAATAAGGTAGTTTGGAATATCCATGCTGCACAACTTTTGAAGCAAAATATCTGTGTTCATGGCATTAAAAGCTGACGAAAAGTCGACAAACAGGATTCTGGCGTAATTCGAGGGCGTTTGGTCAAGGTGTTTCGAGATCAAATTTGTGGCGGTTAATAGTGCGTCTTCAACACTGAGATGTTGCTGGTATGCAAATTGGTACGGATCTAGCAATTTCAGGTCATAACATTTTTGTAGGAGCTCAGATTTTAAAATTTTTTCTAAACATTTCATTACAAGCGATGTAAGCGCCACTGGACGGAAGTCATTCAATACGGTCGGACAACGCTTTTTTTGGAACTGGAACGACAATCGATGTTTTCCAAAGTACTGGCACTGATTGTTCATCGATTGACCTTTGAAAAAGTTTTGTATAAGGTATAGCCAGTTGTTGGTGACAGTTTTTCAAAATAGTTCCGGTAATGTTGTCTGGTCCTGGTGCTTTATGTTCTTTACATCTCCGGAAGAGGGAGCTTACGGTTTCTTCTTCAATATCTGGAGGTGGCTCATTGTCATTTGACAAACCGTTGTGAACAGGTGGGAGCCTGTCAAAACGACAGTAAAAATCATTTAATTTGTTGACATCAGTTTTCGTTTTTCCTTGTCGGAATGTTCGTTTCTTTTGGTCTACTCCTCCCATTTGTTTTATCATCTCCCATGCTTTCCTTGCGCAGCCCGATCTCAGTTGTCGCTCCATTTTATTTTTGTATTCAACCTTCTCTTCTTTTATTGTATTTCTGATCTCCTTTCTCTTTTCAAATTCTAGTTTAATGTCACCACTCATATAGGCAATTTTCTTTTCATTGAGTAAATATTTAAGTCGCTTTGTAACCCATGGCTTATTGTTAGGAAATATCTTAATTTCTTTTTTTTCCACGCATAAATCCACACAAAATGTAATATAACATGTCAAAGTTTCGGTCCATTCATCAATACTGTCACCTTCTACCATTAATGTCTCCCACTGAGTACAGTCAAAACAGCCGTTCAGTCGTTGGATTGCCTCTTGAGTCCAGATATGGCGATATACTACAGTTGGTTTCTCACTCTTTAATTTAGAGATGTACGTCGGTACTAGGTGAATGGTATTATGATCAGATGTGGCTATCGGTTGTTTTTGTAGCGCTTTGTAGGCGTTCTTTATATTGCTTTAACACAATTCAAGCGTGTTGTTTCCTCGTGTTTTGCAGGTGACGAACTGTTCTAGTCCAGCTATGGGCAGCTGACAATGATTAAAATCACCAACAATAATAAGTGGACTGTCCGGGTGACGTAGTAGTAATGACGATACATGCTCATTTATTAATTGGTATGCTTTCTCAATTTTTGCGCTAGGTTTATTATTTATTATTATGACGCGTTTCGAGGCACAGCAAGCAGTACAGAGAACCCGTCGTCGTCAATCGGATTGGGACTTCCAAATAGGATTCAATAGTCGTACCGTCACTTCCTTCCTAATGACGTATGGTAACTTAGTAACACTGGCTCTAAACTATCGGAACAATGGCGGACGCCGTATGAAATATTTCTCCGGCGAGCTTAAAAGCGTATCCAGAGGAAAAAAACCCCATCAATTTGATCATGTTTTGACTTTTACACATTCGGATCACAAGGCATATGAAAAGGGAATGAAAAGTTCTCGCCAGCATGAAGAATAAAAAGTAAAGATTTTCTTTGTTTAGAACCAAGATGGCCGCCGTTGCCGGGCGCGTGACATCAGACTACTGAATCCAATTACACATAGAGACAGACACCCTACTCGTTGTCGATTTCAATGGTTTAGGAGGTCCGAGGATTAGGATTGTGTCCCGTAAACGAGCGGGCTAGGGGTGCCTTTTCAGGGATACCTGAGCCAGTTATTTCGGGGTGGACATGATGCCTAAATGTTTATTTAAGACCAGCAAACCCTTTATACCCGCATTGTAAAATCAACCACGAATGTTGTCTCTGTAACAGGACTTTATAAATCTGTCCCCCACTCTAACGCAGTCATTCTCATAAACGTATTCCATTGAAAAAAAAAATATATAGGCATATGGATATTGACCTTAAAGTTGTATATATATTATTATTATTATTATTATTATTATTATTATTATTATTATTATTATTATTATTATTATTATTATTATTATTATTATTATTATTATTATTATTTTTATTATTATTATTATTATTATTATTATTATTATTATTATTATTATTATTATTATTATTATTATTATAATGGATCTTTATTGTCCTCAACAATAGTGGCAATTTGTCATTTGGTTACACATTTATAACAATACAATATAGACATAGACACACTCACACAGAATCAGATGTACACTAGTAACATCGTAGTCATCGAAAAAAAAAATGGTACACGTATTGATCAACTGCTAAATGACCTCATCATGAGGACTCTGGTGCCAGACAAATAAAAGTGCGAGATAGATTCAATACACTATCTTATATGTGACCCATCGTCTCAAAACGGTATTATGTCGGTACGAACCATATGCATAAAAGCCGAATTAAATTTTAAACTGGTCAAAAATAGAAATTGTTGGCATTACCACCATAAAATATAGTATCTATTCTCATCAATAAAACATACAAACACAACACAAGTCTGATATTTCTGGCAATAAATTCAATTTTCAACATCTTAACCATCCAGACTTAATACCGTATTGAGGCGAAGGGTCACATATTCCAGAATTGCATTAGACTTGTAGAACTAGAACAATCACGACCAACAGCGGAGTCGGAACTCACACCTTGTGTAGTGTGATACGGAGAGTTATAATTGGATACAATAGTCTGATGTCACGTCCACCCAGCAACGAGCAGCTTGGTTCTAAACAAAGAAAATCGGTACTTTGTATTCTTCGTGCTGGCTAGGACATTTTCACATGTTATGTGATCAGAATGTATAAAAGCCAAAACATGATCTGATTTATCATTTTTTGGGGGTTTTTTTCTTCTGGATACACGTTTATGCTTGTCGGAGAAGTATTTCATAAGGGCGTCCGCCACTGTTCCGATAGTTTAGAACCAATTACTTAGTTACTACGCTCCATTACGAGGGAAGTGACGTCACGACTATTGAAGCCCAACGTTTATGAGTACTTCTCACTTTACTGTATTATCCAGACTATAAAAATTCATGGTTACACAGAGTTTTGTGTGTTTGTCCGATATACCTCCGGATGGCAATGTTGTGAGCTTCTTCGCTAAGCGCATACTATCTATAGACTATGTTGTGGAAGAACACAAACACCCCGCTTGTACTGAGATAAACTGGAATCTAGACCACGACTTGTTTTGACACAAGACTTTATCAAGTTGTTATTGTTTGTGTTCAATCAGTTGTGACGTGTATTGAAGTCACTATAATGGTATCAATACTAACTGTAAGACTCCCTCATCAAATTACATTTGAGAATATTATTATTCTTTTGATATAATCAAACAGTGGTTCACACGCACACACACACACACACACGTACACAAACACACACACACACACACACAAAGCCAGCTTTATTCTACTGATTCACACACGCACACAAACACAAACACACACACACACACACACACTCACACACACACACAAAGCCAGGCTTTATCCTTTAAGAGTTGGGCTCGATTTAAAGTACCCGAAATTCAAGGTGCCCATAAAGTCTTTCCCTATTTAATAATAGCTTTAAAAGAATAATGTAGCAACCAATAATATGTTTGTCACGTGGACAAATGAATACACAAATGCTGTACATTTTAAAACCATTTTCTTCCACCTGGGTGGGGATCCTGACCTCCCATAGTGGGCAGGGAGGTACATGCTGTGTCTTCTATCCCCCATACCTGTCTCCCAATTGTTTCCTGTCATTGTCTTGGAATGAGATTACTTAGTTTTGTCCTGATCCTTGCCGGAGCTCCTTGGCTGGGAGGGAAACAGTCGAATGTATAGTTATAGTTTTGGGAGATGATATTTTTTTTCCTTGTAAATCATCTCTCTGTTATGCATTGTATTATGTTGAGTTTACATATTATATTATATGATTGGTAAACATTTGAGTGTATTCCTCTTAGTTGGGACCTGTGCTTGTGTCTGGATGAGACTTTTAGGTGATCTCAAACTAAGTACATTGGTGGTATGCTCTTGGAATCTACATCTGATCCCTATTTGTTCCCAGTTCCCCTATGTCTTACTTTTTCTTGGGTGCTTTAAATGTAATTCTATAACTTTTTACTATCCCATTTTCTTCCTTTTTACTGGCGCTGATATAACCTAAATGTGTTGCAAGCGCCGTAAAACCCTTAAAAACAAAACAAAAACCATTTTCTTCCACTAAATGCGCATCAATCCGTGGCCTTCGTAAAGTAATGGCCTGACACTGACCAAAAAATGACATCAAAATGCCAGCCCTTTGCCACAAAAGAAAACAAATCGTGAGTTGTATTCAATAGTTCAACCAATGAAATAACTTGTTTTCATGAGCACTACTAACAACTCACTAGGAGGTGCAAAAACCAAATAATGCCGTCAAACTGCCAGTCCTTTTGGATTTCAGTGTCAGGCTATCATAACGATGGCTACGATCAGTGTCAGGCTATCATAACGATGGCAACGATCAGTGTCAGGCTATCATAACGATGGCTACGATCAGTGTCAGGCTATCATAACGATGGCTACGATCAGTGTCAGGTTATCATAACGATGGCTACGATCAGTGTCAGGCTATCATAACGATGGCTACGGTTCTAGTGTCAGGCTATCATAACGATGGCTACGATCAGTGTCAGGCTATCATAACGATGGCTAGGATCAGTGTCAGGCTATCATAACGATGGCTACGATCAGTGTCAGGCTATCATAACGATGGCTACGATCAGTGTCAGGCTATCATAACGATGGCTACGATCAGTGTCAGGCTATCATAACGATGGCTAGGATCAGTGTCAGGCTATCATAACGATGGCTACCATCAAACCATGAGCCTTGGTTATCTACAAGCAAGTTCATTCCATGAATTTGTTACGTTTGTGGCGTAAACGATTCAATAATAGCCCTTTTTTCTTGGTAAACATTAGGGGTAGTGTGCGTGGCTCAGCGGTACGGTCTTTGCTTCGTACCCGAAAAGTACCGAGTTCGATCACAGGCCGCTGCGCTGAGCAAGTCACCTTGAGCCTTGAGCAAGTCACCTCACCCTAGCTCAATTTGCGGCGCTGCACTGCGGCTGACGCCTGGGTTATTCCAGTCTTCCATTGGAATAGACCCCAGAGACAAATTTCCCCTGTGGGATGAATAAAGGGAATTTAATCTATTTTTGTTTTGGTTTCAACGTCTGATGTGAGTGTTGAACAATTAGTTGCCATTGCATGGCGAGACATGACGCCTGCCAGTCCCAGACAATATTACAATCTTTTTTCCGACTGAGACAACGCCGTCAACGTCTGCGTACTCATTATACATCTGAGTATGGTGAGAGAATGTAAGAGAAAAAAAGCCTTTTCCAAGGATTCAACTATGCGCCGCTCAGAGCAGTCCTCGAACCCAGGACCTTCCAAACTGAAGGCGTCTGTCATATCACAAGGACCACATAGTCGCACAGGTTAACTCATTCAACCCTAACACCGACTATATCCGTAATTTACTTTTACCCCATGCTTATTTATTACATTTTTCTGAGACAAATTATAGGCGAAGAATCAAAGCTAATGTTTTTAGTTTTTGCATGTTAATGGTAGTTGAATAAAAAATATAATATATGTACGGCCATGTGGTCAAGTGGTATGACACTCGCTTTCGGATCGGAAGGTCCTGGGTTCGAGCCTCGCTCGACGCATAGTTGAGTCCTTGGAAAAGACTCTTTACTCACATTCTCTCACCGTACTCAGGTGTAAAATGAGTACCTGACCGTTAACAGCGTTGTCTTTGTCCGAAAAATTGTAATATCGCCTAACAGGCGTCATGTCTCGTCCTACATGTTAAATGTTGCTGTTGACCAGGGACCCCTTGTAAAGCGCTTTGAGCACGTTAAGTGGATATTGCGCTATATAAAAGCTCAAAAAAAAGCTCAATGTACAGATGCTCATTTTTAATACATTTTTTCCAATTTTGAAAAGTAGCAAAAATCTCTAGGATTGAGTGAGTTAAGGTACTTAACATCGAATATCCCTCTCAACTCGGATATGGCAGGTTACCGGTTACAGTCACTGGTTACATTGTTATATTATGTGCTATTGACGTAATGCTGGTAGCTTGTTAATAGATATTCGACACAAAATAATAATAATAATAATAATAATAATAATAATAATAATAATAATAATAATAATAATAATAATAATAATAATAATAATAATATATATAATAATAATAATAATGATGATAATAATAATAATAATAATATATAATAATAATAATAATAATAATAATATAATAATAATAATAATAGATAATAATAATAATAATAATAATAATAATAATAATATAATAATAATAATAATAATAATAATAATAATAATATAATAATAATAATAATAATAATAATAATAATAATAATAATAATAATAATAATAATAATAATAATAATAATAATAATAATATCTTTATTGTCCATGAAGGCAATTTTTCATTGATTTACAGAATATACATAATATACAAACACAGACATAAATGCGAAGTCCCAGGTTTGAGAGGGGTTTTTTTTGCCAAGATGAGGGTCATTTAAATCATCGATATTTGAAGGACGAGTTTTGTGGCCAAATTTTTTAAATATGTTTTTTTTTTTTCCAGAGTACGACAGCACTGAAGAAATCGGTATGGCTCTGGCCATAATGTCGCTGCTATAAAGGTACGTGTTCTAAACAAATAATGTATTTTTGGACAGGTAAGAAAGCCGTATAATAACAAGAATAAGAATAATAATATTGGCGGTGCCTTGTCGAAGATTCCATTGACAAGGATGAAGAGAGGAGACCTCTTAATCGGGAAATGGAATAGTGGGATTTTCACCATTTATACGGGTAGTTTTAAAGCACAACCCTTTATTTTTTTACCCCCCCCCCCCCCCTACCTACCCCTTCCTCCTCTTCTCCCCCCCCCCCCCCCCAACAAAAAAAATAAAAATAAAATACTACCACTACCACCACTACCAAGAATAACAACAACAACATCAACAACAACATCACACCAAAAACAACATCAACATCAACAACAACAAGAACAATAAGGACAACAACCACAGAAATAACGAAAAGAAAATAACTAAAAAAGTTCACCGTCAAAAGCGGATAAATTTGAGGTATCAACATCATCACCATCATCATCATCATCATCATCATCATCATCATCATCATCATCATCATCATCATCATCATCATCATCAACTATGTAATTTCCGTGATTGTTTCTTTTAATCTGGGATCAATTCACTGAGACAGACGTATAGAAGGAACGAAGTTGACGTCACTCAGGTCAATGGTCATTATTTTTAAACAGCTTCTCTAAAATTTATCCTAAACCTTAAAGGTTACACACAGTTTTGTGTGTTGATCTGTATAATCTGGTTGTCGGATGCTTTGAGTATTTTTCCTAAACGAATAGCATTATATGGAGCGACTACTTTCAACAAAATAGAGTGACAGAAATACTAAAAGTAATAAATAAAAATGAATATAACAATAACACCTTTGAAAAAAGAACAAAATATCAAACAGAGAACGTTTTGAGCTCAAAACCCTTCTTTATGCAGCCAACAACAAAACAAAACAAACAAAAAACCCAATGAAAACATAAATACATTACTATGAAGCCAGCCAGATCGACGGCAGATAAAATAAAAAACTGGATTCTCTCAACTGGAGTCTGGGGAAAATGTAGTATTGGATCTGGGGTCGACTCTTCTCAAGATCACCATATAGATAGTATGCGCTTGGCTAAGAAGCTCATAACATTGCCATCCGGAAGTATAACGGACCAACACACAAAATTTTGTGTAATCATGAACTTTTATAGTCTGGATAATACAGTTAAGTGAGTATTACTCATAAACGTGGATGGCAAAAAAAAATAACAAAGACCAGAGTGACGTCAACGTCTTCATTCTATCTAAAAGCTTTCGAGCAAGGGATAACTTAGATATGGAACACAAACCTATGAATCCACTCAATAATCCTTTCACTTCTCTGCTATTTACATATGGAATAATTTACAACCAGAAATTAACGAAACAACAGAAGTAGAAAATTTCAGGAACAATTTGGTGCAATCTAAGTCCTTGGTATCTCATTGCTTGCGAAAATAGGCTGGGTGGTTTGCAAAAAGAATGAGGATGGGGAGGAGGAGGAGGAGGGGAGGAAGAGGGGGAGGGAGAGGAAGAGGAGGAGGAGAAGGAGGAGGAGGGAGAGGAGGAAAAGAAGAAGAAGAAGAAAAAGAAGAAGAAGAAGAAGAAGAAGAAGAAGAAGAAGAAGAAGAAGAAGGAGGAGGAGAAGGAGGAGGAGAGGGAGGAGGAGGAGCAGGAGGAGGAGGAGAAGGAGGAGGGGGTAGGACGAGGAGGAGGAGGAGGAAGAAGAAGAAGAAGAAGAAGAAGAAGAAGAAGAAGAAGAAGAAGAAGAGGACATACAGACAAACAGACAAGAGAACGACGTTCTTGTATCTCTACATAAATAAGCTGTACCGTCAGCCCAACTCCAACCAGTTCCACCAGAGACCAAAAAGCAACAGTGACAATGCCCATTAAACTAGATGATACCTATTGTTATCGTTCCTTGTTCCCTCACACTATTATATCAGTCAGAAGTTGAAAGCTCTTTCTAGTTATAGTTATATAATAAAAAAGGGGATAATTCATAACAATTCTCGAGTCTCATATTGCCATGGAAACATAAATGAGTGGATGATGAAGACTGATACACGTTGAATGATATATGAAGGAATGAATGAATATGGCTGAGCTGTCTCTATGGACCTTTGCCGTGAACCATGTGTGTGTGTGTGTGTGTGTTACTTCGAGTCTGTCAGTCTGTTTCTAGTATTCGGATCGGAAGGTCCTGGGTTCGAGCCTCGCAATCGGCGCATAGTTGGAAAAGGCTCTTTACTCACATTCTCTCACCGTACTCAGGTGTAAAATTAGTACCTGGCCGTTAACAGCGTTGTCTTTGTCCGAAAAATTGTAATATCGCCTAACAGGCGTTATGTCCCGTCCTACATGTTAAATGTTGCTGTTGACCACGGACACCTTGTAAAGCGCTTTGAGCACATTTAGTGGATATTGCTCTATATAAAAGCTCAATTTTTAAAAAATCCTGTTATTGTTAGTAACTTGAACTAGATACACATACAGATACAAATACACAAGTTCTCGTTCTAGCTGATATAAGAAGACCCACAGAGCGTATACATAACGTTAAATAACGTTTCATCATTTGAAAACGGAGCTGAATGATAATCTGAACAACCTTATTTCAAAACGTTCTTATCAACCATTTTGGAGGTTTCCTTCTATGCCGAATTCCCATATATAAAACCTATAACCTTTAACCTTACCACGATGTAGCGGTGTTCATAATTTTATTCGCCCGTCAACCTTGACTCGCCAGATCCTTCGCTCCTCTGCGTCTATCGTCGTCTTTCGGTTTCAACGGACGGTGTCGTGGTAAGATCTATGTCTATCGCCCGTCGTCACCTTGCTTGTCCTGCCTGGAGTTGCTGCCAACTTGAGTCTGTTTCATTGTAACCGTTCAGGAAAGCCTTTCGCACAGAATGTCCAGACAAGACTGGCTATCTATCTCAGTGTGACCCACAAACATCAATATAGGTCAGTGAATGACATAATCAATCGGATGGTGAAAAGGTTTGGACTGAGATATTGCCAAGTTTAGTAAGAAGCTCAATTTTTAAAAATCCAAAATGAGTTCTTGTCATAAATGATTAAATCAGCCCTTTTTGTACATCTTCGGGAAATATCATAGCTTAATTTCACTTCTAAATATTTTTTACAGCTAGTCAAGTTGAAAAAGTATGAAAATTGAGAAAAGTTGCTGGATACCTTTCCCATACATCTGACTATAACTTCATGAAAAATTACCCGATTGTACTTTAAATATCTAAATATTAAAATGCTTTGAAGAGCATATTCTTTCATACAATGCAAATCCAAAATGTCCACCGTCCGACTGATTACCTATGTCATGCACTGACACATCGAGGTCAGTGTATAATTTGGTTTCATAAAACCCAGATACATTCTATCTATACCTGGCAGCCGAATTAATTGGTAAACCAGATTCAGAGTTTTGAACACTATTTTTTATCACACGGTTGGCTTCAATAATGTATGGGGTCAAACAATGTAATTACGATGCAACTCAATATTATGTCTCTGTATCAAATCACAGAAGAGAAAAAGAAAATCAGAGCAAAATACAATACTGTACCATACTTTCACTTAACACATTGAATTGCAAGTCAGTGTTCTTCACACTTAATTCTACCGTACTCTGGAAAAACCGTAAACATGGTTTAGTTATAGATAGTTCGAAGTTGACGTCACTCAGGTCCCTGTTATTGTTTTTTGCCATCCGCGTTTATGAGTAAGTCTCACTAAACTGAATAAACCTGATTGTAAACGATCATGGTTACACAGAGTTTTGTGTGTTGGACCGTTATACTTCCGGATGGCAATGTTGCGGACTCCTTAGCCAAGCGCATACTATCTACAGCCTGTCACCAAATGTGCTCATAGCGCTTTACAACAGCAACACATAACATGTAGAACGGGACATGAAGCCTATGAGGCGATATTACAAATTTTTTTTTCGGACAGAGACAACGCTGTTAACGGTCAGGAACTCATTGTGAGAGAATGTGAATAAATATCCTTTTCCAAGGACTCAACAATGCGCCGAGCGAGGCTCGAACCCGGACTTTCCGATCCGAAAGCGAGTGTCATACCACTAGACCACATAGCCGCAATCACAATATCTCAATATCTTTTTCACAAAGATCTGAAAAAGAGTGTGTGAAACAATGTCATACAAAGACGAAAGAAAATACCTAGACCGGGGATAGAACCTCTTGATTGCCGGTCAGAGGTGCTACTATATACACGTTCTTTTAGACCTTTATCTGATCTGACAACAGTACATGCTCCATAACTATCCCTCATTTTCACAGAGAGGTTAGTAACAGCTATATAAACAGTATGCGCTTGGCAAAGAAGCTCGTAACATTGCCATCGGGAAGTATAACAGACCAACACACAAAAGTGGTATGACACGCGCTTTCGGATCGGAAGGTCCTGGGTTCGAGCCTCGCTCGGTGCATAGTTGAGTCCTTGGAAGAAAACTCTTTACTCACATTCTCTCATCATACTCAGGTGTAAAATGATAACCTGGCCGTTTACAGTGTTGTCTCTGTCCGAAAACAATTCTAATATCGCCTAACAGGCGTCATGTCTCGTCCTATATGTTAAGTGTTGCTGTTGGCCAGGGACCCCTTGTAAAGCGCTTTGAGCACATTTAGTGTATATTGCGCTATATAAAAGCTCAATTTAAGAAATCTAATCTAGTAGTTGTGGTGTCCGATTCCAGACAAGGTAAATCACAAACGTAGCGGCACACTGACGAACATTCACAAAACAATTTTTAATCATGTGTGACCCTTCGCCTCAACACGGTATTAAGTCGGGATGGTTAAGATGTTGAAAATTGAATTTATAGCCAGAAATACCAGACTTGTGTTGAGTTTGTATGTTTTATTGAGGAGAATGGATACCATATTTTAGGGTGCTAATGCCAACAATTTATATTGTTGACCAGTTCAACATTTATTAATTCGGCTTTTAAGCATATTGTTCATTCCGACATAATATCGTTTTGAGACGATGGGTCACATATGAGAAGAAATCTTATCTAGTCGTTGTGGTATCCGATTCCAGACAAGGTAAACCACAAACGTAACGGCAGCCTGCCCAACATTCACAAAACAATTTTTAATCATTTGGCCAGTCTGAATTTACTTCATCAGATTATTAAGATTGTCCCAACTTGTTGAAAAGTCATAAAACTGAGTTCTTTTTCTTTTTGTTAAACACATTGGAAGGCTCGGGTTTGAGGCTTGTTGACGATAATATAATGTTGGAAGGGTGGATTTAATAGTATCGATATTTGAGGTATTTTTTCTGTGCAAATGCGTTTTGAGAGTAGATATCCGAATACGGCAAATCTCACACTCGGTACCGGTAGTCATTGACCCGAAAAGTAAACAGGCGACAGGACTATTATTTACAGTTAAGGCCTTACTTTGACATTATATCTAGCCCATCGTCTTCTAGAGCTGTCGAGATGTCCCATAAGGCCCAATAGATAGAACGAAGTTGACGTCACTCGGGTCTTTGTTATTGTTTTTGCCATCCGCGTTTGTGAGTTGTTCTCACTAAACTGTATTAACCAGACTATAAAAGTTCATGGTTACACAGAGTTTGTGTGTTGGTCCGTCATACTTCCGGATGGCAATGTTGTGAACTCCTTGGCCAAGCGCATTCTATCTTTACTTCCGGATGGCAATGTTATGAGCTCCTTAGCCAAGCGCATACTATCAATAGGGTTCAACAGTTTATGAAAGTTGTTTACATACCAAGATGTCCAGCTTGTCAAAATGACCAATCGTGATGTTAGGTATTTCAAAAACTGAACATCTTTCACTATGTGGGTCACTTTGAGGACAATTTCCAATGTGACCAATCACTTACCTCGTAATGACGCATAGTAACTGGTTCCAAACTATCGGAACAATGTCGGACACCACTATTTCCATCACCGCTCCTATGAAATAGTTCTCCGCTGAGCATAAAAGTGTATCAAGAGGATAAAAACATTACAAATCTTATCATGTTTTGACTTTTATACACTCTTACCACATTCTGACATGTGAAAAATATCTAGCCAGCATGAAGAATAAAAAGTTCCGATTTTGTTTGTTTAGAACCAAGCTGCTGGTTGCTGGGCGGACGTGACATCAGACTATTGAATCCTTTGGCACATGATCCACATTCAATCGGAGTTAGTTTTTTCCTGCGCTCTTTAGTCGTATTTTTATTATCACACCGCTTCCCCTCGGTATCGTCCTTTTAAATATCAGTACCATAGCAATAACCGTTATTAGATACCAATGTTTTTGTTTATTCATCTTAACAACCATATTATCTCATTTGTTTGTGGTGTTTCATTCATCCTGTTTTGTTGATAAAGGGGAAACCCGAAACGTCCATTTTATCTGTTTTCGTATATTAAATTGAAGCTTACATTCAATTTCACATTGTTATTTATATCTTCGAGCTTCGGGTATCAACATGGATATTAATAAATACAAAGGAATTAATAGAACCGTATATTGAAGGGATCTATTTACTTACTCAAATGTAAAGTGCGATTGAAATTGTAATTATTTATTTTTTTTCTCCAAAATGGATTGTTGCGATATAAAAAAGTTTAAAAACAGAAAGAAAAAAGAATTTAAAAAACATTGAGCTTTTATATAGAGCAATATCCACTAAACGTGCTAAAATCGCTTTAAAAGGGGTCCCTGGCCAACAGCAACATCTAACATGTAGGACGGGACATGACGCCTTTTAGGCGATATTACAATTTTTCTTTTCCGACAGAGACAACGCTGTTTCAGCCGGGTGCTCATTTTACACCTGAGTACGGTGAGAGAATGTGAGTAAAGAGCCTTCTCCAAGGATTCAACTACGCGCCGAGCGAGGCTCGAACCCAGGACCTTCCGATCCAAAAGCGAGTGTCATACCACTAGACCACATAGCCGCACAAATAATAATAATATAGCACGATACCTCACTCTACTTTCTTCCCGTGATGGGATAGATTGGTAGGTAGGTAGGTATCTATGCCTTCAATCTTGATAGTAAGTCGTGATTACCTGTGAAGTGACCTGATGATGATAGGTGGTCAAGCTATTGTGATGTCCAACTGTCTGTGACTAATCGTTCCAGCTCGTCCCTCACCAGCCAGCCATTATATCAGGTCCTTGGAAGTACTCTGAAAAAACACATATCTAGAAATATATCTATTAATTATTAATTATTTGTGACCCATCGTCTCAAAACGATATTATGTCGGAATGAACCATATGCTTAAAAGTCGAAGTAAATGTTGAACTGGTCAAAAATATAAATTGTTGGCATTAGCACCCAAAAACACGATGTCCATTCTCCTCAATAAAACATACAAACTCAACACAAGTCTGGTATTTCTGGCTATAAATTCAATTTTCAACATCTTAACCAACCCGACTTAATACCGTTTTGGGGCGAAGGGTCACATTTGTTCTCGCCTCTTTTTTTTTAACATATTCTCCTACAACATTGTTTCGTCCAGAGTTCTTGGAGTCATCGGGGATGTTGATTTTTTTTTTATGTCTGGGAGGAGTGTTTTCATGTTGTTTATTGTCATTTGGCGCTAAATTCGCTCTAAGAATTTGTCGAGCACTCTACATGGTTCCCGCTAAACTCCCCTCAATCAAAAAAATTTATTTAGCTAGAAAATTCGTACTTTAAATATCGATCGATTGAAATGATCCTCGTCTTTTCAAAAACCCGGAACTTCAAATGTGACCCTTCGCCTCAAAACGATATTAAGTCGGGATGGTTAAGATGTTGAAAATTGAATTTATAGCAAGAAATATCAGGCTTGTGTTGAGTTTGTATGTTTTATTGAGGAGAATAGATACTATATTTTAGGGTGCTAATGCCAACAATTTATATTTTTGACCAACATCTTAACCATCCCGACTTCATACCGTTTTGAGGGGAAGGGTCACATTTTTGTCATTGTTGTTTTCTTATGTTTTTGTTTCTAGTTCAATCCAGCATAATACCATATTACGTCGATGGGTCACATATAGAGAAAGGTTAATTTTTTTTCTCTCCAAAATAAGAAGACGTTGTTTTGTCAACGCATAGTTGGATAGTCAAACATCAGAGTGTCTCAAATGGTTGTAAAGATGATACCTCCAAAACTCGGACATCATCTCACGAAATGAAACCAATAACAAACAACTTTCCCCAGGGGCGTCCATTAACTCGGCCAAGGGATTACTGCCGTACTCTGGAAAGAAAGAAAAACACATATTTAAAAATTTGGCCGGAAAACTCGTCCTTCATAATCGATTTAAATTACTCTCATCTTTGCAAAAACTCTCAAACTCGGGACTTAGGTAAAATTTTTGGGCTCGAAAACGTTCTTTTTTTTCACCTACGCTTCCCTCAGATCAGGAGTGATTTTCGTCAAGGCAACTGTTGTCATTATTATGTCCGTCTCGATAAAATACTGAGATCACTCAGGCGTAAACCGCAGTTCAGCTCAGCAAAGTGAGCAATCGGGGTTAAATTTCATGGTTAAAATTAAAAGAAATAAATTAAAACGATCTGTCAAGAGCGGGGTTCGAACCTAGGCTCTGGAGTATCCCCTAGTCCATCTCGCCCCTCCTCCTCCCACCCCCCCCCCCCCTAAAAAATGCCATTCCGCCGCAACATCATAAGATATTATCGTCGCCTAGGCATTCCACGAAGGAATATAAATAATTCATCGAACAAGATGTCTGATGTCAACAGGGATCGCCCATTTTGTCCAAGTGAGCAAATTAGGGGTTAATAATCTTGCTCAAGGGAAAAAAAACGAAAGTGCCTGAAGCAGGGCTCGAACACGGGACCTTCCGAGTCATAGTGCAATGCCTTAACCACTCGCGCCCACTTAGCCCACCCCCCCCCCCTCCCCATCAAACCCCAATGAAAACAGTCATACACTTAAATAGTTCATTCAGCTATAAAATATGACTGATTCACTAACGATAATGGCAAAAATCAGAATAGAAATAAAAACGAACAAAATATAAAAAACAAAAAACAAAAAACAAAATAAAAAAATATCTGAATCGAGAAAAGAAACAAGAAAAAACAATTAAAAAGAAAAAAAATAACGCACTCTAAGGCATTTGTTGACGTCACAAAATGATTTCTCTATTCACCAGGGAGTCTATTTCTATTTTGAAGATACACTATTATTTGTATCAACACATTTCTAATTATGAATTACCACATAGAAAAAAAAAAAACAGTAAAAATTAACCCTTTGTCTAAAGGGTTAACCTTGGCTGCTCTTTGTATTTCTGTGCTTTTTCTTAACAACAAGAGATGAAGTGAGTAGGAAAGTGCCTGAAGACAATAGAGATAACAATTTCGCGGCGTGATGGGGGTTTGAACCCGCGACCTTACTGGTACGACAACTCCGCCTGGCCGGGGAGAGCGTGACTCTACCGTATGAGCTATCCACGATCCCCAAAAAAAAAAGATCGTCTCTAACCCTAGTCATTATTAGAGCCCTCTCTTCCCGACTAGACTACTTGAGATCGCGGGTCCAACACACACAACCTCCGCGAAGTTAGTAGGCCAGCAATTAAGCTTAATAGCTTTTTCTTGTAGCCCATTCACGACAAAACACGTTATTTTAAATGAAGGCTTCCAATATTATTTATCTGATAATAACTACGAGATATGAGCGTACCGTGCTCTGAAAATGAACGTTGTATTTAAAATTTGGGCCTGAAAACTCGTCCTTCAAATATGGATCACTTTAAATGACCCTCATCTTGGCAAAAGCTCCAGATACCTAGTAGAACTTATGACACAAGTCCCGGTTTTGGGAGATTTTTTCTGGGTCACAATTTCAAGGTTTAAGAGTTTTTGCCAAGATCGGTCAACCGATCGATATTTGAAGGACGAGTTTTCTGACCAAATTTTAAACATACGGTTTTCAGAGCGAGGGGAGTAAATTGAATCCAGAAAAAAATGCCCTGGTCAAATTGCTTCTTATTACCCTTTTGTTATCCAAACAGTAACCTAATGAAAATATTTGTTCCTTTAAAATTAGACGAATAAAAAAAATGACAAAAACCAAACTTGAAATCTCTAGAACAACAAATAATAATATAAATTGTCTAAAAGTGGAATTCCGTCGAGTTGAGATTGATGATATTGGGAAATAGAATTTTAAGGAAAACATTAAATTTTAAGTACATGTGAATACCGTGGAGGTCTTCTTCTTCTTCTTCTTCTTCTTCTTCTTCTTCTTCTTCTTCTTCTTCTTCTTCTTCTTCTTCTTCTTCTTCGGGCAGCCAACGCCACCATGCTGGCAACAAGTGCTGCGCCGTGCTGTATGCGCTCAGAACATTGTTCATGACTCGATGCTGTCACTATTTCTTCTCACAGATTGTTCTATTCCTTTGTGAGTAGTATAGTGATGCTCAGGAGAAATAGAGAAGAGCAAAAGAGCGGAATAATGGAATAAGAATACGAAAGAGTAAAATATTACGAATTTGAAACGCTTTAATTAGCGTGAAATTAAATCTGTTTTCTAGCGATTGATAAGTTAAAATGTTTTATGTATAGAGATAATAATATTAGGGTTCGAATCCTATAGACAACTGGAATAGTTTGTTAAATGTTGATGTTGTAGTAAATCAATAGAGTTGTATTGTATCGATTGATAGATAACATGAATGGCTGGAAATAGTTTGGCTTGAACGGTGATAGCGTCTTGTGTTCAAATCCTAAAATATGTGTTTAAAAAAACGTATTATTTAAACGGTGTCCGATTCTATCACACATTAAGGTGTTCTCGAGTCTGGTTCTATGTTGAAATTCGCTCTTTACTCACATTCTCCTAATGTGTTCAGGATAGTACCCGGTCTTGGACAGCGTTGGTAAAAAAAATTTGTAATATCGCCTAACATATCTCGTTCTATTTGCTTCGTGTTGTCGTTCATCAGCGATCTTTTTTAAAGCGCTTTGAACCTCTTTAGTGGATATTGCGCTATATAAATGTTCATTAAAAAATAATTATCACGCGTGTCCAATTATGCGCCCGTAAAGATAATTTACCCACCAAACGACGAAGAGATAAATCAAAGATAGTACAGGGTGTAACAAATACATTCGTTTCGTTTCAAGAAGCGAACTCAACACTGAAATTATGATGAACACTTTTTATTTGATTCAGGTTATTGTTAATAGAAAAACAGATTAAAGTAGGTACCAAGTCAGTCAAATCCCCTTTCTTCATATTCTCCTCCTCTCTTTGAAAATGGATTTTAGAATCGATGAAACCAAACGACTATTTTTTTAATTAACAAATTATGATCTGGACTCAATAAACCGTAATCACAGACACTTTAGTAGTTGCATTGTCCTGATTTATTGATGTCTGTGAATCTTAAATACGAAAATTTCCGAAATAACACGATGTCACGCACTTAATATTACTCGCGGTTATAAATGTTGATATATTTTTTAATAATCTAGGTTCAAACTGACGTAAAATAGGTGTAATATCTCTATACAGATTTGATCATGAGAAGTTTTGTTTAATAGTTAAACGCCTTACCACTTATCAACGAAAGGGATCACCATATTTTAATCGACACATGGTTAATTGGTGAATAAAGCAACAAAGTGTCTGTTTGCTGTCACCCTTGTCGTCTCAAACAATCAATTTTAAAGAATTATGTAGTTTTTCCAGTGATTCACTGTACTGGGATGGAAGCATTATAATGTATGGTTGTGTTGGGTTTTTTTTCTTGGGTCATTTTTCTAAAGCGGGTCTTGTAGTTTGTGATTTCCGTCTTAAATGCCATTTGCTTTATTTTTTATTATTATTTTTTTAATAAGACGACGGAGAATTTTATTTAATGCAATTAAAGTAGATAGCGTTCTTGTCTAGGTCTGGTAAAATAAATGAGATGTAGTCATACACTTAATACAATCCCCGTAGACAATGTTGATATTGGAGAAACCTCCGGTATAGAGATTAGAACATGAATTCGAAATCAAGACGTTTTGGTATGGTAGTTAGACAATCTATCCATCGACCAATTAAAGCCTCTTCACTATGTGAATACGACTAGTAGATGGGTTCAATAGCAATACCTAGGAGGTGAATGTTTTCATTGAAATTTCACGTAGGATCAATTAAATAGAAATAACGACCGATAAGCAATGTCCATGTGTCCACACGAGTTAAACCCAATATCATATTTTACAGTCATATTCTCTTTACCCAATATCATGTTTGGAAACATTTTGATTGGGTTAATGAAAAATTTACATCTGAATCAAAACTAAAAAGAATTGATGACAAAAGCTTTTATAAAATCCAACAACTTTTAACACACAGACTTATTTAACTGTGATTGCTTTTTAATAAAAATATTCTTGTCTGACATAATACTTGTACCCGTCATTTTCAACATGCGGCGAGTTTCATGTTTTGTATCATGGACTTGAATTTTTTTTCGCAGCAAGAAATAAATAAATGAAACACAACAATCATTACAATACACAATATTGATTGATCAAGTACTTAATACAATAACATGTCCTTGCTCAGTTACTCACTTCATGAAAGAGATATTGATGAAAAAAAAATGAAAAGACAATTCCATCACTCCATGTCCTATATTATGGTTATCATACCAAGACATAACCTAATTGAAAATGTAACAAAAATGTTGTGTAGGAATAGTAAATTTTATGAACCAGGTATACATTATCTCTATTTATGACATTAAACCATGAATATTTTTAACGCACATTTTCAGGGTTTGACACATATTTACTGTACTTCTCCAGTAACATTGTCGAAGTTTTTAGATATTTGATACCACACAACACTTTTAGATAACAGCAGGTGTTTTTTCCTCAAATTTTATCGATCTGAGCAGATAATATATTTTAGCCCAGTGAAACGTTGTCATAACAGCTGCTATATTTTTTTAGATAATAGCCCAAATGATCAGTAACACCCAATGTGTAAGACGTGCAGTCTTTTAGGCGGTAGTGTAATATCATACAAAAACATCTGTCAAATGTGTAGTATTCCCTAATGGCGATTTACAAGACGGTCAACATTTATTAAGTAAAAGTTTTCAGGACAGAATGTATCAATTGAACTTAAGAAATTAATTTTTAAAAGCCAAAATGTGTGTGATGTAATTGTTTTTTGTTTTTTTTAGCTAAAATTTATAAAATATAAGCTTGATAGCAAAAAGTTTTCTAACCAAAACATTTGAAGTAAAAAATTGTTGGTTAAAAATGTGAGGTTAAAATTTTCTTACCAACATTTAGGAAGTAATCATTTTCAGGTCGAAGTTAATGAAACACAAACTGTATGACGAAAATGTATGAAACTAAAGTTTTTTGATCAAAATAGTAAGAAAAAGGAAAAGTGTCTGGTGAAAAATAAATATAAAATAAAAATTAAAAGTTTTGTGGTCAAAATGAGTGAAGTAAAATTTTTTTGACCAAAATTTATAAAATAAAAGTATGCGTGTAAAAATGTATGAAATGAATACTTTCTATCCAAAATCTATGCAATGAAATGTTTTTAGACCAAAATGTTTGTAGTAGTAGTATCTGGATAACGTTTATGAACAAAGTATTATTTCTAACAAAAATATGTGAAGCAATAATTTTCCGACCAAATTGTCTGAAATGGACGTTTTCCAATCAAAATGTGAAAAGTAATAATGTTCTGATCCAATTATGAAATGAAAATATGATATCAAAAATTGTATGAAATTTAATTTTTCTGGTCGAAATGTGTAAAGTAAAAGTTTTCTGACCTAAATATAATGCTATTATGACCAACGTTTATGAGATCAGAATACATATTCTCTCCAAATTGTCATTCTGTCAAAAATTGTATGAAATTTAATTTTCTAATCAAAATGTGTGAAGTAAAAGTTTTCTGGCTAAAAATTGTATGAACGTTTGCCCTCAAAAATATATGAATGGTTTCTTGTCAAATATATGAAGTAAACAATTTTTAGGGGGTCAACATTTATATAATTAGATTATACTTTGACAAAATTATAGGAACTTCAAAACCACTGAAACAAAAGTTTTCAGGATAAAATGTATTAACGACATTTTCAGGCGAAATAAAACAGGCGGTCGGTTAAGGAGGTCAAGAGAGTTTCTTAAAGATCATTTGAAACCGCCTGTTTTATTTTTAAAAAACCTTCTTCAAATATGTACATTGGTCAGATAACTTTCAATTTATATATTTTGACTTGAAAATAGTTATCTTATAATTTTGAACAGAAATTGTTTTGCGTTGAGGACGAGAACACGTGCATTTGATAATTTTTGGGGGAAACACACACAAACACACACACACACACACACACACATACACACAAAACATTGATTTTATCATAGCAACAAAGTTCTTCTATACACATGTTGGTGAAAAATCTTACATTTCATACATTTTGGCTAGAAAACTTTAATTTCCTAAATTTTGATCCTAAAATTTTTATTTCACAGATTTTTTTGACTGATATTTTAAATAACACATTTCGGGCTATGAAACTTTAACTTCACACATTTTGGCCTGAAACCCGCTACATCGTACATTTTAGCTAGAAAAATGTTACTTCATATACTTTAGCCAGGAAACTTTTATTGTATACATTTTTGCAAGCAAACTTTTAATTCATGTGTTTTACCCGGAAAATCGTTACTTCATACATTTTGACCAGAAAGATAAAGTTTCATACATTATATGGACAGAACATTTTCATTTCATCAATTTTGGCCAGGAAATTTATATTGTACACATTTTGGCCAGAAAAACTTTTGCTTTTACTTTACAATATTTTTTTGGTCCAAAACTTTTTTTCACACATTAGGATAAAAAAAAAAACAAACAAACAAAAAAACCCAACCAAAACCTAGTTCATAAAATTTAGCTATAAACGTTATGTACATATATATTATCCAGATATAAAATATTACGCCATAAAATTTATCCTGAAAACTTTCATTTCAAACATTTTGACCAGAATATTTTTTTCTCATACATTTTCGCGTGTACAGCCTTCATTTCATGATTTCTTTTTCATTTTAAAACTCAATTTCATAGATTTTGAACAGAACAGTCTTATTTCGTAAATTTTGACCAGAAAACTTAAACTCTACAATTTTCTAGTCACAAAAATTTTACTTCACACGTAATTGCTTAGAAAACTTCCATTTTGGCATTTTTGTCAGATCACTTTTGTTTCCTGTATTTGGTGAAAAAACTTTTACTTCACTCATTTTGGGTCGACGTCTAGCACTTTATTACCCTAATTATATCTTTTGGGTTGGTTTTGGTTTTGGTTTACTAAACTACTAAGTAATTCAAGCGACCTTTGGCGCTAAAACATTGAAAAAGAGAGGGTTGCAATTCAAATGCAGGTTTGGTAAGCTGTTTTCTCATTGAAAATAGGTCGAATCTTACACGTTTTGGTGAGATTTCTATTTCATATCCCTTATCTTATCTTTTGGGTGACATTGACCTTGGTTTTGGTTTTGATTTACTAAACTACGAAGTGATTCCATCGACTTTCGGAGCTAAAAGAGTGAAACAGAGAGGATTGACCTTCAAATGCAGGTTTTGAATAACCTCTTCCAAAACCATTTAGGTTTTATAAGGAGTATTTTATATTGGAAATAGGTTGAACTAGGGTTTGAACTGTCTTGTTCAAGGATAGCCCGCACGCCTGTAGTTGAGGTTATTTGGCCCCTGCCGGGGAGAAGAACAAAGGTTTAATCATAACCTTTGTGGGATCGACATTAATCATGTCATTGATAATTTTAGACGGACGACTAAAAACGTTATACTTTAATGGTGACAAAATAAAATTGAAAATTATATCAAAACTGTGGGTGTCGTATCCGACATCGCACCTCTACAACAATTGTAGGACATCTCTGCTTCTGTCTGTGATAATATATGATCACCAGTCATATCTGCTATGTCTCTACTCTGTCGAGGGTAATTCTGCAGGGTTAGTAGTCAGCACTTTGAAAATTCAAAACTTTCAGCCTTTGTCAAATCCTCGAGAAGGTATCAAAAAGCGAAAGACATGGAAAAGTCTTATATTTTATAACGGTTTCAATAATTTATGATACAATACATTTACAGAAAAACTATTACTACACACGTTTTGTCCAAAAAAGTTTAATTTACCTTATGAAATTCTAGTAGAAAACATTTTATTTTCTCACATTTTGGTCAGAAAAAGATTACTTTACATCTTTTGGTCAGACAAATGTTACTTCGCAAAATTGGGCCTGTAAAATGTCGTTAATACAATTTATCCTGAAAACTTTTGTTTCAGTGGTTTTGTCTTTCCTACAATTTTGTCAAAGTATATTCTAATTATATAAATGTTGACCCCCTAAAAATTGTTTACTTCATATATTTGACCAGAAAACCTTCATATATTTTTGCGGGTAAACGTTCATATAAGTTTTAGCCTGAAAACTTTTACTTCACACATTTTGATTAGAAAATTAAATTTCGTATAACTTGGAGAGAATATGTATTCTGATCTCGTAACCGTTGTTCATAATATTATTATGTTTTGATCAGAAAACTTTTACTTTACACATTTCGACTAGAAAAAAAATAATTTCATAAATTTTTGACAGAAAATTTTCATTTCATAATTGGGCCAGAACATTATTACTTTTCACTTTTGCCCAGAAAACGTTTACTTTACGTATTGTTAACACAAAACGTTTACGTCACACATTAGGGTAAAAAAGAAAGCAATAACAAAACCTAGTTCATAAAATTTAGCTATAAACGTTATGTACACATATATTATTCAGATATAAAATATTACGCCATAAAAATTTTCCTGAAAAGTTTCATTTTAAACATTTTGACCAGAATATTTTTTCTCATACATTTGCGTGTACAGCCTTCATTTCATTATTTCTTTTACATTTTAAAACTAAATTTCATATATTTTGAACAGAACAGTCTTATTTCGTAAATTTTGACCAGAAAACTTAAACTCTAACTCTACAATATTCTAGTCACAAAAATTTTACTTCACACGTAATTGCTTAGAAAACTTCCATTTTGGCATTTTTGTCAGATCACTTTTGTTTCCTGTATTTGGTGGAAAAACTTTTACTTCACTCATTTTGGGTCGACGTCTAGCACTTTATTACCCTAATTTTATCTTTTGGGTTGGTTTTGGTTTTGGTTTACTAAACTACTAAGTAATTCAAGCGACCTTTGGCGCTAAAACATTGAAAAAGAGAGGGTTGCAATTCAAATGCAGGTTTGGTAAGCTGTTTTCTCATTGAAAATAGGTCGAATCTTACACGTTTTGGTGAGATTTCTATTTCATATCCCTTATCTTATCTTTTGGGTGACATTGACCTTGGTTTTGGTTTTGATTTACTAAAGTACGAAGTGATTCCATCGACTTTCGGAGCTAAAAGAGTGAAACAGAGAGGATTGAACTTCAAATGCAGGTTTTGAATAACCTCTTCCAAAACCATTTAGGTTTTGTAAGGAGTATTTTTTATTGGAAATAGGTTGAACTAGGGTTTGAACTGTCTTGTTCAAAGATAGCCCGCACGCCTGTAGTTGAGGTTATTTGGCCCCTGCCGGGGAGAAGAACAAAGGTTTACTCATAACCTTTGTTGGATCGACATTAATCATGTCATTGATAATTTTAGACGGACGACTAAAAACGTTGTACTTTAATGGTAACAAAATAAAATTGAAAATTATATCAAAACTTTGGGTGTCGTATCCGACATCGCACCTCTATAACAATTGTAGGACATCTCTGCTTCTGTCTGTGATGATATAGGATCACCAGTCATATCTGCTATGTCTCAACTTTGTCGAGGGTAATTCTGCAGGGTAAGTAGTCAGCACTTTGAAAATTCAAAACTTTCTGCTTTTGTCAAATCCTCGAGAAGGCATCAAAAAGCGAAAGACATGGAAAAGTCTTATATTTTGTAACGGTTTCAATAATTTATGATACAATACATTTACATAAACTATTACTACACACGTTTTGTTTTAAAAAAGTTTAATTTACCTTATGAAGTTCTAGTAGAAAACATTTTATTTTCTCACATTTTGGTCAGAAAAAGTTTACTTTACATCTTTTGGTCAGACAAATGTTACTTCGCAAAATTGGGCCTGGAAAATGTCGTTAATACAATTTATCCTGAAAACTTTTGTTTCAGTGGTTTTGAAGTTCCTATAATTTTGTCAAAGTATATTCTAATTATATAAATGTTGACCCCCTAGAAATTGTTTACTTCATATATTTGACCAGAAAACATTCATATATTTTTGAGGGCAAACGTTCATACAATTTTTAGCCAGAAAACTTTTACTTCACACATTTTGATTAGAAAATTAAATTTCATACAATTTTTGACAGAATGACAATTCGGAGAGAATATATATTCTGATCTCATAACCGTTGGTCATAATAGCATTATATTTAGGTCAGAAAACTTTTACTTTACACATTTCGTCCAGAAAAATTAAATTACATACAATTTTTGATATCATATTTTCATTTCATAATTGGATCAGAACATTATTACTTTTCACATTTTGATTGGAAAACGTCCATTTCAGAAAATTTGGTCGGAAAATTATTGCTTCACATATTTTTGTTAGAAATAATACTTTGTTCATAAACGTTATCCAGATACTACTACTACAAACATTTTGGTCTAAAAACATTTCATTGCATAGATTTTGGATAGAAAGTATTCATTTCATACATTTTTACACGCATACTTTTATTTTATAAATTTTGGTCAAAAAATTTTTACTTCACTCATTTTGACTACAAAACTTTTAATTTTTATTTTATTTTTTTTTTCACCAGACACTTTTCCTTTTTCTTACTATTTTGATCAAAAAACTTTAGTTTCATACATGTTCGTCATTAGTTTGTGTTTCATTAACTTCGACCTGAAAATGATTACTTCCTAAATGTTGGTAAGAAAATTTTAACCTCACATTTTTAACCAACAATTTTTTACTTCAAATGTTTTGGTTAGAAAACTTTTTGCTATCAAGCTTATATTTTATAAATTTTAGCTAAAAAACAAAAAAACAATTACATCACACATATTTTGGCTTTTAAAAATTAATTTCTTAAGTTCAATTGATACATTCTGTCCTGAAAACTTTTACTTAATAAATGTTGACCGTCTTGTAAATCGCCATTAGGGATTACTACACATTTGACAGATGTTTTTGTATGATATTACACTACCGCCTAAAAGACTGCACGTCTTACACATTGGGTGTTACTGATCATTTGGGCTATTATCTAAAAAAATATAGCAGCTGTTATGACAACGTTTCACTGGGCTAAAATATATTATCTGCTCAGATCGATAAAATTTGAGGAAAAAACACCTGCTGTTATCTAAAAGTGTTGTGGTATCAAATATCTAAAAACTTCGACAATGTTACTGGAGAAGTACAGTAAATATGTGTCAAACCCTGAAAATGTGCGTTAAAAATATTCATGGTTTAATGTCATAAATAGAGATAATGTATACCTGGTTCATAAAATTTACTATTCCTACACAACATTTTTGTTACATTTTCAATTAGGTTATGTCTTGGTATGATAACCATAATATAGGACATGGAGTGATGGAATTGTCTTTTCATTTTTTTTTCATCAATATCTCTTTCATGAAGTGAGTAACTGAGCAAGGACATGTTATTGTATTAAGTACTTGATCAATCAATATTGTGTATTGTAATGATTGTTGTGTTTCATTTATTTATTTCTTGCTGCGAAAAAAAATTCAAGTCCATGATACAAAACATGAAACTCGCCGCATGTTGAAAATGACGGGTACAAGTATTATGTCAGACAAGAATATTTTTATTAAAAAGCAATCACAGTTAAATAAGTCTGTGTGTTAAAAGTTGTTGGATTTTATAAAAGCTTTTGTCATCAATTCTTTTTAGTTTTGATTCAGATGTAAATTTTTCATTAACCCAATCAAAATGTTTCCAAAAATGATATTGGGTAAAGAGAATATGACTGTAAAATATGATATTGGGTTTAACTCGTGTGGACACATGGACATTGCTTATCGGTCGTATTTCTATTTAATTGATCCTACGTGAAATTTCAATGAAAACATTCACCTCCTAGGTATTGCTATTGAACCCATCTACTAGTCGTATTCACATAGTGAAGAGGCTTTAATTGGTCGATGGATAGATTGTCTAACTACCATACCAAAACGTCTTGATTTCGAATTCATGTTCTAATCTCTATACCGGAGGTTTCTACAATATCAACATTGTCTACGGGGATTGTATTAAGTGTATGACGTCATCTCATTTATTTTACCAGACCTAGACAAGAACGCTATCTACTTTAATTGCATTAAATAAAATTCTCCGTCGTCTTATTAAAAAAATAATAAGAAGAAATAAAGCAAATGGCATTTAAGACGGAAATCACAAACTACAAGACCCGCTTTAGAAAAATGACCCAAGAAAAAAAAACCAAACAACCATACATTATAATGCTTCCATCCCAGTACAGTGAATCACTGGAAAAACTACATAATTCTTTAAAATTGATTGTTTGAGACTACAAGGGTGACAGCAAACAGACACTTTGTTGCTTTATTCACCAATTAACCATGTGTCGATTAAAATATGGTGATCCCTTTCGTTGATAAGTGGTAAGGCGTTTAACTATTAAACAAAACTTCTCATGATCAAATCTGTATAGAGATATTACACCTATTTTACGTCAGTTTGAACCTATGATTATTAAAAAATATATCAACATTGATTACCGCGAGTAATATTAAGTGCGTGACATCGTGTTATTTCGGACATTTTCGTATTTAAGATTCACAGACATCAATAAATCAGGACAATGCAACTACTAAAGTGTCTGTGATTACGGTTTATTGAGTCCAGATCATAATTTGTTAATTTAAAAAATAGTCGTTTGGTATCATCGATTCTAAAATCCATTTTCAAAGTGAGGAGGAGAATATGAAGAAAGGGGATTGGACTGACTTGGTACCTACTTTAATCTGTTTTTCTATTAACAATAACCTGAATTGAATAAAAAGTGTTCATCATAATTTCAGTGTTGAGTTTGCTTCTTGAAACGAAACGAATGTATTTGTTACACCCTGTACTATCTTTGATTTATCTCTTCGTCGTTTGGTGGGTAAATTATCTTTACGGTCGCATAATTGGACACGGGTGATAATTATTTTTTAATGAACATTTATATAGCGCAATATCCACTAAAGAGGTTCAAAGCGCTTTAAAAAAGATCGCTGATGAACGACAACACGAAGCAAATAGAACGAGATATGTTAGGCGATATTACAAATTTTTTTTACCAACGCTGTCAAAGACCGGGTACTATCCTGAACACATTAGGAGAATGTGAGTAAAGAGCGAAATTTCAACATAGAACCAGACTCGAGAACACCTTAATGTGTGATAGAATCGGACACCGTTTAAATAATACGTTTTTTAAACACATATTTTAGGATTTGAACACAAGACGCTATCACCGTTCAAGCCAAACTATTTCCATCCATTCATGTTATCTATCAATCGATACAATACAACTCTATTGATTTACTACAACATCAACATTTAACAAACTATTCCAGTTGTCTATAGGATTCGAACCCTAAAATTATTATCTCTATACATAAAACATTTTAACTTATCAATCGCTAGAAAACAGATTTAATTTCACGCTAATTAAAGCGTTTCAAATTCGTAATATTTTACTCTTTCGCATTCTTATTCCATTATTCCACTCTTTTGCTCTTCTCCATTTCTCCTGAGCATCACTATACTACTTTTGTGGTTCATGGGGAAAAAGCTCTATGTCTATCATCATCATCATCATCAAGTGCCAGGCCTGTTGCAGACATCGGCGATCATGTCCCTCCAACCATATCTGTCCTCAGATCTTCTCAATAGCTCGATTCCTCTTCCTCTTCCACCAATCCATCCGTTCAGATTGTCAATGTAATCTATCCTCTGTCTCCCTCTTCTTTTCTTCCCAGCAACTTTACCCGTAAGTACAATCTTTTCAATTCCGTTTTTCCTATGCCTATATGTTGTGTTTAATCTATTGATTGTGTGTGTCAACGAGTGGGTGGTTATGTGTTCTTGTGGTATGACACTCGCTTTCGGATCGGAAGGTCCTGGGGTTCGAGCCTCGCTCGGCGCGTACTTGAGTCCTTGGAAAAGACTCTTTACTCACATTCTCTCACCGTTCTCAGCTGTAAAATGAGTACATGGCCGTCCACAGCGTTGTCTCTATTGGAAAAATTGCAATATCGCCTAACAGGCGTCATGTCTCTTTCTACATGTTACATGTTGCTGTTGGTCCGGGACCCTTTTTAAAGCGCTTTGAGGACATTAAGTGGATAGTTCGCTATATAAAAGATCTATTTATACTTTGAATTCTTATCTCTTGTCATGTTTACCTAAATTCCAATTTCCTGAATCTAGTTTGCTCCGACATAATACTAGATTGATCTGGTTGGCAACAATACATATACTACGGTGCCATGTTAGGATTTGATTGGCACCCGACGTTAAAAATAATTTTAAAAATTGAGCTTTTATATAGCGCAATATCCACTTAACGTGCTCAAAACGCTTTACAAGGCGTCCCTGGTCAACAGCATGTAGGACGGGACTTAACGCCTGTTCGGCGATATTACAATTTTCCGGACAAAGACAACGCTGTTAACGGTCAGGTACTCATTTTACATCTGAGTACGGTGAGAGAATGTGAGTAAAAGCCTTTTCCAAGGACTCAACTATGCGCCGAGCGCGAGGCTCGAACCCAGGACCTTCCGATCCGAAAGCGAGTGCCATAACACAAGACCACATAGCCGCCATGTTAGCATTTGATTGGCACCCGACGTTAAAAGGGTTAAATGAGACAGATGAAGACAAGTTCAAGAACCGGTTATTGACTTCTGTATGGAATTATGGTGAACTCCATGGTTTTACCAGTAAACTGCCGTACTCTAGAAAGACGTGTATTTAAAAATTTGGCCAGAAAACTCGTCCTTCTAATATTGATCGATAAAAATGATCCTCAACTTGGCAAAAACTCTCAAACCTGGGACTTTTGCGAGGTCGCAGGTCTGAGAGATTTGCCTAGACGAGGGTCATTTAAATCGATCGATATTTGAAGGACGAGTTTTCTGGCCAAACTCTTAAATACGCGTCTTTCTAGAGAAATTCTGGAGTTTACTGGTTATGTTAGCTGTCAATACAGGATTTTGAAATAAATGTTTGTGGATGTGTAATCCACCCCCTTCCCCCCCCTTGACCAGTATGTAGTATTAACCTCTTTTGATGCTCTTGGATTCCCCCCGCCACCCTCCCTCCTCGTCAACTACCTCCTCACCCCACTCCCACTCCCGTCCCTTGGTCACGTGTAAAGGGTCTTAACTTTGACGAGAAATAAAGTGGATGGAAAAGTCAGTGTCAGATTAAATCAGAAAATAGAAACATCACGATGTCAGAGAGTAATAAACAGAAATGAATATATAACAGCTTTCAAAATAGAACAAACTACCAAACACGGAACTTTTCGAGCTCAAAACCCTTCCTCAGCTAACAACAAAAAAAAAACAATAAAGACAGTCTATCTGGAATTTAGTAATGTATTTATGTCTTTATTGTCTTTTGTTGTTGGCTGAAGAAAGGTTTTGAGTCCGAAACGTTCCGTGTTTGGTATTTTGTTCTTTTTTTTTTTTAGCTGTTATATTAATTTCTGTTTATTACTTTTAACAGTCCACAGCTTCTAGCAACCTAGTATCATTTTGACTTGATGTCAGAGAGCCAAACTCCTTTTGATAGCTATCGCCAAGTTTTACCCTGAGAGTCGAGGCAGACTGATTTTTTAGCGATTTTTCTTTTCTTGTATATTTTTCTCTGCTTTTGTCTGGCACTGTGTTATAGCGTGGCCATCGTTAACTTATAGCCTGACACTGACCAAAAAATGACGTCAAAAGACAAGTCTTTGGCCACAAAAGTAAAATCGTGAGTTGTATTCAATAGTTCAACCAATGGAATCACTTGTTTCCTTGAGCTCTACTAACGACAACTCACTAGTTGGTGCAAAAACCTAAAAAAATGACGTCAAGCTATAAGTCTTAGAGGATTCTAGTGTCAGGCTATAATATGTTAACGATGGCTACGGTTATACACACTTTTTCGGATCTTTGTCTTACATAATGTGTCACTCCGATCACGCATGACAGTGCGGCTATGAGGTCTTGTGGTATGACAGTCTCTTTCGGACCGGAAGGTCCTGGGTTCGAGCCTCCTCGGTACATAGTTGAGTCCTTGAAAAAGACTCACATTCTCTCATCGTACTCAGGTGTGATATGAGTACCCGGTCGTTTACAGCGTTGTCTCTGTCCGAAAAAATTGTGTTGATTGGGGGTGAAAAGATCAACGTTTCAAAGACTGTGAAAAATTTGGGTGTCTATTTTGATTCAGAAATGAGAATGTCAGCTCACATTTCTGCTCTCTGTAAATCTTTATACTTTCAATTGAAGAAAATCAGTTCGATCCGTCAGTATATTGCAATTGGAACTAGATTATTGTAACTCGCTGCTTGTCAACTTGCCTCAGGCTTCTATTAAACAATTACAACTACTGCAAAACAGTGCAGCAAGATTAGTTTTTGGCAAAAAAAAATGTGATCATGCAACCCCTTTGTTGGCCTCTCTCCACTGGTTGCCCATTGAAAAGCGCACATATTACAAAGCAGCGTGTCTTGTTTATAAGTGTTTGGCTGGTATAGCACCGGCATATCTCACAGATCACGTGGTTATGTGTAAATTTGAAAATTACACTTTAAGATCATGTAATGACCAAACGAAAATTTCGGAAAAAAGATCAAGAACAAAATTTGGTGATAGATCGTTTGCTTGTTTCGGCCCCAAGATTTGGAATGAACTACCACGTGGTCTGAGGGAGTGCAAGTCTTTACCTACTTTAAAAAAGAATCTCAAGACACATTTTTACTGTATTTGTTTTTCTTGACTCTATATGAATCCTTGATTTGGCTATGAATTATTATTTGTTGTTGTTATTTTTTTCACTTAAAATTGATATTTATATTGTAAAGTGCCCAGAGCTTGTGTTTTACACGAGAATGAGCGCTATATAAATGTGTATTATTATTATTATTATTATTATTATTATTATTATTGTTATTATTATTATTATTATTATTATTATTATTATTATTATTATTATTATTATTATTATTATTATTATTATTATTATTATATCGCCTAACAGACGTCATGTCACGTCCTACATGTTAAGTATTGCTGTTGTCTAGGGACTCCTTGTAAAGCGCTTTAAGCACGTTTAGTGTATATTGCTCTATATAAAAGCTCATTAAGATACAGATTTGATACCATTGGTGACGCATTATCTCTATGTTAATTGGAGCGGATTCTATATTGTCATAAAATAAAGGGAGTTTCGGAACTTTGGCCTTCTTCAGGTCAACAAGAAAAGGAAATATGTTATATTCCATTCGCATTATAATTACATCATTATAGGTAAAATGTGTGAGTTTGTGTGTGTGTGTGTGTGTGTGTGTGTGTGTGTGTGCCTGCGTGCAAGGGACGGAAAGAGAGTGAGAGAGAGAGAGAGAAAGAGAGAGAGAGATAGAGAGAGACAAAGAGAGATATAAAGAGAGAGAAAGTGTGAGAGGAAGAAAGAGAGAGAGTGACAGAGACAGAGAGAAAGTGGGAGAACGGGAGAGGAAGAGTGTGTTTCAATAGTTCTGTAATATTATCCTTATTTTTCAGTTTATCAGGATTCAATCAGAATTGTTGATGATGAATGATGATGATGAAGATGATGATGATGATTTTGATGATGATGACAACGATGATGATGATGATGATGATGATGATGGTGATGATGATGATGATGATGATGATGATGATGATTTTGATGATGATCACAATGATATGATGATGATGATGATGATGATGATGATGATGATGATGATGATGATGATGATGATTATAATAATAATAATAATAATAATAATAATGATAATAATAATCACCCGATAATCTGATTGAGATATTTTAGTTATAGTGCGAGCTAATCTAAAACAATAACAACGATCTGAGTGACGTCAAATCCATTCGTTCTATTTGGATTTTTTTTTTAATTGTTTTTTTTTTTTTTTTGTTTTTTTGTTTTTTGTTTTGTTTATTTGGATGTCTACCAAAAGAGCGGAGAGGCATACCATAAGAGCGGAAAAACACGTACCAAAAGAGCGGAGGGAGTGGGCACAGGTGCGGCGCCCGATATCAAAGAAATGTACAAGATTACTGTAAACCTTATTTTTATTTATTGTTATTTGTTTGCCTAGTGTGTGGAAAAATCCCCCTCTGCATTTTATGGGCTTGGGACCAACACACAACGATATCTTTTACCGCTGTGAGGCTGCATTAGGATTTTTATTTGAGCTGAGTGTAGGTTAAAAATTGGTAAAATCTTGCAAGGGAAACTATTTACAAGGGTCTGTTGATAAAACTCATTGCCTTCACAAACTCAAATCTGGATCTTTGGCCTGTTTTTTTCTCACTAACGAGCTGTGCAACTTTCTGGTCTTTGGGCTGTTTTTTCGATTCTGCTTTTGATCTCATCTTGATATATGTCGTGGCCTGGAATTTGATTAGGGCGTCAGTGAGCAAGAACACGTTCGGGTGGGGGGCATAGAACTCCTTGTTCAGCATCGAGTGGAAAGACTCTGCTGCGTTGTTCGTTCTTTTCTGGCCTTTGGGAACAGAGGCCCACAGTGGAGGTGGAAAAGGACTTGAAGGTAGTATGTATGTTTGTAGCAGATAATCGGAGTAGTGGATCAACTTGGTGTCGTCTGGTTGGCAACTCATGAGGTCCATGGCGAAACTGTCCTCAACCTCCGACGGATCCAAAGACGAAAGTCCAAAAGTGTAGGTCAGCCACTTGCCAACCTCATTTTTTGTTTGAAACTCATTTCCGAGTCCCAGCTGCTGGATTTTCCTGTGAAGAGCCTGTCCCAGATGGAAGTTGCACGCTTTTACAATGACGTCTGGAATCAACGTTTTAAGCGCGGTCATGGCTGCTTTCTCAAAGTCCATGGAAAACTGTCTACACTGGAGAGAAAGTGATCTCTCACGGCACAGGGATAGGATTGCTTTCCACATGTTTTTGTAGGTTTCTTGAGTTTTTGATGGTAGCAAGCAAAATACAAGTGGGCAGTAGATGCCATTACTCAGACAGTGGATGGAGTAGATCTGACTGAACTGGGGAGGACAAGACTTGAAAGTTCCGTCAACAAATAGCTCTTCCACATGTGCTGAACACAGCTCTTTCAAGTTGCTGTCTGTTGAGAAAATGATTATTCCGGTGCCATCATCATTATGCAGGACAAACTTTTCACCTTTTGATGTGGTTGGATGAAAGTCGTTGTTCAGTATTCTG
>NC_088370.1:22148584-22153584 GCF_034508935.2 Berghia stephanieae | reverse complement strand
TTCATTTGAGATCTTTTTTGGGTATTTGATGTCCAGTACCCTTCTTAGCTGTGTGCGATGGAAGGCATCCAGATGTTCTTCTTTGGATTTTGTCAACGCCCAAGTGCCGCAGTTATACAGAAGTACCGGTTTTACAAGAGCACGGTACAGTTTCAGTTTGGTTTTTCTCTTTATTTTGTCACCTCTAATCCATACATTGGTGAGTTTACTGAGTGCGGCGTTTATAGATATGTGTATTGATTATCATTATTTTATCAATTTTTGTTTTAATATGTGATCTACATGTACAACACGGTGTTATGTCGAATTTAGAATACTGTAGGGGCTGCCTGAAGCCTGTGATCGTGAAAATACTAATGGAAGAGTGAAAATCGAGAGACTTCGTATGGGAACAATACAGACAATGGACGTTTCGGGTACAAACCCTTTCCAGCACAATACACAAAATAACGTCAAAAACATATAAAATGAAATGCAAAATAACATATCGATACAAGATATTTTGCATTTATTCTATTTGTTTCCCACGTTAATTTGTGTATTGTTGTGCTGACGAAGGGTTTTAAAGGAGCTTTAAATGAGATTTAATAAAGTGCAATATCCACTAAACGTGCTCAAAGCGCTTTACAAGGGGTCCCTGTCCAACAGCAACATTTAACAGTTATGACGGAACATGCCGCCTGTTGGAAATGTTACCATTTTTTTTCGAACTGAGATAAAGCTGTTAATGGCCAGGTACTCATTTTACACCTGAGTACGGTGAGAGAATTTGAGTAAAGAGCCTTTTCCAAGGACTCAATTATGCGCCGAGCGAGGCTCGAATCCAGGACCTTCCGATACGAAAGCGAGTGTCACACCACTAGACCACATAGCCGCAAACGTCCATTGTCTGTATTATTCCCATACGAAGCCTCTCGATTTTCATTCACTCCTTCGTTGATATTATGTCTAGCTAGGCGGGCCAGGTGACCAATGTGACTTTGTAACAGAAATGGATAGAAATATGAGATTTTAATGACCATGAATTAGTAATGAACAATAATGAATATAACAGCTTCGAAAAAAAGGGCCAAATACCAATTACGGAACGTTTTGGCCTAAAAACCCTTCTTCAGCCAAATAACAACAACAAAAATAATAATAAAAACTTAAATCCTTAATGTTTTTATTAATTTTGTTATTGGCTGGTGAGGCTTTTGAACCCAAAACGTTCCGTGTTTGGTATTTTGTTCTTTTTTTTTCGAAGCTATTATAGTCGATTGTTTTCATTACGTCTTACAGTCCACAGAATTTAATAGAACAATATGTCCTGATTACAGCACTCTGTCGTACTCGGGGAAAAAACCCATATTAAAAAATTTGGCCAGAAAACTCGTCCTTCAAATATAGTATCGATCGATTTAAATGACTCTCATCTTGGCAAAAACTCTCAAACCTGGGACTAAGATGAGGGGCATTAAAATCGATCGATACTATATTTGAAGGACGAGTTTTCTGTCCAAATTTTTTAATATGGGTTTTTTCCCAGAGTACGACAGAATGGTTGTCACTTTGAGAAACGATGTCAATTGGATTCAATAGTCTGATGCCACGTCGCCCAACAACGACGGCCATCGTGGTGCTAAACAAAGAAAATCTGTACTTTTTATTCTTCATGCTGGCTAGAACTTTTCATATGTCTTCTGATCAGAATGTGTAATCAAAACATGATCAGATTTATAATGTTTTTTTTTCCTCTGGATACGCTTTTATGCTCGTTGGAGAAATATTTCATAAGGGCGTCCGCCATTGTTCCGATAGTTTAGAGCTAGTTTCTAAACTTCGTATTGAGTTAAATGAAGCAAACCTCGTTTCATATAATATAATCAAATGGCCTCTCAACCCCTCAGACAGAATACCACTTGAAAAAAAAAAGGTTTTGAAATGCACTTTTTTCCAGCGCGATATCTTCTAAACGTGCTCAAAGCGCTTTACAAAGGATCCCTGACCAACAGCAACACGTATCATGAAGAACGAGACATGACGCCTGTTAGGCGATAATACCATTTTTTTCAGACAGAGACATCGCTGTTAACGGCCAGGTACTCATTTTACAAATCAGTACGGTGAGAGAATGTGAGTAAAGAGCCTTTTCCAAGGACTTAACTATGCGCCGAGCAAGGCTCAAACCCGGGACCTTCCGATCGAAAGCGAGTGTCATACGAGACACATTTTTCAACAGACTTTTATTGTAATTTGTAACATTTTTTTTCATTTTGTCTGAGCAAGTGGGATACCGTTGTCTATGGCAATTAGTGTCATATCAAAACAATTTGACCAAAATTGGGTCGGCCTTTTGTCAGTGCAAGATTAACTCAATTACGATGGGGGAAGAAGTATTATTGCACTTTCAAACCATGCCGCTATGTGGTCTTGTGGTATGACACTCGTTTTCGGATCGTAAGGTACTGGGTTCGACCCTCTCTCGGCGCATAGTTGAGTCCTTGGAAAATACTCTTTACTCACACTCTCTCACTGTACTCAGGTGTAAAATGAGTACCTGGTCGTCAACAGTGTTGTCTCTGTCCGAAAAAAGCGTCATGTCTTGTCCTAAATGTTAAATGTTCCTGTTGGTCAGGGACCCTTTGTAAAGCGCTTTGAGTACAATTCTTGGATATTGCGCTATATAAAAGCTCATTTTTAAAACTCAATTTGAAATCATAGATTGTCCCGATAGCTCAGTTGCTGGAGCACTCGCTTCACACTCAAAGGGGCGAAGATCGAGTCCAGGTGAAGTTGAATTTCTGTTCTAACTCCCCTGTCCACCCAGCAGTGATTGGGTAGCTGGGTCTGTTAGATCTGGCGGCATGTGCTTTGCAACTTTGTGATAGACTAGCGTCCTATCCAATGGTAGCAAGCAATTGCGATTGTCCTTTTTTCATGCTACAGAAACCGGGATAAACTCCGGCTCTGTGGGTATAATGCCTCTGAAGGACTACTTTTATTTCAAACTATATTTCCTCTCATTGTTCATCTGCTTACAACTACACACCAGAGTGTTACATAAGAAAAAGACAACTAGACAGCTGTAAAAGCAATGCGACTTGAGCTTCATCGATGCTCGAGTTTATCTACCTTACTGCTCTCTAAAAAAAAAAAACACGCGAAAACGGTAGCCTATTGCAAAATCCACTAAAAAGTACTCAAAAAAAAAAAAAAAAACGCATTACAGCCGTGTTTAATTTTTTCTCTAATGTAATGGCAGCACGTCTGAACGATAATCAGAAGGTCTGAGGTTCGATCCCCAGTCGAGGTCGACGGATTTTTTGGGATGGTTTTTTGTTTCTCGTATTTTCCTTTCTTGTTTTCTCTGGCACCTTCCATACATACTTATTGTTCAGTCCTTAACCTAAATATTTCTCTGTCGTTTATGTCTGTTTTTAAGTAATGTCCGTATGGTTTTATTGACTTACTGACTTAAGGTCTTTGCTTCCTAATCATACGATCGGGACGCCTCGGCTTCGTCTCTAATCATCTGTGTTATTTCCTTCCACAGTTCACAGTCTTGCTGTGGGTGCTAAGTTCATAAGGTCTTCCTTTGATTTTAATTCTTTGTTATTTTGAAGGCGTTTTAGGTCTCGGTTTTTGCTAATTGCTGAAGAAGAGCTTTGAGTCCGAAACGCTCCGTGTTTGGTATTTAATTTCGTTCTTTTCCGAAGCTGTTATAATATTAATTTTTGCTCATTACTTTTTAGTTTCTGGTAAGAGTGAAAGCGAACTCAACCTTGAAAGAGTTTATAGAACATCGACGCAATTGATAATTGGTAGTGGCTTTCGAGCATGAATGAACCACTGGCCATGGTTTTCACTGGAGAAATTAGGAGGATACGGAGAGAGAGAAAGAGAGAGAGAGAGAGAGAGAGAGAGAGAGAGAGAGAGAGAGAGAGAGAGAGAGAGAGAGAGAGAGAGAAGTTTTAGCCTCTGTTAACACAAGGCAAACAGGAACATGATAACTTAAAAAAAAAAGAAAAAGAAGAGCATACACAAAAAAAAAAAACAACAAAAAAAAAACAACAAAAACAACAAAACAAACAAATACAAAAAAGAAAACAACAAAAGACAACATCAACAAATATGAAAAATACAATTAATACAACAACAATGAGAGTCAAAACATGGGCTTTGAAAATACGAGCACTCTATTGATCTGGAACTAATCTGCACTCGCGTGTAATGATCTGCACTCATTAACTCGTTTCTGTGTTTTGCCAAAATAAATCACGTTTCCAACAAACGCATGAAAGTTAATAATATAGATTGGGCGAGGAGGTAGTGGTGCAAGTGAACAGTTTGGAGTTCACAGCATTAAAAACAATAGAGCATTTATTTAGCGCAATATCCACTAAACGTGCTCAAAGTGATTTTCAAGGGGTCCCTGGCCAACAGCAACACATAACATGTAGGACGGGACATGACGCCTATAAGGCGATATTACATTTTTTTTTCGGAGAGAGACAACACTGTTAACGGCCAGGTACTCATTTTATACCTGAGTACGGTGAGAAAAAGTGAGTAAAGAGCCTTTTCCAAGGGCTGAACTATGCACCGAGCGAGGCTCGAACCCAGGACCTTCCGGTCCGAAAGCGAGTGTCATTCCACTATACCACATAGCCGCACATAACATAGTATAGACGCATGTATTTTTTTTTTAAGGGGGTGGGGGGGGGGTCTTTAAAGATACAAATAGGGATTCTTTTTGTCCCACCCATCGTCCTTAGACACGGTACTGTAATGACAAAATGTCTCTCCTGAAATCAGAAGGTTTTGGGTTCGATCCCCTTCAAGAAAAGGTTTTTGTCAGATTTTATTTTTTAACCTTATCCTTTTTTCTACTTTGTCTTGCCGTGTCGGATTTTTGTTAACGTGAGCATTAATATAGATCATATATGACCATTCGCCTCAAAACGGTATTAAGTCGGGATGGTTAAGATGTTGGAAAATGAATTTATAGCCAGAACTAT
>NC_088370.1:22073584-22143584 GCF_034508935.2 Berghia stephanieae | reverse complement strand
ATATTGGTTAAACGTTAAGAATGCAGCTCGGTGTCCACCAAAATATTGGTTAAACGTTAAGAATGTAGCTCGGTGTCCCCCAAAATATTGGTTAAACGTTAAGAATGGAGCTCGGTGTCCACCAAAATATCGGTTAAACGTTAAGAATGTAGTTCGGTGTCCACCAAAATATTGGTTAAACGTTAAGAATGTAGCTCGGTGTCCACCAAAATATTGGTTAAACGTTAAGAATGTAGCTCGGTGTCCACCAAAATATTGGTTAAACGTTAAGAATGTAGCTCGGTGTCCCCCAAAATATTGGTTAAACGTTAAGAATGGAGCTCGGTGTCAACAAAAAGATCAGTAAAACAATCAGAATTTAGCTCCGTTTACATAAAAAATAACAGTAATAACAATAAACATAATCTTTTAGTGCGCATGAATACAAATTCACCGTTTTCATTTTTGGGTCAAATTGTCATTCAGACAGATGGAGAAAGATACAATTTGGTGAATAGAAGTACTCATACCATTCCATTTGGTTACAACATATCTAATGATCTGACTTGTAGGGGTGGAGTAAACGTAATGTTTCATTTCTTTGTATTTATTAAACTCGTCATATTTGTATCGTGCAATAAATAGTACATACTCGAAAGATCGTTGTGTTATTGGACACGATAAAAATAACTCGTTTAATAAATACAAAGAGATGAAAGAATCGTAGATTACTTTATACATTCAACACAGCCTAATACACAATTTTTGAACTTATGTTTGTTTTCGGCACCAAGGTCTCGACGAATCACAACTAACGCATCACATCAAGCCCGAGTGCTGAAATCTAACGCGAGTTCAAAAGATATTTTATTATGACCCCCCCCCCCCCCCCCCCCCCCCCCCCCCAACTTACCTCATTAAATAAAAAACAAACAACAAAGTTTACTTAGGGTTGAAATCAGAAATAATTTATTCTATTGAACCTTTAACCAATCAACTGCGGCACTCTTGAAAATAACGTATTTAAAATCTTTGTGCAGAGAACTTGTCCTCCAAATAGCAATCGATTTAAATGGCCCTTATCTTAGCCAAAGAAAAAAACAAAACCCTCTCAAATCTGTGACATAAGGAAGACCTTGCGTGATTCCAGGTTTGAGAGTTTTTGCTAAGCAAGATGAACATCATCGAAATCAATCGATTTTTGAAGGACCAAATTTTTAGTACGTGTTTTTTTTTTCAGAGTACGACAGTTAACTGGTTTAAAACAAAAACGTGCCATAAACAAAACAAGCCGTGTAATTTTATTATTGCGTGCCTAATTGTGCATTGTCAAAACAGCTTCCATTATTCAGTACCAAGTACCACCCTGCTACGATGGCAATTTTCAAGCGTTCACGACGGTCACCATATCAGCACCTAGCTAGCCTCTACACAATTACTATGAGGCGTGAAATAATGGACGATTCTTACACACTTGTCTTTTTGGAAGTCCGGACGTGCCCCCAATCGCTGCACGAGCTTACGCTGAGAACAAATTTCGAATTCCAAAACACAAGATTGTAAGAAATCTTTTATTCTACCCCTCAATCGATTCTGTTTTCTTTATCTCTTAGAAAAAGGCATTTAAAAAATACTTAAACGATAATTCTTTTTTTTAATATCTAATTTTAGTGAAATTTACGTTTGATAATCTGACGTCGCATTTTTATTGTTGTAAACTTGATATCACTACGCATTACTATTTATGCGTAAGAGTGCGACGTTTTAAGAATTGACAGAAACAACATATCTCATTGACACAGAATACTCTATGGTTTAATGTAAAAAAAAAAAAAAAAAGAAATTCAGTTTAGCCGTTAATGGGTTAAACAACTCTTTCCTCCTTTCCACTTTCCCATCCAATGAAATAACACACTGTTATGGGTTGAATTAGCTTTTGGGCAAGAATTTCTACTGAAGTGTTTTATTTGGCTGCGGTGTGAACCCATTTATTAATTCTATATATATATATATATATATATATATATATATATATATATATATATATATATATATATAATAGAGCTTTTATACAGAGCAATATCCACTGAATGTGCTCAAAGCACTTTACAAAGGATTCCTGACCAACAGCAACATGTAGAATGAGACTTAACGCTTGTTAGGCGATAGTACAATTTTTTTTTCCGACAGAGACAACGCTGTTGACGGCCAGGTACTCATTTTACACCTGAGTATGGTATGATAATGTTAGTAAGGAGTTACGTGTTACGTGTTGCTGTTGGTCAGGGACCCCTTGTAAATCGCTTTGAGGACATTTATAAAATTATTTTTTTGACTATTACGAAAAATTCGTCGAATGACTCCAATTCCAGAAGTGTATAAGTATGATTACATAGTTTTAAAGATTTTGACGTGTTGTTTAATCTTTAGGAAAGGGGGGGGTAAATTGTTGATTTTTAAAGTAGATTATGTTGACCATGATTGTTATCTCCTAAAAATTACGAAGTTTAAAAATGTTGAGAAGGCAGATATGTAGGAGAGGAATCGAACTTGATATCACTCAGTCTTTTGTTATTGTTTTAGACAGCCATTGAAATGATTAGTTCTCACTAAATTCTGTCAATCAGACTATAGATAGTTCGAAGATGACGTCACTCAGGTCTTTGTTGTTGTTTTTTGCCATCCACGTTTATGAGTAATGCTCACTGAACTGTATAAACCAGCCTATAAACGTTCATTGATACACACGGTTTTGTGTGTTGGTCCGTTATACTTCCGGATGGCAATGTTATGAGCTTCTTAGCCAAGCGCATATTATCTATAAACGTTCAAGGTTACACATAATTTTATGTGTTTGTACTTTATATCCGGGTGTCGGATGACGTGAATACTTTACTTAATTTCATATCATCAATATCTTTTGTCACGTTTATATGTGTCTATTTCTTTGGTAAAGTTTAAAGAATTAACTCAATGTCTATATTATAGAATGGAAGTGCCGATTGTTCAGTTGGTAGAGTAATCACTTCACACGTAATGGGTCAAAGGTCAATCCTAGTTGAAGTCGATATTATTGTTTGCCCCCCTCTTTTCACCCAGCCGTGATTGGATAGCTGGGTCAATTAGATCTTTAGAGCAGTGCTTTACGACAGACCAGCGTCCTATATAAAAGGTAGCAAGAAATTGTTATTGCCAGTTTTAACCCTATAGAAGTCGATTTAAACTCCGGCTTCATGGGCCTTAGGCTCTTTAGGCCCACCTTGTGTTTGTATTATAGAACAGACCATCACTTTTTAGCGTCAAAAACATCCTTACATGATAAAGGACGATAAATGACAAAATAGAGGAATAAAAAGAATATAAAGTAATGATGGTGGTGACGATGATGATGATGATGATGATGATGATGATGAAAATAATAATAATAATAATAATAATAATAATAATAATAATAATAATAATAATAATAATATAATATATAATATAATATAATAATAATAATATCATTAATACTACTACATACTACTACTACTACTACTACTACACTACTACTACTACTATATAATAATAATAATAATAATAATAATAATAATAATAATAATAATAATAATATATAATAACTAATACTACTACTACTACTACTACTACTACTACTACTACTACTACTACTACTACTACTACTACTACTACTACTACTAATAATAATAATAATAATAATAATATAATAATAATAATTATTATTATTATTATTATATATATTTTTATATTATATAATAATAGTAATAATAATAATAATATAATAATAATAATAATAATAATAATAATAATAATAATATATAATAATAATTTAAATATATATTATTATTATTATTATTATTATTATTATTATTATTATTATTATTATTATTATTATTTATTATTATTATTATATATATATATAATAATAATAATAATAATAATAATAATAATAATAATAATAATAATAATAATAATAATAATAATAATAATAATAATAATAATAATAATAATAACAATAACAATAATAGTAATAATAATAATTAATAATAATAATAATAAAAATAATAATAATAATAATAATAATAATAATAATAATAATAATAATAATAATAATAATAATGAGGAGAAGGAGAAGGAAATTAATTGGTGCAGCATTGTATCCACGTGTACAGCAAGGGACATAACTCTTTGATTTAAAATTAGTATTTATCAATATACAGAATTTTCTCCCTTACAAGCAATGACATTGATAACAGCAGATGTAATTTTCTTTATGATAATATTTTCGACCTGTCACCTCAAAACCGAATTACATGTCGTATGTGTCGTGTTGATTTACATGAATGAAATTCAATTTTTAGCCTGGAGTTTGTGATTGGTGAGAAAATGGTCATTGTATTCATTCATGATATAACATAATGTGCGGCTATGTGGTCTTGTGGTATGACACTCGCTTTCGGATCGGAAAGTCCTGGGTTCGAGCCTCGCGCTCGGCGCATAGTTGAGTTCTTGGAAAAGGCTCTTTACTCACATTCTCTCACCGTACTCAGGTGTAAAATGAATACCTGGCCGTTAACAGCGTTGTCTTTGTCCGAGAAATTGTAATATCGCCGAACAGGCGGCATGTCCCGTCCTTTATGTTAAATGTTGCTGTTGACCGGGACCCCTTGTAAAGCGATTTGAGCACATTTAGTGGATATTGCTCTATATAAAGCTCTTTTTTTTTTTAAATCAAGTCCTTTGTGGAAATAGCGACCACTGTGTACTTAAAATACTTTTGAACATGTCTGTGAGAGATCCAAGAATCTACAAAGATGCCGTGCCGTACGATACTATAATTATTTCAAGGGTGATTGTGATAAAATTAGAGAAAAGTTGAAGTTTTATGATTTGGAAAAGAACTCATCTAATTTGAGTGTTAATGAATCCTGGTTATGTTTAAGGACAGTTTTGCTTAAATTACAAGAAGAATGTATACCTTCTGTGAAACAAGGAAAAGAAAAGTTTCTTCCGTGTAGAAACAAAATATTGAAACGTTAGGTATGGAAAAAACGCAACATTTTTGTAACGTTTTTAAAACACCATACCTGCCATAAAGAGTATGTTAAAACAAGGAATGGTGAAAAACGCGAGATTAGGCGGGATGTCAACGTTTTGAGCGAGCTTGAGTAAATGAATGCAGGGGTAACAAAAAAATGCTTTTGGAAATATATGACCCATCATCTCAAAACGGTATTATGTCGGGATAAAAGCAGAATTAAATGTTAAACTGGTCAAAAATATAAATTGTTGGCATTAGCACCCCAAAATATAGTATCTATTCTCCTCAACAAAACATACAAACCCAAAACCAAGCCTATATTTCTGGATATAAATTCAATTTTCAACATCTTAACCATCCCGACTTAATACCGTTTTGAGGCGAAGGGTCACATATGTTACTAAAAAACTGAAAAGAAAAGCTGGAATTCCAGCATTAGTTACAGAGGACGACGGAGTCGTATATGATGTGCGGCTATGTGGTCTATTGGTATGACACTCGCTTTCGGATCGGAAGATCATGGGTTGGAGCCTCGATCAGCGCATAGTTAAGTCCTTGGAAAATACCCTTTACTCACATTCTCTCACCGTACTCAGGTGTAAAATGAGTGCCTGGCCGTCAACAGTGGTGTCTCTGTCGGAAAAAATTGTAATACCGTCTCGTTCTACATGTTACGTGTTGCTGTTAGTCAGGGACCCTTTGTAAAGCGCTTTGAGCACATTGAGTGGATATAAAAATTGCGCGATATAAAAGCTCTATTTAAAGCTGCATTTTATGATAGGAGTAAAGCAGATGTGCTTAATGATTCCTTTTGAAGTGTGTTTGTTGATGAGACTATAGATAACACAGAGATAGAGATAACGGGAGTAAATCTGACTCATAATAAATAAGGGAACAACACAAACACGGAATCTTTGTAAGTTCTTGACTCTCACAGACATGTTCAAAATTATTTTAAGTACACAGTGGTCGCTGTTTCCCATTTGATGTGTTGGTACTTTATGATGAATGTATCCGGCTGTCGGATGACGTGAATACTTTACTTAAATTAATATCATCAATATAATTGTCACGTTTATATGTGTTATATATATATATATATATATATATATATATATATATATATATATAATATATATATATATATATATATATATAATATATATTATATATTGTTGTTGTTATTGTTCTTTTGTGTTCTTCCTTTATTTATGAGTCAGATATTACCCCTTTGCCTCTATCTCCATTTTATTGATTGAAATAGGCACCTCTAGTTAAAGATAACAAACCCAATACGCTTCAACAGTCATGACGTCACTTCCCTCGTAATGACGCATGGTAACTTAGTAACTGGCTCTAAACTATCGGAACAATGGCGGACGCCCTTATGAAATCTTTCTCCGACGAGCATAAAAGTGTATCCAGAGGGGAAAACAACATTATAAATCTGATCATGTTTTGACTTTTACACATTCTGATCACAAGACATATGAAAAGTTCTAGCCAGCATGAAGAATAAAAAGGGCCGATTTTCTTTGTTTAGAACCACGATGGGCATCAGACTATTGAATCCAATTTCAATGATAGAAGAAATAACAGGTCTTTGTTTGATGTGATGATTTTCAAAGAAGCCATCTTCAGAAAACGGTGCAGGCTTGATTGTTCAAAAAGTTTGGGACCAGATAATCTCATACCTGCCTACTTGAAATAAGAAAAGTTCGTAGTTTTCAGTGGTAATAATATAGTAGACATTACAACTACTTGTAGAAATTTATAATTTGTGTTTAAATTACATTGAATTAATGATTTAAACTCCTTTATATTTAGCTCTGGCAACAAAACTTTGTTTTCAAGAAGTTTATTGAGTCTTTATATAAATGTCAAATAGACCCGAAAATTCGTAGTTCTACGCAATTTCATAGTCGTAAGCAGGTCTGTATTCTCCATCCAAAATTATTGAAGGAATTGGCTTTAGAAATACCTACACCATTGGTTATTATAATTAACAAATCGTTTACCGAAGGAGTTCTACAATTTGATTGGAAAATGGCAAATATGACAGCTATTTTTAAAAAGGGAGATAAAGAAGACCAAATTAATTGTAGACCAAGGAAGTCTCACGCATAACACATGCAAAATGTTGGAAGCATTCATTAAAGATTGTATCTTGAATTATTTTGAAAGCAACAAGGTTATGTCTTACTTATTCATATCAGATTTTTATCAATGTGATATAGCACCAAAAGCAACACTATTGGCCTAATTTAGCTCTTAATAGGTTTTGTATTGTATTGTATTGTGTTGTATTGTATTGTATTGTGTTGTATTGTGTTGTATTGTATTGTATTGTATTGCATTGTATTGTATTGTATTATATTGCATTGTATATTATCGTATTGTATTCTTTTGTATTGCATTGTATTGTATTGTATTGTGTTGTATTGTAAAGTAGTGTCTTGTATTGTATTGTGTCGTATTGTATTGTATTGTACTGTATTGTATTATATTGTTTTTTATTATATTGTATTGTATTGTGCTGTACTGTATTGTACTGTATTGTATTGTATTGCATTGCATTGTATTGTATTGTTTTGTATTGCATTGTATTATATTGTATTGCAATGTATTGTATTGTATTGAATTGTATATTGATAATAATAATAATAATAATAATAATAATAATAATAATAATAATAATAATAATAATCATAATAATAATAATAATAGATCTTTATTGTCCATAAATATGGCAATTTGTCATTTAGTTACACTTGTTATAACGTTAAACGATAACTGTAACATTGAACAGATATTTCACTCTTACCTATTTTCTCTCTCTCTCTCTCTCTCTCTCTCTCTCTCTCTCTCTCTCTCTCTCTCTCTCTCTCTCTCTCTTCCTCTCTTTCTTTCACACGTGCGATATACACAACATAAACATAATCATTTCGTTTTCAATTTCTTACGATTGTGGCAATTCGACACCAAAAATTATCATCATTATCAATTGGTCAGTTAATCTTACATTAAATAAATTAATCAGTTAATCAGTCAACGAATCTGTTACTGTACCATATGAAATATTCAAAATTTTTATTGCTGATGGAACGAACATTGATTTATACTTGTTAGTTCTACATTTAATCTGACAAAACCTTCTCCCAGATGGTAAAAGACTAAATTCATGGTATAAAATATGTTTTTTATTGTTGGTAATTGAGAATGCTTTCCTTTCTATTGCTTTTCCATGAATTCTTTCTACTCCATCAAGAGAATGGTTTATTATTTTTGATGCCTCTTTGATAGATTTTGAAATTTTTGATTTATCTTTAAGTCGGCATCCTCCAAACCATATGGTGCAGCCAAACGCAATTACACTTTTAATCAATGAGTCATAAACTCTTAACATAGTTTTCTTCCTTACTTGAAATGTTCTCAATTTCCTTAGGATGTATAATCTTTGGGCAACTTTCTTAGATATTATATTAATATGTTGAGAGAAATTGAGGGAACTATCAATGGTTATTCCTAAATATTTAAAATAGTCAACTATCTCAACATCATCTTTACCGATCGCCACACACTTTAAGTCGTTTTTATTTTTTACACCAAACACCTGTTCTTTCGTTTTTTCAACATTTAATTCAAGCTGATTTTGTTTACACCAATCGGTGAATATATTTATTTGTTTGAAATAATTCTTTTCGGTAACTTTATCTTTTAATAAGCCAAGAATAGCAGTATCATCTGCATATTTCACTATAAAACAATTTTCAAAGGATGGTCTGCAGTCGTTGGTGTATAAGATGTACAGGATTGGGGAACTCACGCAGCCGTGGGGACATCCGTTCGACAACGTTCTTTTGTTGGAGATATGTTCACCCAATTTTACACATTGCGGTCTATGGGTCAGAAACTCTTTATACCATTTAATAAGGTAGTTTTGAATATCCATGTTGCACAACTTTTGAAGCAAAATATCTGTGTTCATGGCATTAAAAGCTGACGAAAAGTCGACAAACAGGATTCTGGCGTAATTCGAGGGCGTTTGGTCAAGGTGTTTTGAGATCGAATTTGTGGCGGTTAATAGTGCGTCTTCTACACTGAGATGTTGCTGGTATGCAAATTGGTACGGATCTAGCAATTTCAGGTCATAACATTTTTGTAGGAGCTCAGATTTTAAAATTTTTTCTAAACATTTCATTACAAGCGACGTAAGGACGGAAGTCGTTCAATACAATCGGACAACGCTTTTTTGGAACTGGAACGACAATCGATGTTTTCCAAAGTACTGGCACTGATTGTTCATCGATTGACCATTATATTGTATTGTATTGTATTGTTTTGTATTGAATTGTATTGTATTGTATCGTATTGTACTGTATTGTATTGTATTGTATTGTACTGTATTGTATTGTATTGTACTGTGATGTACTGAATTGTACTGTATTGTATTGTATTGTATTGTATTGTATTGTATTGTATTGTATTGTAGATTGTATTGTACTGTATTGTATTGTATTGTATTGTATTGTATGTATGTATTGTACTGTATTGTATTGTAGTTGTATTGTATTGTATGTATTGTACTGTACTGTATTGTATTGTATTGTATTGTACTGTATTGTATTGTATTGTACTGTATTGTATTGTATTGTACTGTATTGTATTGTATTGTATTGTATTGTATTGTATTGTACTGTATTGTATTGTATTGTATTGTATTGTACTGTATTGTATTGTATGTACTGTATCTGTATTGTATTGTATTGTATTGTATTGTATTGTATTGTATTGTATGTGTATTGTATTGAATTGTATGTATGTATTGTATTCTACTGTTTGTATTGTATTGTATTGTATTGTACTGTATTGTATTGTTTGTATTGTACTGTATTGTATTGCATTGTATGTGTACTGTATTGTATTGTATTGTTGTATTGTATTGTATGTATTGTATTGTATGTATTGTATTGTATGTTGTTGTTGTACTGTATTGTATTGTATTGTATTTGTATTGTTTACTGTATTGTATGTTGTATTGTATTGTATTGTATTGTATTGTATTGTATTGTATTGTATTGTATTGTATGTATGTACTGTATTGTATTGTAGTTGATGTATGTATTGTATTGTATTGTATTGTACTGTATTGTATTGTATTGTATTGTATTGTATGTATTGTTATTGTATTGTATTGTATGTATTGTATGTATTGTATTGTATTGTATGTAGTACTGTATTGTATTGTTATTGTATTGTAGATGTATTGTATTTGTATTGTATGTATTGTATGTTGTATTGTTGTACTGTAGTATGTATTGTATTGTATGTATGTATTGTACGTATTGTTGTATTGGTATTGTATGTATTGTATTATGTATTGTTGTATTGTACTGTATTGTATTGTATTGTATGTAATGTATTGTATGTTGATTGTATTGTATGTATGTTGTTGTATTGTATGTACTGTATTGTATCTGTATTGTATTGTATTGTACTGTATTGTCTGTATTGTATTGTATTGTATTGGTACTGTATTGTATTGTATTGTATGTATTGTATTGTTATGTGTACTGTATTGTAGTTGTATTGTACTGTATTGTATTGTATTGTATTGTACTGTATGTTGTATTGTATTTATTGTACTGTATTGTATTGTATTGTACTGTATTGTACTGTATTGTATTGTATTTGTATTGTATGTCTGTATTGTATTGTATTGTATTGTATTGTACTGTATTGTATTGTATTGTATTGTATTGTACTGTATTGTATTGTATTGTACTGTATTGTATTGTATTGTAATGTGTACTGTATTGTATTGTATTGTATTGTACTGTACTGTATTGTATTGTATTGTATTGTACTGTATTGTATTGTATTGTACTGTATTGTATTGTATTGTATTGTACTGTATTGTATTGTATTGTACTGTACTGTATTGTATTGTATTGTATTGTACTGTATTGTATTGTATTGTACTGTACTGTATTGTATTGTACTGTATTGTACTGTATTGTACTGTATTGTATTGTATTGTACTGTATTGTATTGTATTGTATGATTGTATTGTATGTATTGTATTGTATTGTATTGTACTGTATTGTATTGTATTGTACTGTATTGTACTGTATGTATTGTATTGTATTGTATTGTCCTGTATTGTATTGTATTGTATTGTACTGTATTGTATTGTACTGTATTGTATTGTATTGTATTGTACTGTATTGTATTGTATTTGTATTGTACTTGTACTGTATTGTATTGTATTGTATTGTACTGTTTGTATTATATTGTACTGTATTGTATTGTATTGTATTGTACTTATTGTATTGTATTGTACTGTACTGTATTGTATTGTATTGTATTGTACTGTATTGTATTGTATTGTACTGTACTGTATTGTATTGTACTGTATTGTACTGTATTGTACTGTATTGTATTGTATTGTACTGTATTGTATTGTATGTGTAATTGTATTGTACTGTATTGTATTGTATTGTATTGTACTGTATTGTATTGTATTGTACTGTATTGTATTGTATTGTATTGTATTGTATTGTATTGTATTGTCCTGTATTGTATTGTATTGTGTTGTATTGTATTGTAGTGTGCTGTATTGTATTGTATTGTACTGTATTGCATTGTATTGTGTTGTATTGTATTGTATTGTAATGTATTGTATTGTATTGTATTGTATTGTATTGTATTGTGTTGTATTGTATTGTATTGTATTGTACTGTATTGTATTGTATTGTATTGTACTGTGTTGTATTGTATTGTATTGAATTGTATTGTATTGTACTGTATTGTATTGTATTGTATTGTACTGTATTGTATTGTATTGTATTGTATTGTATTGTATTGTATTGTATTGTATTGTATTGAATTGTAATGTACTGTATTGTATTCTACTGTGTTGTATTGTATTGTGTTGTACTGTACTGTATTGTATTGTGTTGTATTGTACTGTATTGTATTGCATTGTATTGTACTGTATTGTATTGTACTGTGTTGTATTGTATTGTATTTTATTGTACTGTATTGTATTGTACTGTATTGTATTGTATTGTACTGTATTGTATTGTACTGTGTTGTATTGTATTGTATTGTATTGTACTGTATTGTATTGTATTGTGTTGTATTGTATTGTATTGTATTGTATTGTACTGTATTGTATTTTACTGTGTTGTATTGTATTGTATTGTATTGTATTGTATTGTATTGTATTGTATTGTATTGTATTGTATTGTACTGTGTTGTATTGTATTGTATTGTATTGTACTGTATTGTATTGTACTGTGTTGTATTGTATTGTATTGTATTGTATTGTACTGTGTTGTATTGTATTGTACTGTATTGTATTGTATTGTGTTGTATTGTATTGTACTGTATTGTATTGTACTGTGTTGTATTGTATTGTATTGTATTGTATTGTATTGTGTTGTATTGTATTGTATTGTATTGTATTATATTGTGTTGTATTGTATTGATTTGTGTTGTATTGTATTGAATTGGATTGCTCGGTTACCGCTACTATCATTCTGTACCCATCATTTTAATATTGGTGGAAACTGAGTGGGGTGTTTTGATTGGTCATGGTGGGCGGGGAGATCCATCTTGCTATGTTCTTGTGTGGTCTTGTGGTATTACACTCGCTTTCGGATCGGAAGGCCCTGGTTCGAACCTCGCTCAGCGCATAGTTGAGTCCTTGGAAAATGCTCTTTACTCACATTGACTCACCTTACTGAGTTGTAAAATGTTAATGAGTACCTGGCCTTCAACGGCGTTGTCTCTGTCCGATAATATTGTAATACCGCCTAACAGGCGTCATGTCTCGTCCTAAGTGTTAAGTGTTGCTGTTAGTCAGGGACCCCTTGTAAAGCGCTTTGAGCAAGTTTAGTGGATATTGCTCTATATAAAAGCTCAATATTTTTCTATTTTTCCCTTAACCAGTTAACATCCGTACTCCAGAAAAACACGTATTTAAAAATTTGACCAGAAAACTCGTCCTTCTCAATATCGATCGATCAAGATTACACTAATCTTGGCAAAGATATAGATATAGACCTCACGAAGTCCCTGTTTGAGAGTGTTTGCCAGGATGAGTTATTTTAATCGATCGATATTTAGAAGGACGAGTGGCCAAAATGTAAAATACATGTTTTTTTCCAGAGTGTAGCAGTTAATTCGTTAACAAGGTTTCTTTCCGACTATAATATCTTGAAATTATTTTACTAGATTTTGGCCTTAACTAAGAGGAAAATTGACACAAGTATTGTATTAGTTTAAAAGTGGTAGTCTAGTTTGTTGTTTTTTTTCCCTTGTAAATCATATTTCTATTATAGTAAGAAATTAAGAAGCAGGCACCGGTGTAAGATAAAGAACTGAATAAGTGTGTTTGAAAGGTGCCAGACAAAGCAAGAAAGAAAAATACAAGGAAAATAACCATCCCAAAAAGTCAGTCGACCTGGGATGTTTGTTTTTTGCTTGTGTTTTTCTTTCTTTCTTTGTCTGACACCTTTCGTACACACTTGTTCTGTTCTTTCATATTTCTACTATGCATTCTTCTGGGTGATTTTAATTTTGAAAATAATCTTTTGTAAACATTTGAGTCAAACCACATTTAATTTTAGGATCTTGAGCTTCAGGTGATCTTAAACCAAGTGCATTGATAGTTGCCCTTTGAGTCTATTTCTGTTCCCAATTTGATCCAGTCCCCTTTTTCTTACTTTTTCTCGGGAGCTTGTTATTTGAAAAACATCTTTTTTTTTCTCTCCTTTCATTTTACTTAACCCTCTTCGGGCGTTGAGACACATAGGGCATCCACCAGACATCTCCATTTTTTTTTATTTTTTTTTTTTTTTTTTTTTGCGATCGGCTGCTATTCCAGGACATGCGTGCCTCCTTTCATTTTACAGACGTTAAAATGACCTAAAAGTATTACAAGTGTCGTCATTTAAAAAAAAAAACGAAACTAATAGAGGCAAACCAACCAAGACCGTGAACTAAATCCCTTCCCCTCTGTTTTCAGGTGACGTGTTTTCAGCTGACTGTCCATAGCAATCCAGTATTTAATTTGTGAAAGGGAGTGACCACTAGAATTGACGACCGCGTGATCAGACAACTGGATTATAATATCATTCTGTCAGTTTTGATAAAGACTGTATTAACGTCACGCCTACTAACTATTAACAATCTCCGTTCAGCAGTTGGTGAGGCTGCTGGTGGTAGTGGTGGTGTTGGTGGTGGTGGTGTTGAGGGAGTGAGTGAGATAAATTAATAGGTCCACTATGGATAGAGATTGAAATATATATATATATATATATATATATATATATATATATATTATATATATATATGTGTGTGTGTGTATGGGTGTGGGTGTGGGTGTCTTTATGTGTGTGTGTGAGCGTGTGTATATATATATATATATATATATATATATATTATATATATATATATTTAAATAAATATATATATATTTCATAATATATAATTTTATATAATAGATAGATAGATAGATAGATAGTAGATAGAAGAAGAGAAGATGAGATAGATAGTAGATGAGATAGATAGATAGATAGATGATAGATAGATAGATGGATGGATAGATAGATAGATAGATAGATAGATAGATAGATAGATAGATAGATAGATAGATAGATAGATAGATAGATAGATAGATAGATAGATAGGTAGATAGATAGATAAAATTGAGCAATGCGAAAGAGATTGAGAGACGGGGTGGGGAGGATGAGAGAGAAAGAGAGATAGAGAGAAAAGGAGGGAAGGAAGGAGAACCGGAAGGGCCTAGATAATAACGAAAGAGAACAAAATGGGAATATAAGGAAGCATTCAGTGAATTTTAGTTGTATGTGTATGCCTTTGTGTTTGTGTGTGTGTGTGTGTGTGTGCATGTGTATGTGTGCGAAAGTGAGAAAGTTAGAAAGAGAGAGAGAGAGAGAGAGAGAGAGAGAGAGAGAGAAAGAGAGAGAGAGAGAGGGGGGGGAGAATAGAGGAAAAAAAGAAGAAAAAAAGATAGAGAGACAGAGAGAGAGAGAGAGAGAGAGAGAGAGAGAGAGAGAGAGAGAGAGAGAGGGGGGGGGGAGGGGAGAGGGAAATTGAGGGAGGGAGGGATTCTCGAAAAGGTTTGGATATTATTTATCTAAAAAAATAAACAAAAGAAAAGCAGGAAGAATTATTGAAGCATCGTGGGTGGATGGTCAATTTAATGAACCTGTCAAGGGATGGGTTTAAACCAGTGTTTATAAAACAAGATGTAATAGAGAGACCTCAGTATAGTCCAATGGTCAGCAATACCAAACTGTTGTTAGAAGTTGGCTTTTTTATGGACAACCTAACTCTCTTTATCTTCCAGGGAGAACTTTTTAGATTGTGATATAATTACAATTACAGAAGGTGAGTTTATATTTTTTTAAAATATTGTCTTATACTTATCTTCAATACGAAAACTTTCAAAGAGTCGATTTTTTAGGAGTTCGTGATCGCATTAGATATAAAGGCTTCTATCTATATATTTTAATGCATAATCATCACCCATTGCAGTGATATAGAGTAAGTAGAGATCACTTAAATTTCAAGTTAAAGGTCACTCCAAGGGTTAGATTAAATTCAAGGTTGCAATTGTCAATACAAAACATACATTTATATAGAATTTCCAACCAATTTAGGTAAAATCAATAATTAACCGAAGGGAACTAAAAAAAATAATCAATTAAATAAATAAATAAATAAATAAATAATTTCGGGTAACAGAATGACCTCATGTCAACATTTTGACCAAAACAAGTTTTACTCGGAAGGTGGTTCATATCATTGTCTCTTTCATTTTAAAAAATTAAATTGTATGAATGTAATTATTTATTTATGAAATAGGTGATATTACCCCCCCCCCCCCCCCCTCACACACACACACACACACACAAAATGTAACAAACTTATTATCTGTCTTTTAATAAACATGGTTGAGGGTCAAAATTGTTCCTTACACCCCATGTTCAATTTTTGTCAACGATCACAGAATTACTGGCAAACCTAAAAATGATATGACTAGTTTTTACATAATATTTACAAAATGGCTGTCTAGCGGAGTGGCGTCAATTTCGTTGCTTTTATATAATGATATATATTTTGTATGCATTTTATAAACCAACTAGAAATAACAAGAGGTTTTTGGATAAATCATTATTTTAACACATTCGATAGTTTGTAAAATCCTTCATTACTATGAATTGGATTCAATAGTCTGATGTCACGTCGCCCAGAAACGGCAGCCATGGTGGTTCTAAACAAAGAAAATCGGTACTTTTTATTCTTCATGGCTAGAACTTTTCATTTGTCTTGTGATCAAAATGTATAAAAGTTAAAACATGGTCAGATTTATAATGTTTTTTTCTCCTGTGGATACACTTTTATGCTCGTCGGAGAAGTATTTCATAAGCGCGTCCGTCATTGTTCCGATAGTTTAGAACGAGTTATTAAGTTACGAAGTGACGTCACGACTGTTGAAGCCTATTGTGGCGAAACTTTTTGACTGATACGAACAAGTGCCAGACAAAGAAAGAAAGAAAAATACAAGAAAAAAATACCAAAAAGTCAGTCTGCATCGACTGGGGATCGAACCTCAGACCTTCTGATTACCGGTCAGAAGCTTACGGAATTGAAGCGAGTTATACGTGACATGCCGTAAAAACTTGAAGAAAAAAAAAAGAATTCAAGAAATAAAGGGAGGCCTTCCGAAAGCTCCTCGTGCTAGTATATCTTTCAATTTTTATTTTCACCGTGGATCTTTTGTCATGCGTTTATCTATTCCATTTGTCAATAATAGTAGCATTGTAAAAACTCTAGAACAAATCTTGATAAAATAGTTAAAGTTTAAACTTATAACTCAATACCTAACACATCCGTTTGTCTACTTCATTCAGTTTTTTTTTTAAAGCAGGTTATTCAAAATGATTACTTCTTATCAGACTTATCATTGTCAAGGTCACACGAGCGTTAGTTCATGGTTATCGATCGGATACAAGGACAGAAAAACACAAACAGAATTTTTTTTTTAAATACCGAGTCTCCCTTTGGGCGAATTTAGCTAAAGACAAAATTAGCAAACTTCAGGTTGGTCAAAATATGGCAGCCAGGCTCATTGTACTCAATCACAAAAATACCCGTCAGCAACTTTCTTCTCCGTGAGTTACATTGGCTTCCTGTGGAAAAAAGAGTTACATAATATAAGATTTGTACTGTTGTCTACAAATCCCTGAGCACGAACAGTCCCTCCTATATTAAGGACCTTCTAACATATATGTCCCCAATAGAAACTTGAGGTCAAGCAATGACCAATCAATCCTTGTCAAACCTAAGCCATTGCGTAAAATAGGTGAACAATCTTTTCAATTTTCGGCCCCCCATTTTTGGAACTCTCTCCCATCACACGTGAGATGCTCGGATTCGTTTACAACGTTCAAATCTCGCTTAAAGTTTTATCTTTTTACGTCATAATGTTGCAATATTATTTTCATATTTTGTTGTTGTTAAATTGAATTCGTATCACGTTTCCATCACACTTGTCTCACTGTAATATGTTTTGTTTTATATCACTGTAAAGCGCTTAGAGCCTGTGACAACGGGGTAAAGCTCTATATAAATGCCATTTATTATTATTATTATTATTATTATTATTATTATTATTATTATTATTATTATTATTATTATTATTATTATTATTATTATTATTATTAAAATGCTCGATGTCAAATGAGTACGTGCAAGTGACAGTTTTATATCGGTGGAAAAGGAATATTTGAAGGCTGGTTTTCCAAAACTCTTTTAGTCAATTTTTCTACTTTTTGATATATTATTCCATCCATGAGATAAATTAAAACGTAAACGTTATTTTAAGCATCAACTGACACAAGAATTTCCGTAGATTTGTGTGAATTTGGAATTTAAATATGATAAAATAATAGACCCAATGAGGAATTTTAGGGGAAATAATCTTCAATATCTCAAAATGGGAAAAACGGAGTTAGGGAGTTTTGGAAAACCACTCTTTATTTGCGACCCACCATCTCAAAACGGTATTATGTCGGGAAGAACCATTTGCATAAAAGCCGAATTAAATGTTAAACTGGTCAAAAATATAAATTGTTGGCATTAGCACCTAAAATATGGTATCTATTCTCCTCAATAAAACACACAAACACAAGTCTGATAATTCTGGATATAAATTCAATGTTCAACATCTTAACCATCCCGACTTAAAACCGTTTTGAGGCGAAGGGTCACATTTGTAGCAGCGACTTAAAAACGAATATGTCTCGTTCTCTCAGTTTAGTGTTTCTCTTGGCTTGCGAAACTCTTGTGCTATATCAATGCTCTTTTTTTGGGAGGGCTTGCGCATTTATTAAACAAAATATATAAGAGAGTCTCGATAGCTCAGTCGGTAAAGCACTCACTTTTCAAGCAAAAGGGCCGGTATCGATACTGGTTATAGTCCTAATTTTTTCCTGGTCCGCCAATTGGATGCAATAGTCTGATAACACGTCGCCTAGCAACGGAGGCCACCGTGGTTCGTAACAAAGAAAATCGGTACTTTTTATTCTTCATGCTGGCTAGAACTTTTCATATGTCTTGTGATCAGAATGTGTAAAAGTCAAAACATGATCAGATTTATAATGTTTTTTTTTCCCTCTGGATACGCTTTTATGCTCGTCGGAGACATATTTCATAAGGGCGTCCGCCATTGTTCCGATAGTTTAGAGCCAGTTACTAAGTTACCATGCGTCATTACGAGGGCAGTGACGTTACGACTGTTGAAGCGTATAGTGCTAGGGCAGCTTGGTCTATTAGATCTGGCGGGGCGGATAGTATTTTTCGATAGACTGATAGACTAGTGTCCTGTCCAAAGGGAAGCCCGTTATTTCTCCCGTCAGTTAAATATTTCAGAAACAGGTATAAATTTCGGCTCTATAACCTTATGTCTGTAAGGGAATATAGAGCTCTCTTATTTATTCGTAAAATTTTCCGGTGTATTGCGTTACGACATGCGTTGAAGGAAATATATATATATTATTTTTTTAAAACTTGAGCTTTTATATACCACAATATCCACTAAACGTGCACAAATCGCTTTTTAAGGGGTCCACGGTGAACAGCAGCATTTAAAATGTAGGACGAGACATGACAACTGTGAGGCAGTATTACAATTTTTCCGACAGAGACAGGTACCCCTTTTAACACCTGATTCATCATCATCATCATTGCCTTTTTCACCCTGGGTCAGGGTACAGGCCACAAACAAACAGTTTCCATCCTTCTCTATCCTGAGCCAACTTTTTTATCTCATTCCAGGTCTTACCACTTCTCTGTATATCAGCTTCTTTAATTCTTCTCCATGTTCCTCGTGGCCTTCCCTTGATCTTCTGCCCTGAGGGTTCCAGTCCAATACTTTCTTTGTTATAGTTGAGTCATTCTTTCTAATCGTGTGTCCAATCCACCTCCATCGTCTTCTTCCTATATCCTCTCCCATTGGTTTCTGCTGTGTTCTTTTCCATACTTCTTCATTTTTTATTCTATCCATCCATTTCATTCTGAGTAGCTTACGCATGCACCTGTTTACAAAAATCTGTACCCTCCTTATACATGCCTGTGATGCGTTCCAAGTTTCACATCCATACAGTAGGACAGGCTTCACGTTTGAGTTGAAAAGTCTTAGCTTTAGTTGAAGGGAGATATCTTTAGTTCTCCAAACTCTGTTCAAAGATGTGAATGCAGCCTGTGCCTTTCCTATTCGTGCTTTCACCTCTGCTTCCGTGCCTCCATCCCTGTCAATTATACTTCCGAGATAGCAGAAAGTGTCTATATCTTCGAGTTCCTGATCTTTTACTTTGATCTGCTCCCTTTGACGCGTACCTATCCTCAAGACCTTTGACTTTGCAGGGTGAATTCTTAGACCAATTGATTCCGAGAGGCTGTTTATAATTGTGGTTTTTGCTTGCATCTGGTCCTGGGTGTGGGACAAAAGAGCCAGATCATCTGCAAAATCCAGATCATCCAACTGTGTCCAGGGGGTCCACTGTATCCCATTTCTTCTCCCTTTGGAGGTTTCCTTCATTAGCCAATCATTGGCAAGGATGAACAGGAATGGAGAGAGCAAGCATCCCTGCTTGACACCAGTCTTAATTTCAAAGCTGTCAGTAAGCTGATCTTCATGTACAACCCTGCAACTTGATCCTTCATACATTTCCTTAATGAGGTTTACTATCTTTTCAGGGAGTCCATAATGTGCCAGAATTTTCCACAATATTGCTCTGTCAATACTGTCGAAAGCCTTCTCGTAAACCAGAAAGTTGACAATAAGAGGAGAGTTCCATTCTATAGACTGTTCCACTATGACTCGCAGAGAGGCAATCTCGTCGGTGGTTGAACGGTTTTTCCGAAAACCTGCCTGTTCATCCCGCAGTTTAGCATCTGTTGCATTCTTAATTCTCTCTAAAATAATACGGTTGAAAACCTTTCCTGGGATAGAAAGAAGAGTGATGCCTCGATAATTATTACAATTACTGAGGTCCCCTTTCTTTGGAAGCTTGATAAGATGCCCTTCCTTCCAATCCTTTGGGAATATCCCGTCATTCCAGATTCTCTCAAATAGTGGGTGCAAGGCCTCAGCATTTCTTTCCGCATCAACTTTTAGAGCCTCCGGTGGAATCTGGTCTGGTCCAGCAGCTTTCCCCCTTTTCATCTTGTTAATGGCACCCACAATCTCTGCTATCGATGGTGGATCACAGCTAATTGGTAGCTCATTCCTTGATGGCAAAATTTCTGGCTGGTTGTCTGGTGGTGGTCTGTTCAGAAGGCAGTTGAAATGTTCCCTCCATCGTTCAGATTGAGCCTCTTTTCCAAAAATAGTTTTCCCATCTTTGTCTTTGACTGGTACCTCTGGTTTCCCATATTTTCCAGCAAGTGTCTTGGTAGTTTGATAAAGGATCCTCATGTGTCCTCCAGTCGCTTCTGCTTCTGCTTTCTCTGCAAGTCTGTTCATGAATGCTTCCTTGTCTTTCTTCACAGATCTTTTGACTTCCTTAGCTATGGCTCGATACTGCTCTTGTGCATCCAGTCTTGAAGCCCTTGTTCGGCTTGCATTCACTTGTTCCTTCCTTGTTCTCCTCTTTTCAATAAGGTCCAAGGTGGTTGGACTTATCCATTCTTTATGTTCCGATTTCTTTACCCCCCAATACCTCGTGGCAAGTTGTTATGTAGACTTCCTTGATCTTTGCCCAATGTGACTCTACATCTATGTCCTCCTCGAGCTCAGTAAGAGGTTGGAATCTATTACTCAATTGTAGTTTGAATTCCTCATTCTTTTCCCCATCAAGTGCATTCACCTCGAATTTTCTTCTTGTATGTGATCTGGCCCCGTGTTTTCTGAGTCGGAGCTTAAGCTTTGCCAATAGCAGGTGGTGGTCTGATCCAACATCTGCCCCTCTCCGTACTGTCACATCTTCCAATGAACGTCTGAATCTACGAGAGATACAAAAATGATCAATCTGATTCTCTGTCACACCATCTGGTGAGACCCAAGTTGCTTTATGGATCCTCTTATGGGGAAACACTGATCCTCCAATCACCAAACTGTTGAATGCACAGAAATTTGCAAATCTCTCACCATTATCATTCATTTCTCCCATGCCATGACGTCCCATGATACCTTCATAGCCTACGTTATCCTGTCCCACTTTTGCATTAGCATCTCCCATCAATATGTTGATGTCTTTCCTTGGCAACTTGTCAATGACTTGTTGTAGCAGACCATAACATGTATCTTTGTCCTCATCTGTTGCATCATTTGTTGGGGCATAGATCTGTACAATGTTCATGCTGATCTTCTTACTCCGTGTTGTAAAGGACGCATGATGATCCTTTCTCCGCATTGTTCCCATCCTCTCAGTGACTTCTGGGCAAACTTGCTTAGAATTATTCCTACTCCCTGTGTATGAATCCCGTCCCTCTCCCTGAATATAAAATCTTCTCCCCAGACTTGAGGTGTTTCTGTCCGGATTGTATCCAGTGGGTTTCGCTTACTCCAAGTATATGCAGCCTGTATCTTATCATCTCAGTCACAACTTGAGAGCTTTTTCCTGCTTCATACATGGTGCGAAACGTTCCACGACGCAATTCGAAGCTGCTTGTTTGGCGAAGACGTCATCGGGTCAGCAGAGTCCTTTCGGCTTTGTCTGTTGTCCTTCATAAATTCTGTAATTCCAGAAACTCTTCGGTCGCCCAAGCTAAAAAAAGGATTTGGTTTGTCTGTCTGTGTTTCTGTAACGGTTTGAGTTTAACGGAAAGGGGTGTTAACCCTTTGCCAACCCCCAACCTGGAGGACCAGGTGACTCAAAGATGGGGGAATCACACACCATTTGTCGCCTTTTACGACACGCTGGCTTGGCGTTGGGCTATTCTTGGCCCTCTCAGTTGAGGGACCCCGGACACCACACGGGATAACACCTGATTACGGTGAGAGAATGAGTAACGAGCTTTTTCCAAGGACTCAACCATGCGCCGCTCAGAGCGGGTCTCGAACCCTGGACCTTCGGATCTAAAGGCGAGAGTCATATCACTTGATCACATAGCCGCACACTAGATAATTCTTTTTTAAAATATGTTCAATATTAATTTTTCTATTTTTTTTCTTTTTCGCCACAGACGTTGTTCCATTCGACTCAAGCCAGCAAGATGGTTCGACGAGTTTCAGTCTTTGTTGTAGTCGCCTCTTTAGTGCTGGTCCACTCTGTTCAACACAATGACCAGAAACAGCCGCGGAACGAAACACATTTTAATTCGTCTCTCTCAGAGGCCACCTTCTACAATAATTACCTCTTTCCGAAGATTCTAGAAGACTTCGACAACCATTCCTATACTAACGAATTTACTACAACCAAACCACAACCCAATTAATTGGGTCAAGCTCTGCAAAACTACGAGAAAGTTACGGGTTTCAATCATCATCAGATTGACGTAAACCAAACAACAAGCAATGTTGAAGCCAACTCCGAGAATTACCCTGTAACAACAGATAACAAACCAGGAGAAAAATCGAGGAGTAGCGTTGTTGCGACAGATGGAAAGAAGGACACAAAACCCGTACTGAAGTCTATAGCAAACCCAGGGGCTCCTTGGTGGGTTCCTAACATTTCTAAAGATCTAAACATTCCTAAACCGGCTTTGATTAAAAAAGAGATAGAGAGGGATTTGGTGGGTGAGGATGATATTAAGAATGGCATTAAAAAACCTTTCTCAATCAGAATTAGATTTAGATGGAGGAGATGGAGGAGAAGGAGGAGGAGGAGGAGAACACCACGATGTTGAATCATGGTAAGAGGAAGACACTCTTGACCAGGAGACAAAACTCTTTTGGGAGGAGGAAACACTCTAAACCACAGCAACAACAACAACAACTACTACTACTACTACTACTACTACTACTACTACTACTACTACTACTACTACTACTACTACTACTACTACTACTACTACTACTACTACTACTACTACTACTACTACTACTACTACATTCTACTACTACCACTACTACCACTACTACTACTACTACTACTACTACTACTACTACTTCTACTACAACTAGTTTCAATTTTCTTCGACCTGTGTCTCTGTTGTTAATTTAACCTGGTAAGAGCACCAATAATATTCTATTCAAATAAATAGATATTGAAAGACATCGTCATTTTGAGTTTGTTTTATCTTCTCCTTCTCCAGCATTTTAATCGAGTTTTCTGGCCAAAATTAACGACTAGGTACTGTAGCTTTCTTATATCAATACGTAGAAAAGCGCTGTATAAATGATTATATTCAATTTTTTTATCCAGAAGATACTTGGCCCAATAATATTTTTTCAAATCAATGAGTCTTATAGAAATGAGCCCTATCTATAAAAAAATAACCCCCCCCCCCCCCCATGTGGCTCAAGGGGTTCTCGTCTCGTCACAAATAGCAAGCAGTGTTTAGCATGATCAATAGCCGGATAGGTGACAATGATCGTATGCTGCATTTCTGGTCCCTCTACCCATTTCCTCACTCAACTTAGGTGAGAATTGAACCTGACCACAGGCAGTGGCAGATATCGTAAGATTTTAATTACAAAAATAATGAAATAAAGGAAACAAACATCTTGCACCGTTAAGCCGTGGAAAAGCGCTATAAAATCATTATTATTATTATTATTATTATTATTATTATTATTATTATTATTATTATTATTATTATTATTATTATTATTATTATTATTATCATTATTATTATTATTATTATTATTATTATTATTATTATTATTATTATTATATATATATATATATATATATATATATATATATATATATATATATATATATATATATATATAATCATAAATATATGTGCTCATGATTATATATTTATATTCAATGAAAGTTCCAACTAAATGTCTGACTTCTCATAAATCAGAATTTTTTACAAATTCCTTACTCAAAGAGTTCGGTCTTTTGATACTACTAATATAATATAATAATAATAATAATAATAATAATAATAATAATAATAATAATAATAATAATAATAATAATAATAATAATAACAATAATAGTAATAATAAATGAATGATGATGATGATATGATAATATAATAATATATAATTATAATATAATAATAATAATAATAATAATAATAATAATAATAATAATAATAATAATAATAATAATAATAATAATAATAATAATAAAAAGAAGAAGAAGAAGAAGAAGAAGAAGAAGAAGAAGAAGAAGAAGAAGAAGAAGAAGAAGAAGAAGAAGAATGATAATAATAATAATAATGAATAATAATAATAATAATAATAATAATAATAATAATAATAATAATAATAATAATAATAATAATAATAATAATAATAATAATAATAATAATAATAATAATAATAATAATAATAATAATAAATTGAGTTTTTATATAGCGCAGTATCCACTAAACGTGCTCAAAGCCCTTTACAAGGGGTCTCTGTCCAACCACAACATGTAACATTTAGGACAAGATATGACACCTGTAAGGCGATACAGTACTTTTTTTTCGGACAGAGACAACGCTGTTAACGACCAGGTACTCATTTTACACCTGAGTACGGTGAGAGAATATGAGTATAGAGCCTTTTCTAAGGTTTCAACTATGCACCGAGCGAGGCTCGAACCCAGGACCTTCCGATCCAAAAGCGAATGTCATACCACTAGACCATATAGCCGCACAATTATAATAATGATAGATCTTTATTGTCCATAAATATTATTGCAATTTGTCATTTAGTTACACTTGTTATAACGTTATATGATAACTATAACATTGAACAGATATTGCACTCCTACTTACTCTTTCCTCTCTCTCTCTCTCTCTCTCTCTCTCTCTCTCTCTCTCTCTCTCTCTCTCTCTCTCTCCTTTCCTCTTGTGCGGCTATGTGGTCTAGTGGTATGACACTCGCTTTCGGGTCGGAAGGGTCCTGGGTTCGAGCCTCGCGCCCGGCGCATAGTTGAGTCCTTGGAAAAGGCTCTTTACTCATATATTCTCTCACCGTACTCAGTTGCAAAATTAAGTACCTGGCCGTTAACAGTGTTGTCTTTGTCCGAAAAATTGTAATATCGCCTAAAAGGCGTCATGTCCCGTCCTACATGTTAAATGTTGCTGTCGACCAGGGACCCCTTGTAAAGCGCTTTGAGCACATTTAGTGGATATTGCTCTATTTATTTTTTTCATCCTCTCTCTCTCTCTCTCTCTCTCTCTCTCTCTCTCTCTCTCTCTCTCTCTCTCTCTCTCTCTCTCTCTTTCACACGTGCGATATACAGAACATAAACTGATGCATTTCATCTTCAGTTTGTTATTTTGCCATCCGGCATTCCGGTTTGTCGTCCAGACTTACTCCATGATTACTTTCTCACAAACATAATTCAATAGCGTGGGTGAAATATCAACTAAAAGATATAGAACGTTACAGAGTGAACCTCGGAACTGACTGTGTGATTAATGAATATCTTCCCTCAAACATTTATAAGATCATGTTTGTATAAGATACAGATCTGAACAATAAGTGTCTATGAAAGGTGCCAGAAAAAGCAAGAAAGAAAAATAGAAGAAAAAAAGAACGATCCCAAAAAACCCATCTACCTCGACTGGGGATCGAACCTCAGACCTTCTGATTACCAGTAATAAAAATTATCCCAACTATCGGGAGCCTCTGTAGTCTGTGTAATGATATCACGTCTGGACCGGTAATCAGAAGGTCTGAGGTTCGATCCCCAGTCGAGGGATACTGATTTTTGGGATGGTTTTTTCTTCTTCTAGTTTTCTTTCTTGCTTTGTTTGGCACCTTTCATACACACTTGTTCAGATCGTTATCTTATACTGGTGCCTGCTTCTTAGTTTCTTTAATTTTATGTTTGTATAGTCGATATCTGCGACACTACATGACAATTTATTGTCCCCCGTAAAAACAAAACAACACCAACAACAACAACAACAACAACAACAACAACAACAACAAAAAAAGCAATGTTTTTTTTTGTTTGTTTGTTTTTTTGTTCCTGAAAAAAAAAAAACAAATAAACAAAACAAGATTTGATGGCTTTTAACATTAAATTTATTTAACTTTAAATTTGACTCTTCCGCGTCTTGTTCCTTGTTCATTCCGAAATATTAATGGATTGAGACGATTGCTCACGTGAACATTGGCTATGTGGTCTAGTGGTAGCTATCGGAAGATCCTGGGTTCGAGCCTCGCTCGGCGCATAGTTAAGTACTTGGAAATGACTTTTTTACTCATATTTTCTCACCGTACTCAGGAATAAAATGAGTACCTGTCCGTTAACAGCCTTGTATCTGTCCGAGAAAAAAAAATGTAATATCGCCTAACAGAGGTCGTGTCTCGTTCTACATGTTAAATGTTGCTGTTGGTCAGGGACCCTTAAAAATGTGAGCTTTTATATAGCGCAATATCTACTAAACGTGCTGTAATATTAAATTATAAATTGAGCTTTATATAGCGCAATATCCACTAAATGTGCTCAAAGCGCTTTACAAGGGGTGCCTGGTCAACAGCAACATTTAACATGTAGGACAGGAAATGACGCCTGTTAGGCGATATTACAATTTTTCGGACAAAGATAACGCTGTTAACGGCCAGGTACTCATTTTACACCTGAGTACGGTGAGAGAATGTGAGTAAAGAATCTTTTACAAGGACTCAACTATGGTCCGAGCGCGAGGCTCGAACCCAGGACCTTCCGATCCGAAAGCGAGTGTCATACCACTAGACCTCTTAGCCGCTCAAAGCGCTTAAAATCGCTTTTGTCTTATCGCCTCATAGTCGATGTTGTAGTCCTAAAAAAATACCAAACAAACAAACAAACAAAAAAACCCAAAGAGAATTCAGTCGATTTAATGCTTTATTTAGGACATCGAACAAGTTTCTGAAACTGACAAAAACTTTACATTTCACATTTCTGGTGCTTTTAATTCTGAAAATAAATAAATAGGTAAATAAATAAATCTTGAGCTTTTATATAGGGCAATATCCACTAAACGTGCTCAAAGCGTTTTACAAGGGGTCAATGACCAATAGCAACACTTAACATGTAGGAATGTAGGACAAGACATGTCGCCTGTTTGGCGATATTACAATTTTTTTCCGACAGAGAAAACGCTAATAATGTCAGGTAGCCTACTCATTTTACACCTGGGTAGGGTGAGAACTTTGGTCTCCATTCGTGAGGAACTAGACTAGTTGGCCCTGACATAATACTGATATGATGCTGTAGTAGTAGTAGTAGTAGTAGTAGTAGTAGTAGTAGTAGTAGTAGTAGTAGTAGTAGTAGTAGTAGTGGTGGTGGTGGTGGTGGTACGAATAGAGAAAATCACTATTCACAGTATTCTCGGTTTTAATTTGAAATGCCAATTTGACGTTTAACGTTTATAGAGCCAATTGTTACTATATCTTGTTATTTAGTTATTGATTTATTTATTTTTTTGTTTATTTATTTATTTATCTATTTATTTATTTATTTATTTGTTTATTGATTGATTGATTGATTTATTTATTCATTTATTTATTTATTCATTTATCTCGTTGAAAGTCTTAATTTTAAAGTGTCGCTAAGGAACTTTTTCAAAACCTTTTTTTTTTTTTCAGATCACTTCATTTTACACATTGTCCAAGAATATACACATTTTCACTCATAAACTGATAAGACGAGGTAACCTTTCTTCAAATCATGACACTACTCTTGGCAGCTGGAAAATTTGCCTATCTAGATCTTTTTCCATGTTATGCGCATGTGAGCTGAATGAAACAATGATGCTAGGAAGTTTGGAATCTTTGGGGCGGTTGGCATTTATTTTTTCTTTTTAAAGCCAAAATCCAGAAATCTGGCTTTTTTTTTTTCAAGGCAACTGGATTCAATTTTTTTTTTCATTTGGCCTTTTCCCATTATTTTTAGTCTTTCTGACTTTAAAAATCTGGTCGATTTTCTTTCAAATAGCCTAATAGGCTAATAGTTTAGTTCGAATTCCATTATGAGTTGCTGAGGCGAAGTCTAAGTGGCTTCCCGTCTTCCCGTTCATTCAGTTTCATTTTCACTTTTCGCTACCTGAATATATGCCAGTCTTCTCATGACACAAATGAATCCTCTCTTGTTCTAAAACTAAAATACTCTACTTTGGAGTTGTCGTTTTATGTGTAAGTGTAAATATAGAATATAGTTAAGAAATGTGTGGGTGCCTTTTGAAAAATTTGTTTGTTGTTGCACTTGATATTATTATTTTTTCGAAGGCTAGACTCGAGTCTGAGAAGTCTCCCATGGCTATTCGGACTCTTAACTCTAATGTCCCTGCGAAAACACGGGGACGCAGTGCAGGCAGTAGGCAAAGAGTGGAACGATACTGATACTACTGAACTGATAGAAGAGAAGAGTATTCAGAGGAAATACTTTTTTCCCATATCAGAGTGGCTGTAGGCGTAGGCTGCAGAAGGATTGTCTAGAAAAAAGTAATCAGAAAAGGCTGATTTTATTTGGACTTGGACATCATGAAAAGTTGTTGGAAAGGGTTTTCCTTTAGACCACAGTTACTTTGACTTTTGTTCCTTATGAAGGGTTTTAACTTTCTTCTTTTACTTTTAAATCTCTTACTCAACTGGACTTCCAATTGACCATAAATTACATGTTATTAATAAATAGTTATCATAGTCATACAATTGTTATTTTCATTGTCATCAATTTTATGTACTTGTCAATCAATTAAAACAAGGCCAACTCTATTTCTCCGAATGTTCTGTAAAACAAACTTGACCTTTTATTACTCCGAAAGCTCGGGAAATAAGCATGGACGCTATTTCTCTGAAAGCTCTGGAAATAAACTTGACTTTGACCTTTACTATTTCTTCGAACACTACGCTCGGAAAATAAATTTGAACTCAAATTCAAATTCTCAAATGCTCTGCTAAATAATGCTGAACTGTATTTCTCGAATACTCTGTAAAATAAGGTTATGGCAGACTCCAATCCGAATAGCCTTTGGGTCGAGTTTGGGGTTGGACTACTCACCCGAAGGGTAGAGGAAATAAACTTGATCTCTAATTCTCAAATGCTCGGCCAACCTAATGCTGAACTCTATTTTCCTGAATACTCGGTAAAATACTGTTTAGACAGACTCCAATCTTTGGATTATATTTGGCTCAGGAAAGCATTATCTTCACATTGTAGCCCACAAAATAGCAGCCAGATTTCCAGCAGACAGCGTTGACACACTGTCGATCTTCGATGCTCTAACAGGGTGTGATACTGTTTCTTTTTGTTATGCCTCAAAGGAGAAAAAAAATTCACAAAATGGGATGCTTTCAGTGATGTGACCCCTGCATTACTTGAATTAGCTTCAGCCACCAAACCTACGGAAGCCGGCTTTAAAATGATCGAAAAGTTTGTTGATCTCCTCTTTGAAAAGGATAGTACAATGGCAACGGTGAGTAATGTACGCTAGCAGCACAGAGATGCAGAGCTATCGATAATATTTCACCAACGTCAGATGCTGTGTATCAGCATGTTAAACTATTGGTAGAAATTGCTACATAGACAGACCCACCGACAGCCCCTCCTTCTGACTGGGATTGGAAGAGAGATGAAACATGAGGTTAGAAGCCTATAATGACCACTTTGCCACCTGTAGAGGAGACATGCCTTGAACTGGTTTGAAGTTGATGCAAGAAAGGCTGCAAGACACAATGCAAGTGTGCAAGCGCCCTCCTTCCCTGCACAGCCCTTTGCCACTATGGAGGAGACTGCAGTCATGAATAACAGCCACACCTGAGTTTGAAAAGCATAAAATGAAATATATTTAGCCTCCCTTATGTATTATTTTAGGATTCCCCAGTCTTTTAGGCCCACATCCGTTTTCTTGAGGTCACTTCATGTGTAGATTATATCTCTTCCTGTGGCCCTAATGCCATTCTAGGTGAGTAACAAGTTATGAGAAAATCAGACGATTCACCTATCTATCATGCCTAATACCAATTTCTAAGGCTTATTATGACCTACTTCTAACGGTGGATATTCCACAAATAATCCAGCTCTAGAACATGCTTCCTCTCGGTCCTCATAGGAGTTACAGAATGATGAAAGATGGCGCCAAACTCTCACAAATAGGTAACCAAAAAATCTCGAGATCGGAAACCAGTTCAAGTTTATTTCTGAGAGCGTTTGGAGAAATCGTCACTTCGTTAAAATAAATCGAAGTGACTAGATATGGCACTAATAGAGACCTAACATAATAAATATTGCTCTAACAGAGTAACTTACCATAACAAACATCTCCGTATGTCTTGTTTTTTTCTTCTAATATGCAACTGACATTCAAAGTAACAAAATAAAAGTAGCATTCCAATGTTTAAAAATTTCTTCTAAGTAGACTTGATCAAATATCTCCACAAATCAAGCGGATCTGAGGTGTAATCGTTAAGCTGTTTGGCTTTGAACTGAAAAGTCCTGTGTTGAAATCCCCAATGGGGTTAACTTTTTTTTCAATAATATCTTTTTAACTTCTGTATGTTTTTAAAACTTTTATTTGAATCAGTTTCTCTTTTTTTAAAAGTTTATATACATTTATAAAATATTATTGTTCTTGTTCTTCTTCTTCTTCTTCTACTACTTCGTCGTCTTCTTTTTTTTATAAGTGGTCACTAAAGAAACTTACGAAAATCGCTGCAACTCAGTATTAGGGAAAAAATTTCTGAGTGATACCAAGCATGATCTAGGAGGTGACAATAGATTTCGCCTCTACTTTTTTTTTTTTAAAAAGAGACATGCACGTACACGCACAAAAACAAAATTATACTGCCACAAGAGACTGTTGAGAATAACTTGTTGATTGCACATGCGCAGTGGAGTTTGAGTCTGAATAGCCACGGGGGACTATTCAGGCTCGAATCCAAATAGCCCCAACCTTCTTTTTCTTTACATTTCTATTTGTTACCGTTGCCGTTACAACAATAAATAGTTTGATATTTTTTCCAAAGTAAAATAATTAAATTTTCACATAGAAGACACATAGGCTTAATAAAAACTGTTTAATATGATACCCCACTATTAGCTCTAGGATAAAAGGTTCCAAAGTTATGATGATTTTACCACCCACGACAGCCTCTCGATAAGTTGACTTCTGATTGAAATGGGAATTTAGCATGGAGAAAAGGTTGGTCAATGGTGGCCAACAGCAAACATGTTGTGCCTCTTTCAATGTTGATGAGGTGTTGATGAGACACTTATCTATACTGATGTTGCAGGTGCGATCGATGTGATGTCGTTTCTTTTCTTATAGTATGCCTTGGTTGTGATGATTTTGCAGGATTTTTTTTTCTGTAAATCTCTGCATTGTTGGTTATTTATAATTTACTTATGTATCTTTAGGTTATGATTTTTGACATTGTACTATTTGTTATGCTTGTTTTTTTTCAGCGTCTCTCATAATCATTGTTGGAAGAGACCTAAAGCACAACAACAAACAAGTTATGAATGCATAATTTTTAGTGCTCATTGTTAAAATACAACGTTTAAATGATGCAATGCTTATCAAATAAAAATTTTTGATGGAACATGTCAACATTGATGTCAACACACCATAAGAAAGCTTGATATTTTTCTTCTTCATTATGTTTGTAAAATTGAGATTTCTATAATTGTTTTCATTCACTGCCCATCAGGGCACTGGTACAACCCGAATGAAGTCTTAGTGATCCTTGTAGTTATGCAACCATATACTGCTGAAGAGGATGTATATCATATAGTATCTGAGGATGAGATGGAAAATTTCGTTCCCATGCCATTGAGAATGCCCTTTCCTTCAAACTGGAAGAGTAACTGCCAAGCGTCTGTACCAGTACCGTTTATAAGAGGAGACACTGGATGACAGCCTACAAAGGTCCAGAATGGATAACTTTGAACAGAGACAGTGGCACTGTTCGGGGGTTGTCCGTGATGAGAGGGCAGTCATCTTTTTTTATTTACCTCAATGCTGGGTCCGATCTGGGTTGCCACATTAGCTCTTTCTGGTTGGTTCTTATATAGCCAAATTTAAAATAAATATAATTATGAATATGATAAAATTAATTATAACAAAGACTTACTTGCATTAAACACTATACCATTGAGAGAGATGAAGCAGTATGTTGTCAAAAGGTTGCTTGTCTGTTTTCCTGTGTATCTCCTTCCACATTAATTCCTCTAAGTTGGGCGAAAGAGTTGTGTTTGCAATCCTTTAAGTCAACACCTCTGGACCGTTTTAAGTTTAAGTGAGGTTTACTTTATCCGAAGCAGAGTGTTATTCGACACTGAAACTCAGGTGTATCTTGTCACCAAGTATTTAACACCCGCATATGTTGAGAATAAGCTACTGGCACCAACTTCCGTAATTGTAAAATTTCAGTGGGGCTAAGTGAAGCATGATTGATTGCAGACTGTACTTTTTTTATTTACTTACAACTTTTCACGCTGTTTTCTGTCTAAGACTATTATTTATTAATTATGCATTTTAATTGCTTATACCGATTCACTTTTGTTATAGATATCCATTTTTTAAATATTGCAGGTGTCTCTTGAGTGGTTGATATACCTGATACTTGTGCCATAATAGTTTATCTGTATGTTTTGATTCATTTTTCTTTTCGACACATGTACCAGGGATTTTATTTTTCAATTTTCTCAATTTTCCAGAAAACTGCATAGTGGGGATAGGAAGGGTCTGTTTTTATCCTAAACCCTCTGTCAGAATTTGCTCAGGTTTGGTATTTGTGCTGGCTAAGGGCATCATTCTGGTGATGAAGGGAGGGTTTTAGGATTACATACTTTGGTTTTCTAACTGCCAATATAGGGACATATTTTGAATTTCCCACCACATGGGAGTTCACTTTACCACAAACTTCCTTGAAAATTCCAATATCCCTACTGTTCACTAGCCTGCAGTTTCTCCAGACCTTAATCCCATAGAGAGTGTATGGGTGTGCATTAGAAGATACAGAATAAACCACTAGCAAACAAGTCAGACTGGGTGGGGATCCTGACCTCCCATAGCGGGCAGGGAGGTACATACTGTGTCTTCTATCACCTTATATCTGTTATCCAACTTGTTTTCTGTCTATGTCTTGGAATGAGATTACTTGGTTTTGTCCGTCGGAGCCCAGGCTGGGAGGGAAACAGTCAAATGCATGCATAGTTATTGTTTTGGGAGATGATATTTTTTTCCTTGTAAATCATCTCTCTTTTATGTATTATTATATTTGTTATTTTGAATTTATAATATAAGCATTTGAGTGTATTCCTCTTTGTTGGATTTTGTGCTTGTGTCCAGATGAGACTTATAGGTGATCTTAAACGTACATTGGTGGTATGCTTTTGGAAAACTACATCTGATCCCTATTTGTTCCCAGTTCCCCTATGTCTTACTTTCTCTTGGGTGCTTTAAATGTAATTCTAGAACTTTTTACTATCCCATTTTCTTCCTATTTACTGGCGCTGATATAACCTAAATGTGTTGCAAGCGCCGTAAAACCTTAAAAACAAAAACAAAACCCTTAGAAACAAACAAACAACTCAGATAATTTGTTTAACAATGTTGAAAATATGAAATCAACTTGAACAATTTAAATGTTCTCTTACTGTTATAAGCTCAATGCCCAAAAGAATTAAAAGTGTGAAGAAAGCATGTCTGCCGTGATAGGGAAGAAAGACGCATATCGGTATCTAGGTCAAATTGACATTTTCTGGGATTCACATACTTGAGAGAAAGGCGCATTTTTCTATCTGGGTTTGGTAACTCAATCGTTGAAAATAAAAAAGTTGTTTCATTATGAAAATATGCGACTTGACCTAATTTGGTTTAAATTCGTTTCGAGGAATGACAGATCGACGCATATTGAATGTGGATATGACAGAAGGTCGCATTTTGTAATATGCGTCTTTTTCTCTTATTCGTCCACCGAATGACATAATTTGTCTTTCACAAAAAGACGCATTTCGGATATGCGACTTTCTGCCAAGACACTCTCCAGAAATTAAGATATATGCGTCCGTTTTTATTACGACTGGTGACGTTGAAAAGAACATATCATTGTTCTCCAATTTTCATCAAATAGTCAATCATCAAAGACGTACGAGTAACTTGCTGTTTTGGTGTGAATTCTTCATTTCCTCGGGTGAGTTATATTTTTTTCCTATTCAAGTGATCAAAGATTGTATGTATATAATCATATAAGTACTTTTCATATATTAGTGAGGACGTTAAATAATTATTTGCTATTGACGGTTTATCTGTGTTTGTGATATTTAACTTAGACAAATGTTGATTTACATGCTAATAGCACTACTGTTATTGTTATTACATGTACTATATTTGTGATTATTATTATGATGACAATTATTAATATTAATGTTATTATTATAATGATCATCGTTATATCACTATGAAAGTAGAAGTTGTAGAATAAGTAGTAGTCGTATTAGTAGTAACAGTTAAAGCATTTGTATGTACATTAGTAGTAGTAGTAGTAGTAGTAGTAGTAGTAGTAGTAGTAGTAGTAGTAGTAGTAGTAGTAGTAGTAGTAGTATCAGTAGTAGTAGTAGTAGTAGTAGTAGTAGTAGTAGTAGTAGTAGTAGTAGTAGTAGTAGTAGTATTCTAGTGTATCAAATAGACGCCCACCCCCCATCCATTAATTTTCGGAATTTTCGCGAACCTCCCCTCCCTCCTTTTGATCTCATTAAACTTAAAATTTATTCTTAAATATACAAAATAATGTCCTGTAATTTGCTGTGGTTGAATTCTTCGGTCAAACCCCCTTCTTTGGTGAAAATGAACCCCCCCCCCCCCCCCTCCATCTCCCCCGGCGTTCTACCAAAGTGCGCACCCCCATCTTTCCATTGAAATTTGACCAAACTGCACACCCCCCTTGCTTGGGATCAGGACAGTGGGAAAAATAATAAAACCAATCGGGCCTGAAAACCAACCTAGAACTGTGTCGGACTCGGTACCTTCTGAATCAAAGTGAAAACCTTAACTTCTGAGACAATACTTCTCTAGCTATGCATCCAATTAGCCCTCAATAATCTGTTTCAATATTCTTTTGGGAAAGGCAAGTAACTGTAACTCAATATCATATCACAACATTGTTACTTTATGATAAAGATTATTTTAATGAATAAGTCCACTCCCGTTCAATTTTTGAATATCCATATTTATATCTCTTTCATCAGATATGATCGAACCCCTAAAAGAGCCACCGGTACCTCCACCTCAGCCAACCCAGATTAAATAAATCATGACAATCAGACTCCAGTGATTCAGATATTGACATTCCATTGAAACAGCTAGCTCAGATCAACAGTGAAACCTCTATCAGGAGGAATTACATGATGTATGAGTGTCATAAAAGCAGAGAGGAAAAGATTTAAAGAAACCACGGACAACAAGAAAAACGGAGGAGACGAGCTAGATAGGTTTACCTCAACACCGATACGAAACTCTGCAGTACAAGCATGTAAACTGGCTGTTGAGATTAAAGAAGCACGTGCAAACGATATGGATTTTGTATTGAATTTACCATTGAGAAACAAAGTTTAGATAGTGACTCAGAATTTGAAATGTATTTGGAACTTGCTTCTGAATATATTATCGCCGAAACTACTGCCCCTAGAGTTCCATTTGCTGAAGGGGAAGAGTATATGTCCGAAACTGCCACGCCGGCATCCTTTACCGGTTTAGGAGAAATATCTGAAGGAGAGCATGTTCCAGGTGTGCCATCGATTATAGAGACCATGCTAGCAGAGTGAAACAATAACTACACCAGATCTAGAAATAGAGACAGTGTCTACTCACTCAAAAAAGAGAAAGCACAAGACGCCGATACAAAAAGCAGACTAGGAAATACACAAGCTTTTGCGAATGAGAGAAACGCATTCGGTCTTGGAAGGTTGTGCGCCGACCTGCTCCAAAAAATGCCGTGACAGATTCTTGGAGTTACAGCGACGGGAACTTAACAGATGTTTTGGGGAGAGGATTGGAAGGACCAGCGCAAAGTTGTACGGACTTGGGTAAGTAAAACATAATGCAGAGATCAGGACGAAGGCATTGCCTAGTCATGTACATGCAAATATACAATGAAACAGGAAGATGGAGTCTTCCATCCCGTGTGCAAAAAGTTCTTCCTTACTACTCTCGGATTCAATGCTAATAATGGCAAACTGATAAGGAGCGCTTTCAAGGATGTCGGTGTTAACGAAAACAATGTCATAGAAGTACCCCTTGTTGACAATCGTGGACGTCATAGTCCCTGGTACAAGATTGACCACACCATTATCCATGAACACACAGAGAAATATAAAGCAAGAATTTTTCATTATAGACGTGAGCACTGGCCTTTCAGGAGATATTTACCATCTGATCTGACCATCACTGATATGCACGAAAACTTTTGCGCAGTCACTGAAAAAGCCATATCAAAGAAACTCTACTATTCTGCATTTAAAGAACTTAACATCTCACAAGCTGTACTTGGTCAAGAAGAATGTGAAAAATGTAAGTCCTTCTTGTTGCACAAACAACTATGCAACTGTGAAGAAACGTGTGAACCGTGTGCCGAAAAAATCATCCATCAGGATGCAGACAAGAACGAAAACCCCAACACAGCCCATCCAGTGTTTGCCGCTGATCTGCAAAAAGTAATTTTTTTAACAGAATCATTTTCACAAGCAGATTGGTCTTATTCAATGAGACATTTCCACCAATGGGCTGCAAAAAAAGTGAAAAGGACATTGCCGTGATATGGAATGAATCAATTTCAGGACGAAAAGATGGAGACATTGCATCAGCTTTTTACTATTTCCTAATATATAAGCACCATGCCGAATCTATGACACTCTGACTGGATAACTGAAGCGCCCAAAATATAAATTGTAACCTTTATACTATGTTACTTCATCTTGTAAATGATTAGACTACTACAAAAGCAAGCACCATCACAATCAACTATTTCGAGCCTGGTCATACTTTTATGGCAGCCGACTCCACCCATGCCGGAATCCAAAGAGTTCTGAGACAGAAAGACGGCAAAATCTTTGATATCAATGAATTTGAACAATGTGTCGTAGAAGCAGGCTGCCAGACAATGCCGTTGAGGTTTAATGACTTTGCCAACTGGGATTCTGGAGTCAGTAGTTATCTGTTGAGCAAAGCTGACAATCGTCCCTACCTAGCTAAGATTGTTTGTGCTGAATTCAGGCGAGGGTCACCAAAGACACTCTTCTTCCTCGTAGCTTTGAAGAAGATACCTTCAACGAATGTGACATTCTGAAACGCGGATATTTTTTGTATGCCAAAGTTTCGTACAAAACCCAGGGGTGTAGGATTTACAAGAAGGATGAGATCGTGAAACAACTTGTGGGTTTGACATCCCCCCCCCTCCCCCCCCCCCCCCCCCCCCCAATAGATGAAAGTACTGGATAGACCTACCAACCAGCTCCACGAGTAAAAGTCTTTGCAAATCCTACAAGTGAATGTCCTTTCATCATTCATTGACTAGTTGGAAACGTTGCTCTTCCAAACCATGTGTACGAGCATGCAATTTTAACATCTAAGTAATGATACAATTCATTATCTAAAGAGAAGAGATGGAATATAATATGTATGTGATAATAGTAGCAATGATTACAAAAGCAAACTCCATGTTAGTGAACTATAACGAAAGAGGGAGAGAAAGAGAGTTAGTACTTATTATACAAATAATGCTAATCAAATCACTCCAAATGAAAATATTATGAAAATTTAAATGACTGGTGCGATTGTTCTTAAATAATAAAGAATGTTCAGCTTGATATCCTAGATATATGTTTTTGATTGGTTTCTTCCGATTATTCTAGGGACCTGTGATTATGATGTTTTTGCTTATTGTAGCTTAACATTGGGCGATATGCGTCCTCACATGACACTGTATATCAATATGCACATTACCGCTAAATTAGCCCATGTCTATGACAATCAGACGCAAAAACAATATGCGTCCCTTTGTCACACACTGGATACAGATCCGAAAGTGCGATGGACGCATAATATTTTTGCGTCTATCTGTGAAAGACATGTGTCAATCAATTTTCAATCATGGATTTGGCAAAAGGTCTTTTGGTGAATTACACAGTTGATACAAATATTTTGGTTTTCAAGTTCCATGAATAAAATAACAAAAAAAGTTATCTTTAATTACCTATTAATTCTTTTAGATTCGAGCCGTTAGTTACAATGTTATTAAGTAAAACAGTTTTTTGCGTTTCCTGAAAAAGTAGGTTTTCCCGTTATGCGTCTTTTTCTCATATCACGGCAGATGTGTTCTAAATAGAAAGATTTTATCATTTCTTTTTTTTTGCAAATTTTATTATGTTTGTAAAATTGATTGATATTCCTGATATTGTTTTCATTCACTGTCATATACCTATCAAAATAAGCATGACATTCTTCTAATCGTGTTGCATTTACAAGCCAAATTATAGTTGTCAAAAGACTTACAGTCATGACTATATTAATTGTCAATTTCGATTACGATTGTTTAATCTGGGATACATATCTGAAAAAAAGAAAAATTGGCAAGGGTTCATGGGGCAGAATAATGAGTCATATAACAGATTTCACATTGATCCCGTTTAATCCCATGGCCATGCGGCTATGTGGTCTAGTGGTATGACATTCGCTTTCGGATCGGAAGGTCCTGGGTTTGAGCCTCGCTCGGCACATAGTTGAGTCCTTGGAGAAGGCTCTTTACTCACATTCTCTCACCATACTCAGGTGTAAAATGAGTACCTGGCCTTTTCTGTCCGAAAAAAATTGTAATATCGCCTAACAGGTGTCATATCCCGTCCTACATGTTAAATGTTGCTGTTGGCCGGGTACCCTTTGTAAAGCGCTTTGAGCACGTTTAGTGGATATTGGGCTATATAAAAGCTCAATTTAGTTAGAATTCTGTTTTTGGTGTGATCTTCATATGTGAAATTAATTTTTTTTTTTTTTTTGTCAGGTAATGGCCCCAGCACGAAAGAGAAGAGCAGATAAATCAGATGAAGACATATCTCAGCTGCGCAAACCCATCACTCTTCATGGCAAATCTGTAGAACAAATCCTTAATAGTATCCATTATGGAAGCCCTGAGCTGAGACATCTTCTTTTGAATGAATGTGACATGATCTTTGAATGCAAAGTGTGTCGTGCATTATTTCGAGATCTGCCTAATTTTATTTCTCACAAACGTCAATATTGTTTAAAAACTGCTGTGGAGAAAAATCATATTAATATTGGATTATTCCCTGAAGAAAGAGTTGTCATTGTGGACAAATTGCCAGCAGTCAACGACTCATTGCAAAATTTGTCATCCTCATTATTGTCATCAACACGGTCTGCTCCAGACTGGTCCCATCAGCAAATACAAAGGGAAAAAAGAAATAACGCGAGTGATTGTGATTTGTATGATAATGAAGTTGATAAATTGAATAATCAGATAGAACCTACTAAGAATGAAAACATGGTAACCACTGAACACCCATTTTTTTCTAATGCAAATATCGTAGATGTTCACACAGCGACTGAAAATGATGACTTCAAATCATCTTCAGTACTTGCCATTAGTGACAATGAAAGTATTCAGACATCTCCATCATCTGTGGCTAGATATCCAGGTTCTAATTTGAGCTCTAGACAGGACAGTGAATTTTTAAATTCAGATGTTACATTAAAATCAAGTTCTGATTTCTCTTTTCCTACTCATCAAGACAGTATGGGAGAACCAGTTTCCAAAGTTGTCTCATTGAATGACCTGTCAGAAGATCATCATCACCTGCAGGCTTTTTCAAGTCTAGATGATTATTCCTCTGAGTTTCCAAAAGATGTCGTCATAGAAACAGATGACAATAACATGGGAAGTTCTTCAACCTCATGTTATCAACGTTCAAATTCTACAAGACTCCAAACCAGTTGGGGCTCCACAGTAGATTTAGAATTAAGTATTTCATTGGAAACCTGTGATAATGATAATACAGACGTTAAAGCAGTCAACAAACTACAATCACAAGAATGTGATAGTGACAGTTACAAAATTGCGGATTGTGATGATAAGGTGATTAGTGACGTGATGACAGAATTAGATAATGTTGAAAATCTACTGAAATCTAGTGACTGTAATTTTATTGGTAGAAACTTGGATGGGGCAGTTCTTGTAGATGAGAAGTGTGTGAGTGTTTCCGACAGCAAGAGTGTTTCTGAGAACAAGGATGTTTCTGAGGACCCGAGTGTTTCTGAGAACAAGGATGTTGCTGAGAGCCCGAGTGTTTCTGAGAACAAGGATGTTGCTGAGAGCCCGAGTGTTTCTGAGAACAAGGATGTTGCTGAGAGCCCGAGTGTTTCTGAGAAAAAGGAGGTTTCTGAGGACCAGAGTGTTTCTGAGAACCTGAGTGTTTCTGAGAACAAGGATGCTGCTGAGAACAAGGATGCTGCTAAGAAGAGTGTTTCTGAGACAGAAATTTCAAGACCAAAAAGGAAAAGAAAGGTGCCAGACAAAAATGTTGAAGCATTTCAAATTGTACAAAAGAATCATCAAAAATTGGTCAATGAGCCCTCTAAAAAAAGAAACAAACGTTCTCTGAATGGAAGAAATAATTCTCCTCGAAATGTTCATGCCAACTTAAATATAAAACAGAAATGCAGTTCTGACTTTCACAATGTCAAAAGTGGAAATCAACACAGTGAAGTTAAGAAAAAAAAGATAAGAAAAAGATGGCGCAAATCTTCAAGTTGGGCAAAATTCTTAGACATTCATCAGTCAAAGGTTGAAAAGTTAATGAACATAAAGACACTTTTCTGTCGTGAGTGCGGTTCTAGATTCTCAATCGAACACAATCTTAGACGTCATATTTTTACAAGACACTTAAACATTTATCGGTTTCAGTGCAAGTTGTGTGGGAGAAAAGATTTTGACTTTTCAGAATCAAAAAGGCACGTCGATAGATTCCATCCAGAAGTAAGGAATCAGAAAGATGTCATTATTTGTCTCTTCACATAATGAGGTTAAGCTGTTGTTTCTGGGCCTTGAGTTATGAATACTGAAGAAACCTGTTATCACCAACCCAAGTTCAAGTGAGGTGCCTATGCTGTAACCTTTTAATAATGTGGCAAAATTGTTTATAATCACAGGTGACTGCATTTGATTCTTCTGTTCATCTATTCCTCGGATTCAGATTTTTTTAGTAAAGATTAGTTAATGCTTTGATCAATTGTCAATGTGTGGTTCAAAGCATTGGATGTGTTAAGTTTCAATAAGTTAACCACAATACTTATTATTAGAGAAGCCAGAACTCCGGTTTCAACAGAAAAAAAAACCCAAACAAACCCTGTCTGGAGTAACAAATTTCGGGTTAGAGGCAACTTCTGTGAGTTCATATTGTTCCAAGGATACCCCCCATCACTTCCAAGTGTCATCACAAACACCACAGCATCAGTTTCACTGCCATACTTCCCACTCCTTTTATCTTTATCACTACCACCACTACTACAACCATCATCACATTGTTATCATCATCTTCATTACCACCACCAACACCTTAACTATCATTAACATTATTATTATTACCACTGCCTCAGCCAACACCATTACATCATCACTACTACTACAACTACCATGACCACATCATCATCACTGCCACGACTACTGCAACAACAACCACCCACATCATTATCACTACCACCACCACATCATCACCACCAATACTACCACAACGACCAGAGCCACCACGTTATCATCACCACTGCTGCTATACTACAACCACCACCACCTTATCAACTTCAACACCACAACTACTACAACAACCACTACCACAGTAACATCATAAACCACAACTATGACAACATCCACCACCACATTATCATTACCATTACAACCACCACCCACACATCACCATTACTACCACCACCCACACATCACCATTACTACCACCATTGCTGCTACAACCACCACTACTACATAATCATCACTACCACTACTACTACAACCATAACCATTATAATACTACTTTCCGTCTTTGTCTTGGCATGAGATAGCTTGGTTTTGTCCTGGCCCTGGCCGGAGTCCTTGCCTTGACTGGGAGAGGAGACATTCAAATGCAAAGTTATTGTTTGGGGAGATGGTATTTTTTATCTTGTAAATCATCTCTCTGTTATGCATTATTACATTTGTTATTTTGATTGTATAATGTAAGCATTTGAGTGTATTCCTCTTTGTTGGATCATGTGCCTGTGTCTGGATGAGACTTATAGGTGATCTCAAACTAAGTACATTGATGGTATGCTCTTGGAATCTACATCTGATCCGTATTTGTCCCCAGTTCCCCTTTGTCTTACTTTTTCTTGGGTGCTTTAATAGTAATTCTAGAATTTGACTATACCATTGATATTACCCAAATGTGTTGCAAGCGTCGTAAAATCCTTAAAAACAAAAGTAAAAGATATCTGACAACGCAGTACACAGTTCTGGCACAGACGCTGTGTAAAAAATCTACTAAAAGTAAGAAAATTATTCAAGGGATAGCCCTCATTCATTAATTATTAATACTGCTGAGCTGTCGGACATTGTCAATTGGCTTTGTAAAACATCTATTTAAAAAAACATATTAAATCAACCCAGATCATTCGTGCTTTATTGCAGTGCCTTATACACTGGGTCACCTCATTTCAATTTTTAAAATATTTGTGATGACCTTTTATATTTAATCATCAACATCAGTATTATCTTTTTATAATAAATAATAAATAAAATTCCCTTTATTATTATTCATCCGAAAGGGGAAATGTGTCTTTAGGGAAGACTGGAATAACCCAGGCATCAGTCGCAGTGCAGCGCCGCAAAGTGACCTAGGGCGAGGTGATTTGGCTTAAGGCCGCACATTGAGGCGGGTAGTCGAACTCGGTACCTTTTGGGTACGAAGCAAAGACCGTACCGCTGAGCCACGCTGCCCCCTAAAAATGATAAATGATTGTAAATAAATTCAGACCGATAATCTTTCAACTTCCTATTCCTCTTCCTTATTTTTACTGAACCTGAACGTTGAAGAATAGTGAGAGCCATAAAATCAGATGCTGTCAGTCAGTTGAATGGGATTCAATTTGTTATCAAATTATTTGTGAAATGAGGTCTGTGGAAAACTTTACTATTTTAAAAATCTTTTTTAATGTTTTAAAACTATTTAATTTATTAGTAAATAAATTTAATGTAATATTTGGGTGGGGGATGGTCTAGGGTAATTTGTGGGATAATGAGATCACTAACACTAACACACGTGGGGTTCCTGACCTCACATAGTGGGCAGGGAGGTAATTACTGTGTCTTCTATCCCCTATATCTGTTTTCCAACATGCTTTCTGTCTTTGTCTTGGAATGAGATAACTTGGTTTTGTCCTGGTCCTGGCCGGATGCCATTGCTGAGAGGGAAACAGTCGAATGTATAGTTAGTTTTGGGAGATGATATTTTTTTCCCTTGTAAATCATCTCTATTTGAGTGTATTCCTTTTAGTGGGGAACTGTGATTGTGTCTGGGTGAGACTTTCAGGTGATCTCAAACTAAGTACTTTGATAGTGTGCTCTTGGAATCTATATCTATTTCCTATTTGAACCAATTCCTCTTTGTCTTACCTTTTCTTGGGTGCTTTACTTGTAATTCGAGAACTTTTCACTATCCCATTTTCTTCCTTTTTACTGGCGCTGATATGACCTTAATGTGTTGCAAGCGGCGTAAAACCCTTAAAAACAAAAACAATATGCTGGAGTGTCTACAATTTAATGTAATATTTGGGTGGGGGATGGTCTTGGGTCATTTGGGGGATAATGAGATTACTAATTAACACTAACACACACTGTCTTTTCTTTCACTTTCAACCAATGTTTATTTTATCAGTCCCGTGCTGCTTTGTGTCCTTATTGTTGAATCTGCTACAGAAGGGAGATCATCTGATGCATGTTTCAGTTTTCTCTTGAATGTTCATTTAATAGTTTTTAAAGGGGTAATTTAAAAAAAAAATTAACTATGTCTTCATTATATCTTTATTGCACATGTTTATGTGTTTTTCTTTGTTTTTTCTTTATGTTGTTTTTTGTCTTTTTTACATTTATTATATTGTATTGTGTAAACATTCGGGCCACAATCCCCCCCCCCCCCCCCCCCCCCCCCCCCCCCCCCCCCCCCCCCCCCCCCCCCCCCGGGCAGGGAGGTACATACTCCTGGTGTCTTCTATCACCTTATATATGTTATCCAACGTGTTTTCTGTCTTTGTCTTGGAATGAGATTACTTGGTTTTGTCCGTCGGAGCCCAGGCTGGGAGGGAAACAGTCAAATGCATAGTTATTGTTTTGGGAGATGATATTTTTTTCCTTGAATATTATCTCTCTGTTATGTATTATTATATTTGTTATTTTGAAGTTATAATATAAGCATTTGAGTGTATTCCTCTTTGTTGGATTTTGTGCTTGTGTCCAGATGAGACTTATAGGTGATCTCAAACTAAGTACATTGGTGGTATGCTTTTGGAAATCTACATCTGATCCTTATTTGTTCCCAGTTCCCCTTTGTCTTACTTTCTCTTCGGTGCTTTAATTGTAATTCTAGAACTTTTTACTATCCCATTTTCTTCCTTTTTACTGGCGCTGATATAACCTAAATGTGTTGCAAGCGCCGTAAAACCCTTAAAAACAAACAAATCCCCCCCCCCCCCCCCCCCCCCCCCCATTTTTCCCATCAAACGCCATTGCAATGTATGGTTTCCTCTAATATTTATATATATATATAAAAAAAATATTGAGCTTTTATATAGCGCAATATCCACTTAACGTGCTCAAAGCGCTTTACAAAGGGTCCCTGGTCAACAGCAACATTTATCATGTAGGACGAGACATGACGCCTGTTAGGCGATATTACAATTTTTCGGACAAAGACAACGCTGTTAATGGCCAGGTACTCATTTTACACCGAGAATGTGAGTAAAGAGTCTTTTCCAAGGACTCAACTATGCGTCGAGCGAGGCTCGAACCCAGGACCTTCCGATCCGAAAGCGAGTGTCATACCACTGACCACATAGCCGCATTTTTGCATGTCCCGAATAGTTTGGGGAAACTGTACTGGAGTGAAGTTCAAAATCAAAATGTGTGTGTGTGTGTATATACAGTCCACTCCGGATAATCGCAACACCTTGGGATCAGCGAAATAGTTGCGATTAACCGAAGTTGCAATTAACCGAAGTTGAGTTTCCTGTCCGCGATTGCAACATTTTACGCATATATATGCTATATTCAAACACGTTGTTGTAAACAAAGTTCTTAGTCCACCACATTTTGATTGAAGCAAAAACTATATGGCATCCCTATATAGATTTCGACAAGCAAAAGAAGCTTTGGTACAAGTCGACATCTTATTCAGATTGGATTAACTTTCACTCTTTTTTATTTCAACATTTGTGAGAGTCAAAGAGATTAGTCGTGATGAGAGACAATAAGCTCTTACCAAACTCGTGTGTCACAATGCACAGTTGTCAATCCCAAAACAAAGGATGTCGCTCAGTCTCTCTTTACAACTGTGATTGTCCACCTGTTGTAAAACCTATGCCCAGCCCCCTCGCCTCCTATTTAATGGACACAGATGACATCACAAACCCATACTGCAAAGCCCCACCCTCTTTTGTCTCAAATAGAATGTTGACACACTAATGTAGCATTAAATCCCACTCACTCGATTTTTCAACCTATCACGATTCCTTCCATTATCAAATTTAATCATGATGTTTTGTTTGATTGATTTCTTGAATTGACCACTTTTATAGGGCAAAAATTTCTTGCGATTAACCGAAGTTTGTTGCAATTAACCGGTGACTTATATAGAATTACATAATTCCGTTTCTTGGGAAATATTGGGATTATCCGGAGTGGACTGTATGTATACATATACTGTAGTATTATTTCAAATGAACAGGGACGGCTGGTAATAATGGGCAGGGTGGGCAAATACCAGCCTGTTTTTTCAAGTTATATGCTGTATTACCAGGTCCGAAATAATCAAATTTAAATTAGATAATTTCAAAAGTTACTACTTAAAATTGATACTTTGTACTGAAATCAATTTGTGTGTATTTTTGATAGATTGCGAATCACCATGCATCCCGTAATACATAAACCAGGATACGCTCCTGTTCTTTTTATCACCCCCCCCCCCCCCCCCCCCCCAACCACTCCACTCCACTCCGCCCACATCGTCATCTCATCGTCACGTCGCCTGACGGTGATTTTGCTGTCTGGCCTCTCTAGTACTAGGTCGGGCTAATTCAAATGAGCCCACCTTATTAACCAGTGTACACTAAATAGAGATTTTGGCAAACGAACTTTTTCTTATTTATTGCCTTACTTGTGCTGGGAAGGTTCCAGTATTGAATTAAATTTATTAATTTACTAATATTATATCAATTTAGTATTAGTTTGTGTTGTTTTAATATATTTGTTTATCCATTTAAATTATTTCTTTTTTTTTCCCCTCGTTTTCTTTAGTGTTTCTCAAAACTCATTTATTTAAATTGTTTTCTTATTTGTTTGTTGTTGTTGTTGTTTTTTGTTGTTGTTTTTTGTTTTGTTTTTTAACAAATTAATTTGTTAATTCTTTTTTTTATTATTCTTAAAGTAATTACCGCTGTATTTTTATTGCCAGACTAAATATTTTTGCAAAACAATGTAATTTTCTATTGTATTCCCTCTAATAAAACAAAACACTTTTATTCAAAAGTCACGACTAAATAAATATATAAAATACAACCACCATTTTGGTTTTCTCAACAATTGAATTAGTATACGAGAAATACTCTTCTGAGTAAGGAGATAGTTGAATTCTAAGTTATAGAGGAAATACGGAAGGGTGGGCAGATTCCGTACTTGCCCGTCCTGAAGCTAATACATACATAAGATGGTTCGCGATGAAGAGGCGGGAAGCAAGGGATTGGTTGGGTAAGGAGCAAAGATAACACGGTAATTATTGTGACGATAGTCAAACGAATACATGAGGAGAGATTGGTAACATTATTTTGTCTTAATTATATTGTATGAAGTATTGGCGAAAGCCTAATATTAAATAAACGTTGTTTTTGTTTGTCTTATTTTGACTATGGAACTGATACTGATACTTGTCATAGCAGACCTGCCTACTTTAGATAGGAAAATAAAAATCGTAGTTTTCAGGGGTAATAAAATCGTAGATATTTTAACTACCCTTTAAAAAAATCACCGGAATTTTCGTCTGTTTTGATAGATATCAAATTTTAAAAAACGAGAAAAAATAATTGGAAACGTAATAATGATGGTGATGGTGGTATAGTGGTAGCGGTGGTGGTAGTAGTAATGATGATGGTAATATTATTATTATTAATTATTATTATTATTATATTATTATTATTATTATTATTATTATTATTATTATTATTATTATTATTATTATTATTATTATTATTATTATTATTATTATTATATCATTGTTATTATTATTGTACGTATTGGTGGTATTACTATTGTTGTATTTTTTTTTGGTGGTTATTAATGGTATCAGTTTATTGTTTGGTCCCATTTGCCATTATTTTCCACTTTCATGTATGTGGTCATCAAATTGTATGATTAATTGGCGAAAGCCTAAGATTGAATAAATTTTGTAATATCGTATGGTAACCATCATTGTCGACGACATCGTCGTTGTCATCATAATCATCATCATCATCATCATCATCATCATCATCATCATCATCATCATCATCATCATCATCATCATTAACAACAACAACAACAATATTAACAACAAGTACAACAATAGAAATAAAAACAATATCAACATCACCATACAATTTCCGTCATCGTCTCCACAACTATCATTCTAACCAACAGCACCACCAAAACCACTACCATAATTACCCCTCACCGCCTCGTCTTCCTCCTCCTCCTCCACCACCACCACCACCGCTACCACTATTCCAACCACTACCACCACCGGCACAATCATTCTGACCACCAAGACAGCAGTAAAAATTATGCAATTTGAGCTCTGAATGAAACTCGAGTCATATCGCTGTTGTTGCTTCTCCATGAAAACTTTAAGGTTACTACGTACTACTGAAAATCAGAAATATGTAAAAGCAATATTAATATCGCCGTTGAGGGATTAAAGCATCTCTTTAATTTTTCGAGTGAAGGAAATGGACTTGTATTGTCAAGGTGTTGTCGCATTATGTCTCGTCGCTTTATTTTTTAGTTGTATTCTCTTTCGTGATTCATTTTTGATTACGTTTGGAAGAATTAAAATCTACTGGTATTGTCATTTCATTGTGAATGTGATTATTGGTGGTTGAAATATTTTTTGTTTAAAGGCGAAAAAAAAAATCAAAAAAAAATTTTATTAAAAAAAAAACAAAAAAATAAAAAATAAAAAATATATATCATATATATATATATATATATATATATATATATATATATATATATATATATATATATATATATATATATATATATATATATATATATATATATATGACCGAATCCTCTTTGCCCAACCACTGTAAATAGGCTAGAACCGCCACTGCAAATGAAAGTCATTTCCTGATAGTTTGCACTACAACCCCGGTAGAATTACAACACTTAACATGCAGGACAAAACAATACGCCTGTTAGGCGATACAAGTTTGTTTGTTTTTCAGACAAAGACACCGCTGTTAACGGCCAGGTAGTCATTCCACACTTGAGTACGGTGAGAGGATGTGAGTCAAGAATCTTTTCCAAGGACTCTACTCCTCCTCCTACATAGTAATGCTAAATGATGTCAAGTTTACAATAAAATTTGTGACGCCAGACCTATCGAGCGTTAACTCACTCAGTCCTAACACCAACTTTTTATATCCGTAGTTTACCCTGGTTACGTTTACCCCGTGCCTATTTATTACATTTTTATGAGACCAATTATAAGCGTAGTATCAAAGCTAATATTTTTTAGATTTTACATGTTAATGGTACGTAGTTGAATAAAACTATCTATGGACATGCTCATTTTTAATACAATTTTTCAATTTTGAAAAGTAGCAAAAAACTCTAGAATTGAGTGAATTAAATTTCATTATATAAATTAGATCTTTAAAAAAAAACAAGGTATGTATTTTTGTAAATATTTTTTATTCAGAGATAAGAAAATCAGAATCGACTGGATATTCGAACTTTCTTCCCAACGCACACTCGCAAGCTTGTTATGGGCAGCGGTTGGCAATACGTCCGGAATTCCAAAAAGCAAGAGTGTGATAATTGTGTATTATTTAATGATAATGATATCAGTGAAATTAATAAAAATGTTGTTGAAAATTATTTATTATAGTAATGATAATCGTGATGTTGGTGGTGGCGATGATAATGATCGTGATGATGTTAAACATAATAATACTTATCATTGTTATTATCATAATATTAATAATAATAATAATATTAATTATAATAATAATAATTATTATTATTATTATCATCATCATCATCATCATCATCATCATCATCATCATCATTATTATTATTATTATTATTATTATTATTATTATTATTATTATTATTATTATTATTACTATTATTTATCGCGGTAATAATAATAATAATAATAATAATAATGAAATAATACGTTGGCGTTCGAAAAGATACCGGAAAATTGGCATAACTTTTGAACCAAAATAAATTTATATATTTATATAAAGGAACTTTCTATAAATGCCTATGAAATTAAGTTTTCTTCCTTGGTCAGGGTCACCAGCAATGGGCGCAATATTGAATTTGAATGCTGTTGTTTTTGAGAGGACGACTCCCAATCACTGAATGGACTAAGCAGGAGTTAGAGATGTTTGTTTACTAAAGGTGAAAAAAATGAAATTCATCACGAAATAATCATAATTTTGATCGTTCTTGCCCCGAGGCTGTCAGTCGAATGCATTCATTCTCGTCTCATGGCCGCTATAGGTACATTTTTTAACAAAGAAATAGTGCGTGTTGTTTCAAGTTGCTGTTGGAAAACTGAAATTTTAACTCCGAGATTTAAACATCCGGTTCGTGTTTGGTTTGGTTAACCCTCTCCTTACCGGCCATAGGAAAATCAACACGTTCATTAATTTCGATACAGCTGACAATTTTCTCATTCTGATTTATCTTGTACATCACAAATTCCAGAGAAATGCTTTGATTACAGCTATAAATACTAAACACTGTGTTGTAGAGCTCATTTTGCTGAACAACACTATGTATAGAATGCACTTGTTACTTTTTTGTTTGATTAGGAAAAGTCTATTTTTGTGTCGGGTCGATGAGAATGTTCGGGGGAAATTCTAAAAATAGCTGGTAAGGAGAGAGTTTTTTTTAAAAAGGGCGCACTCAGTTTCTTATCTTGAAACAAAAGACGGACGGAACCGGAAACGGAAATGAATGCACTCAGTTTACAGTACAGCCTTATCAAGATAACTTAGGATCCTTCGGGTGACTCTTTGATGATAAGTTTTTTTTGGTGTTTGTCCCAGCATACGTAATTACCATCACAAGACTTGTACTCCAGTTTCTTTCTCTTCGGGCTCAACCAGACCTGGAGCGCGTGGTCGTGACCGTTATTTACTGAGGTCGTGACGTTGATGATCTCTCCGTCATTTTTTATACGATCCATCTGATCAACGGTCAAGTAAAATCCGTGCTTATGCAATCCGGATTTCTTAGTGGGAGATAACTGAAAGAGAAGACAAATAAATTGTATGTCTTTCTATTGATTTTGTGTGTGTGTGTGTGTGTGTGTGTGTGTGTGTGTGTAGGGGGGGGTGGCTTCAAAAATTAATTTCACTCCTTTTGTCAACCAACGATAAAAAGGAGAAGATGACAATTGCCAAAAGTCAGTTTCAAGGTCTACCGAACATTTAACACAAATTGTGGGGACTGAGTTTGAATTTGTAGACCTTATTGGTAAGGGGGAATCACTTGATATATTTTTTCTACCCACTCCCAGCACAGACACACACATACAACCACACACGCCTTAATCGCATTCATGTGTCTTTGTCTTTTCCACGCGGCTCTGTGTCTATTTTAATTTTATCTGAATTGAGTCATTGCGACTGTAGCCGGGCGTGCTTGAGATATTTTGCTGGTATTTCTTGTCTCCTCCAACTATAACCAACAACTCTTACAATGAAACATAACCAACAACTCTTACAACCAAACATAATCAATAACTCTTACAACCATGTATAATGAACAACTCTTACAACCAAACACAGTAAACAACTAACTCTTACAACCAAACCTAATATACAACTAACTCTTACAGCTAATCATAATCAACAACTCTTACAACCAACTATAATCAACAACTCTTACAACAAAACATAGCCAACAACACCAAACATAACCAACAACTCTTACAACAAAACATAGCCAACTCCACCAACTATAACCAACAACGCTTACAACCAAACATAATCAACAACTCTTACAACCAAACGTATTCAACAACTCTTACAATTACAACCAAACGTATTCAACAACTCTTACAACCAAACATAACCAACAACTCTTACAACCAAACATAATCAACAACTCTTACAATCAAACATAATAAACCACTCTTACAACCAAACATAACCAACCACTCTTACAACCAAACATAAACTCTTACAACCAATCATAATCAACAACTCTTTCAACCAATCATAACCCCAAACGTAACCAACTCTTGAAACCAAACATAATGAACACCTCTTACTGTCTTACAACCAAACATAACCAGCAACTCACCTCGACATAGTACGTGGTTGCCTTGTTCAAAGCAGCAATCTTACTGAGCTTGGTCTTGACTACACTTAGTTCTTTCCACACACTGCTTCCTTCCCCGTGCACGGGCATGATGGGATAGCGAAGACGAACGCGACCAGCGCCTGGAGGAATGGTTAGGAAGATGTATATGTAATTTGTTTATGAAGCAGTTTCACAACAAAGATGCTTACTTCCCTGTTTATTTCTTCTTCTTCTTCTTCTTCTTCTTCTTCTTCTTCTTCTTCTTCTTCTTCTTCTTCTTCTTCTTCTTCTTCTTCTTCTTCTTCTTCTTCTTCTTCTTCTTCTTCTTCTTCTTCTTCTTCTTCTTTTTCTTCTTCTTCTTCTTTTTCTTCTTCTTTTCTTCCTCCTCTTCCTCCTCCTCCTCCTCCTCCTCCTCCTCCTCCTCCTCCTCCTCCTCCTCCTCCTCCTCCTCATCTTGAAGTTTTTATTAAAGTCTCAGGTTCGAGATTGTTGCCAAGACGAGGGTAATTTAAATCGATCGATATCTGAAAGACGAGATTTTTCCTTGCAAAATCTTTAAATACAAGGGTTTGGTTTTTTTTCCCCAGAATAAAGGCCTTTAATTTACCTTCAATAGGCAGTGTAAGAGTTCTGGTTCCTGATCCCGCCATTCGATGAACACGTCCCTTTTTATCTAACACACCCACCCCAAACTTGGTCGTGTCCGCAGGATCCTCCTATGGAAAAAAAAAAAAAACTGTTTAGTTTACTCTGAAATAGGTTTGGCATGTGGTCTTGTGGTATGACACTCGCTTTTGGATCGGAAGTTCTTGGGTTCGAGCCTCGATCGGCGCATAGTTGAGTCCTTGGAAAAGACTCTTTACTGACATTCTCTCACCGTACTCCGGTGTAAAATGAGTACCTGGCCTTTAACGGCGTTGTCTCTATCAAAAAAAAAAAAACCCAACAATGTAACATTGCCTAACATGCGGCATGTCTCGTTCTTCGTGTGTGTTGCTGTTGGTCAGGGACATTTGTAAAGCGCTTTGAGCTCGTTAAGTGGATATTGCGCAATATAAAGGCTCAATTATTTTTTTAAGAGAAGAAAAAATAACTTAAGCATTAACAGAGCGCAATATCCATTAAACGTGATCAAAGCGTTTTACACTGGGTCCTTGGCCAACAGTAACTGCTCGCAAAGTCCTAAATTTGAGAGTTTTGCCAAGATGAGGGTTATTTCAATCGATCGATATTTGAAGGCCCTCAGTTTTCTGGCCAAAATATTATATACACAGTGACGTGGGGCCATTGGATCGAATGGTGCTAGGCACCACACCAATCTTTTAAAAAATTATTAACAGCATAATTTAATTAAAAATAAAACAGAAATTTGAACTCCACTGTCTTTCGCCAACTCGCCAACAACATACTGCCTTTTTAGTCTCCACTCTATTCAAGATTCCGAATCACGCGCTGTGCCGACTCGTGCGTTGGTGACATCACTGCGCGAATTAGTGACTGAATCAACACCGTGGTGCAAAGCAATCCAAGCTCCAGTTAATGCTCTATCCTTTAGTATCGCTACAGCTGACTGAGCGAGAAACTTGGTCGAATTATACTATCTTCAAATAGCGGAAAAACCCTCGACTTGTGCCAGGATTTGAGAGCTCCACCATTGGACTGGGGGGATCCAATATTGCACCATTTACGTCAAAATTAGGGTAACTTCGGCCATCCAAAATATTACATTAACTGTCAAAAACACTGATCATTGTCAAGTTTATTTGTAAGCAGCAAAGAAAAACAACATAAAACTTGACATATCAACCCCCACCTCTTTTTCACGATTATTGAATAAAGTAATTCTTTGCAACACGAAGCATATGGCGAATTTACCAACATTTTTCTTGCTTGTAGTGCCGAGTTGATGGTTACGTGTGTATGAGTGGTTATTTGTGTCTGTGTGTGTGTGTGTGTGTGTGAGTATGTGTATGTTTGTGCGTGTGTATTTGTGTCAGTCAGAGAAAGAAAGCGAAGATTGTCAACAGTTATACTTTGGTGTGTTTTTTGATTTCTTAAGTACTTAAGTGGAGTGATTTTTTCTATGTGATGCTTTAAGATCTGAATCTACCTGTTATTTGTGCAATCATTAATCGTATTCCACTGTTTTCCATTATTTGAGATATACTTTGAAGTTTTGTTTTGTTAAACAATGAATTGCAATGAATCAAGTTGACTTTCTACTTCACCGACCGTTTGGGAGATTGACACTAGATGACAAATTAGAAATAGAAAGACTAGTTCCTCACCAACCAACTGATTTTGAATTAACACAGGTGTGGAAATCTCGAAAACGCTCTTTTTCAGTGACATGGTATGACAGACATGAATGGCTCACAGTTAGTTTAGAAAAAAAAAACGTTTCTTTTGTTTTTATTGTCTACTTTTTACAGACACAACAAACACTGACAAATCATGGACATCTATAGGCTATAGTGACCTAACCACTTCCATCGTATTTCTTGACCTCCTGAACGTTGTTTTAGCACCCTTAAAAGAGTGAAAAATTTCTTGCGAAATTCAATGAAACAGGAGCGGTTAAATTCGTTAATGATTCTGTCAATTCACAAAGCTGAAATAGATGCCATTCCAGATTTCAATAAACAAATTATAAAAAGATTTGCAGAGGTGAAACATCGCCGTGCAGATTTTCTTTACAAGTACTAAAAGTAAGTAATTTCTGTCATAGGTTTTTTTCTCTTTTGATTTACATTTATCACATATTGATTGCATTATCTTCCAAATCCAATCCTTTAAATGGTTGACAAAGAAAAATTACAAAGACCTTTTCATACGGGACTTGTATCTCAGTGTTGTGGCTCTTTGTTTTCATGAATTATTTGTTTTTTGTGAGTTTTGTACACTCGTAGAAACCATCGACCCTCCCCCATCCTTCCAAAAAAGAGAGTTTTTAACATGTGCTCTCTGCTCTTAATCGAGTTCACTGTTTAAGAATTTTTTTCTTCTTCTAATCATGGCACCACCATATGCCGTCAATACGCCACGCCGCTGTATATACATGCTTTTCCAGAGTGTGACAAAAAAAAACAACACACTGTTACTGTTACTTTACCTCATCTTAAATATCATGAATATTTCTTTCTTTTTTTTTTAAAAATCATTACTTTGGTATTATGTCGATAAATTTGTCATGTCGATAAGAGAGTTGTCGATATAACTGTTTTGCACTGTATCTGTTACTGTTACTTTACCTCATCTGGGATGGAACTTTTATAGAACTCTGCTGGTGTCAGGTAATACTGTCCATCAGGGGATGCCCCATTGTAAGCCTTGTCCTTCGTCATCTGACCCTTGCGTTTTCCTTTAACCACTTGATCTTTATTGGGCTGGAGAGATCGAAAAAGAGAGAAAGAGAAAAAAAAATCGGTGATCCGGCACTTCTATCAAGTATTTGTGACTCACTGTCTCTAAACGGTATTATGTAGGGATGACGGGTGCAAAAAAATTGAATTTGTCGACAAAAACATGAAACTTGGGGTTTGTTTCGATTTGTAATGTTACAGAATGAAGACAATTTCTCACAATGCAAAAGCTCAAAAAATTGGTATTTACTATCAATTTTATTCTAAAGTCACTTTTCGGGGTCATATTCATTCCGACATAATACCGTTTCGAGACGAAGTGTCACATATTATGTTTTATTGGACTATATTATATTGTTAGTGCATTAGACAATCAATTAGTTGGAAGGTGAACATTTTACATTTACATTTTCTGAAAGAATATCCTCCCCAGAGCGTTTTAATCTTTATTTGAAGTAAATCGGGTTATTTTTCATGAAGTTATGGTCAGATGTATGGGAAAGGTAGCCAGCAACTTTTCTCAAATTTCATACTTTTTCAACTTGACTAGCTGTAAAAATATTTAGAAATGAAATTAAGCTTTGATGTTTCCCGAAGATGTACAAAAAGGGCTGATTTAATCATTTATGACAAGAACTCATTTTGGATAAATATTGACACTCTTGGCGATATCTCATTTCAAACCTTTTCACCATCCGACTGATTATGTCATTCACTGTAAAGCTGAAGAGATAATAAATGGTTTTTGAGTATAAAATATGAAGTTTAACGTTCCTATCATAATATTGACAGAACTGCCAAGTGTTCCGATTTTTTCCGAAAAAATGTCCCGTGAAGAATATACAAAAGTTTTATTTCTGATAGATTATATTTTTCTGAATAGCAGCTTTAATTATGTAGCTATACATTTTTCTTTTTTTAAAAAAAAAATTCCTTAATCAACTGATAATGGAGACTATTGGAGGAAATACGATTGACTATCGATTTTGTTCTTTGTGATACTAGTAATCCTAAAATTTAAAAAAGAGCTTTTTACATAACGCAATATCCACTAAACGTGCTCAAAGCCAAAAGCAACATTTAACGTGAAGGACGGGACATGACGCCTGTTAGGCGATATTACAATTTTTTCGGACAGAGACAACGCTGTTACCGGCCATGTACTCATTTTACACCTGAATACGGTAAGAGAATGTGAGTAAAGAGCCTTCTCCAAGGACTCAACTATGCGCCGAGCGAGGCTCGAATGTGTGTGTGTGCGTGTGTGTGCCAGGTGTAACGGACATGAGTAACTGAAGAATACGTCTGACTCTCTCTCTCTCTCTCTCTCTCTCTCTCTCTCTCTCTCTCTCTCTCTCTCTCTCTCTCTCTCTCACACACACACACACACACAGACACATTTAAAAAACCCAGAAACACAGAGCATCATACCCAGATTGTTACGTCGTATGGGTTCCACTTGGTGAGAGGCGTCTGGTAAATGATTTCCAGGGGAATGGCATAGGAGAAACTGAATGGGAGGAAGTAAACACGCATAATAAGAAAGATGATAATATTGATACTATACGTTTAGGTAAAGTATTCACAACATTTGATTTTTTTTAAAGTGTAGGTTTACAAAACTTAACCGCTTACCGGCATATTATCAAAGAATCATGTTACACGTATCATAAGATCCGCCATGTTCGAAAGGAGTTGTCGTACCAGTAAGGTCGCGGGTTCGAGCCCCCATCGCTGCCACAAAGTTTTTATTCTCTGTTTTTTTCTGCCACTTTCCTACTCACTTCATTTCTTGTTATTCTAAAGATTTCTTTGGTGTTAATTTTATATTGCTATTTTATTTCAATACTTCTCAGCACTCCAGTAAGTAAAAGTACTGCTTTTTTCAGAAAACGCCATTTTGAACACAAATTTGAGACTGCGTGGGGTTCCTGACCTCCCATGGTGGAAAGGGAGGTACATACTGTGTTTTCTACCCTCCTATGTCTGCTTTCCAACAGGCTTTCTGTCTTTGTCTTGGAATGAGATTATTTGGTTTTGTCATGGCCCTGGCTGGGAGGGAAACAGTCAAATGTATAGTTCGTTTTGGGAGATGTTATATTTTTCCTTGTAAATCATCTCTCTGTTATGCACTGTATATGTTTTGTTTATGTATTATCACGATTTGTAAACATTTGAGTGTATTCCTCTTAATGGGGACCTGTACTTGTGTCTGGATGAGACTTTTAGGTGATCTCAAACTGAGCACACTGATAGTGTGCTCTTGGAATCTACTTCCGTTCCCTAATTGAACCAATTCCCCTTTGTCTGCCTTATTCTTGGATGCTTTAATTGTAATTATAGAACTTTTTACTATCCCATTTTCTTCCTTTTTACTGGCGCTGATATTACCTTAATGTGTTGCAAGCGCCGTAAAACCCTTAAAAACAAACAAACAATTTGAGTTTTGAACGCAATGGTTTGAAACGATTGTCAAATACACAGTACAAACAATGAACCAAACAAAATGAGAAAATAGACCTATAATATTGTGGGCTATTAAAGTGATTCTTGTTTCTGTTGAATTTTACTTAAGCCATAATTCAAAGTGGCCACCATTTCGACTCAAGCAAATGTCCATGTGTGTCACAAAGTCGTCCAAACTTCGTTGGTAAACATACGGTAGACATTTCCTGAATGACACGGCTGATTTCATTCTTTAGATTCAGGGTAATGTTTAATGTTGCTGCTCGAAGCTCGAAGAAATAAATAACATGTCAAATGGCAATGCTGTGAGATTCTTAGCCAAACGCATACTATCTATACTTTATTTTATTTATTTCTTTATTTATCAATCTATTTTTTTCTATTTTTCTATTAATCGATTTATTTATTTATTTATTTATTTATTTATTTATTTATTTATTTATTTATTTATTTATTTATTTATTTATTTATGAATATATTTATTAATTTGTTATAACAGCAAGAATCAACCATAAAAACCTGGCATATTTATCAACTGTCTTCTATGGAATTACACAATAATTTTGGCCAGAAAACTCGTCCTTCAAATATATATCAATTTAAATGACCTTCTTCTTGGAGAAAACTCTCAAACCTGGGACCTCGCGATGTCTTTCCTAAGTCCCAGGTTGGAGAGATTCCTCCAAGATGAGGGTCATTTAAATCGATCGATATTTGAAGGACGAGTTTTCTGGCCAACTTTTTAGATACGGATTTTTTTTCCCAGTGTGAAACAGTTATTGAACATTCCGAACACAGTGGACCCAATTTCGTGAGTTCTTCCTTCATCTTATATATAAATGATACTAGGCTGCTAGAAGCTGTGGACTATAAAAAGTAATAAACAAAAATGAATATAACAGCTTCAGAAAAGAACAAAATACTAAACACGGAACGCTTCGGGCTCAAAACCCTTCTTCAGCCAACAATAAAGACATAAATACATTACTAAATTCCAGATAGACTACAAAGGTAATTTGTAGGTCTTCTCTGTAGAATTTCCAAGATTCTCCTACAGATAAGACTAACAAATTATCCCTGTCGTCTATATATCTGGAATTTTGTAATATATTTATATCTTTATTGTTTTGTTTTTTTGTTTGTTTTTTTTTTTGTTGGGTTGAAGGGTTTTGAGCCCGGAACGTTCCGTGTTTGGTATTTTGTTCTTTTTTTGTTTATTTTTGAAGCTGTTATATTTATCTTTTCCTTTCCTTTACCTTGTACTCCTTTTGACACATTTCCTCTTGGTGTAACAGTAATTGAAGTATTCTGTGGCGATGTTTGGCTGGGTTGTCTCGGCGACGAACAAGAATTCGTCATTGAAGCCACGATAAATATTCTGAAGAAAATGTAGTAATATGTAATAATTTACATTGAATCGTGTTGGATACAAATATGGTACGAATAGTGCTCGACATGTAACAATGGAGCGAATTATTATTGTGATTACGTAACACAGAGTCCTGACGATGGCTGAAAGGCCAGAAACATCGATGTAGACTGACTCCAACATCGTTGTAAATATTACAATTATATATATATATATATATATATATATATATATAATATATATATATATATATAATGACCCTCATCTTGTAAAAATAAACTCTAACCTCTCAAACCTAGGACTTCGCGAGGCCCCAGGTTTTGAGAGGGTTTGCCAACATTAGGGATATTTGAAGGACGAGTTTTTGGCCAAATATTTTAATTTGTGTCTTTCCAGAGTTTGGCAGAGTGGTTAAAATTTTGGCCAGAAAACTCGTTCTTCAAATATCGATTGATCAAAATAACCCTCATCTTGCTAACCCCTCTTTACTGAAGTCCCAGATTTGAGTGTTGTTTTTTGGGTTTTCGTTTGTTTGTTTTTTTTGTTTTTTTTGTTTTTTTTTGTTTTTTTTTTGTTTTTTTTTTTTTTTTTTTTTTTGGGGGGGGGGGGGGGGGGGGGGGGGCAAGTTGAGAGTCATTTTAATCGATCGATACTTGAAAAACGAGTTTTCTGGCCAACATTTTAAATACATTTTATCTACTACTGCTGTATTATCAAAAGTATTGATTCTATGCGTTTAGGTAATATACTCACAACATCCACCAACCGGATATAACGTACCAGCACATAACACTGTGTAACCGTGGACATTTTTATAGTCTGATTAATGTAATTGGTGAGATCTAATAAATAAAATGGCTGTCTAAAAACAATAACAAAGTGCTGCTGAGTGACGTCAATTTCGTTCTCTCTATAGAAGGAACAAAAGTTGACGTCATCCAGTTCTTTATTATCATTTTTGGCCAGCCTGTTAGTCATTTGTTCTCACTAAAATATATCAATCAAGACTATAAACGTTAAAGGTTACACACAGTCTTGCGTGTTTGATATGCTAAATGTGGCTGGTGGGTGTTGTGAAAACTTTACCTAAACGCACAGCATCACTAGCAAAATTAATACCGGCTGTCCGTGAAGTCACGACTCACCATAAGCCCCATAGCACCACGTTTAGTTGTCTTGAATGACCGATGGTAGTAGCCGGTGTTGAGAAGGGTGTTGTTGGGGTAGCGTGTATCGTGGACAGGAATTCCGAAGGGTTCCTCGTTCAGCATGTTGGGAATGTTGTCTTTCCCTGGGATATCCTTCATGATGGAGTCCAGGAGTGAGTTTGTCCCTGTAAATCTGGGTGGAGAAAAGGGGAGGGGGGGGGGGGGTATCAAATTAGCATTTGTAACATAGCGCAATATCCACTAAACGTGCAAAGAAAGCGCTTTACAATGGGTCACAAGCGAATAGAATTAGCAGGTTAACGATTACGATTCCCCCGGCGAACGACGCGGAAGAAAAACGAATATCTGTCCTAAGACCGCTTCGATCAACGTGACCCTGAACCAGATTGTTGTAGTCTGATGTTTGTAATCTGTTGTGTGTAGACTGGTGTTTGTAGTCTGGCGTTTGTAGTCTGGTGTTTTAAGTCTGGTGTTTGTAGTCTGATGTAGTCTGGTATTTGTAGACTGGTGTTTGCAGTCTGATGTCAGTGCTCTAATGTTTGTAGTCTGGTGTTTGTAGTCTAGTGTTTGTAGCCTGATTTTTCTCCTTTGTCTCACCGAAAAGTAAAAGTAATAGATAAGTAAGCAAACCAGGCAGCCCTTACCTGTATTCTTTGTGCTCGGACAATCTGAAACGAGCAGCTCTGGTTTTAAAAACTCTCTCAAACGTTCTTCCTGTGCTCTCTCTGTACGCCAAGTCGTCTTGCTGTCGAGCGGAGAAGAAAACAAACAACAGAAATAATGAAAAATTGGGTCATTGATTAGTGCTTATATTTATATTGACCAATTTTTGTGCGGCTATGTGGTATAGTGATATGATACTCGCTTTAGGACCGGATGGTCCTGGGTTCTTTGAGCACATTTAGTGGGTATTGCGCTATTTAAAAAATTATTTTAAAAAGCTCAAGCTCAGATGATATCTACCAATGACTCTATACATCTTTTGATCGAACAAGTCTAAAGTTGTTTTCCCCAAATGAACATACTTAATTGGCTTCAACAATCATGACGTCACTTCCCTCGTAATGACGCATGGTAACTTAGTAACTGGCTCTAAACTATCGGAACGATGGCGGACGCGCTTATGAAATATTTCTCATACGAGCATAAAAGCATATGTAGAGGGGAAAAAAAACATTATAAATCTGATCATGTTTTGACTTTTACAAGACATATGAAAAGTTCTCGTCAGCATGAAGAATAAAAAGGACCGATTTTCTTTGTTTAGAAACACGATGGCCGCCGTTGCTGGGCGACTAGACATCAGACTATTGAATCCAATTGGATCACCACACCGCTTTGTAGTGGTGAGGGTGCTGAAATGCATAATATAACAAGGGGCAAGAAATCTCCCGGTCGACCACCATTATTAGATCATCCTGGTTGGGTGAGTTGTAAGCGGACGCCTGAGATGGCCCGCTCCGAGATATGTTGTATGAACAAATGGCGATCCAACCTGACCCCTGAAGGCGCGGGGGGGGGGGGGGGGGGGAAGGGGGGTTTAAAACCACTACCCCGGGCATTTCGTCTACGACGCAACCACTTTCCGGACACCCTCCAATCTGTTACCGATAATGATGATGATGATGATGATAATATTAATGATGATAAGAATAATATTATAATAATAATAATAATAATAATAATAATAATAATAATAATAATAATAATAATAATAATAATAATAATAATAATAATAATGCTTAATTTCATAAAACACGATACGACCCTTTTTAAAAATATTTTTTGTTTGTGTGTGTGTGTGTGTGTGTGTGTGTGTGTTTGGTTTTCTTTTTTTGTTTGTTTGTTTTTTGTTTCTTTCTTTAGAGTGTCCCAGTGTAGAAGTCATAATAGTATTGTCTCACCTGTCTGAAATAGTTAGTTGGCACATCCTGACTAATAGGGTGACACAGAATCCTATAGTTCCACTGGGCGTATATGGGTTGACCTGTGGTCTCGTCCACGGCCATTATGGTGGTGGGAAGGAAGGAGAAGTTCTCTTTGATGTCCTTGGTGCCAGTGAAAGATGTATAACGAATCTGTTCACAGAGAAATAGATCGTGTAATTCATTTAGATTGAAAGAGAGTTCCAAATGTTTATTGAATTTTAGGCCATTAACCATAAGTCATAACATGTCTCTGAACATATTATTCTAACAATTATAGTAATAAAGCGTCAACATTCCACGGGATCGTGGATAGCTCATACGGTAGAGCCACGCTCTCCCCGGCCAGGCGGAGTTGTCGTACCAGTAAGGTCGCGGATTCGAACCCCCATCGCCGCCGTCTTCTGGCACTTTCCTACTCACTTCATTTCTTGCTGTTAACATTCTTTTAGTCATCGTTTATAGCTTGTATGAAATAGACTTTGGTTCTTTCAGGTCTTAGGTGGTGTCTCGGGGTTAATAATTTTTAATAAATGAGGGTTGCTTTACTCGCCCAATTTGTTATGAATTAAAAATTTCTTTGCTAAATTATGTGATCCACTGTGTCTATTTGCGGCTATGTGGTCTGGTGGTATGACACTCGCTTTCGGATCGGAAGGTCCTGGGTTCGAGCCTTGCTCGGCGCATAGTTGATTCCTAGGAAAAGGCTCTATACTCGCATTCTCTCGTAAAATGAGTACCTGGCCGTCAAAAAAAATTGTAATATCGCCAATCAGGCGTCATGTCTCATTTTACATGTTACGTGTTGCTGTTGGTCAGGGACCCTTTGTAATGCACATTGAACACGTTTAGTGGATATTGCGCTAAATAAAAGCTCAAGTTTTTTTTTAAAAAAGGTTTACGACAATGTCCAATGCCAGGTGATATGAGAACAATAGACTGACTGAAAGGTTCCATGTAGATGTTGGATAAGATGTATATTCTTGACCCTACTGTTTTTATTAGACTTAGACAAATAAAAATGTGTTTTGTGATCTGCCCTTCAGAGCCATAGGAATAGGATCCATGGAGCCGGAGTTTATCCTGGTTTCTAGAGCGCTAAACAGACAATAGCAATTGCATGTTACCCCTTAAATAGGACTGTAGTCTATCGCAAATTACATTTCGCCAAATCTAACAGACCCAGCAAGCTACCCACTTATGACTTCAACGGAATTGATCACTTTCTTTTGCGTGTGAAGGGAGTGACATACCAACTGAACGATCGTGAACTCCTGCTTTGTGAGTGTTCGATATGATTCCTACCTGTTGCTGTAACTCATCCCAAGTGCTGGCGACAAGTTTGTGTCGATCACTTGCAAAAGGTTCGTTCAGGTCTTTATCCAAAGTCCAAGCACCTGTAAGAGAACAAAGATGTGTGCTTAATTCATCGTATCATAATAAAGTCGTCGTCGTCGTCGTGATGATGATGTTGTTGATGATCATGATGATGATTGATGAAAAGAAGAAGAAGGAGGAGGAAGAAGAAGAAGAAGAAGAGGAAGAAGAAGAAGACGGAGAAGAAGAAGAAGAAGAAGAAGAAGAAGAAGAAGAAGAAGAAGAAGAAGAAGAAGAAGAAGAAGAAGAAGAAGGAGGAGGAGGAGGAGGAGGAGGAGGAGGAGAAGAAGAAGAAGGAGGAGGAGGAGGAGGAGGAGGAGGAGAAGAAGAAGAAGAAGAAGAAGAAGAAGAAGGAGGAGGAGGAGGAGGAGGAGGAGAAGAAGAAGAAACAAGTCAAATTGTCCAACCAACCTTCAAGGTAACATAGGACAGGTTTGAAGTGCTTTCTGTAATCTCGATGTGTTGTGTTTTGTTCTTGGAACGCCTTGAACCACTCGCGCATTTCCTGCATTTGACCCTGTAGATAGAAATTAAGACATGTACAATATATATATATTGTCTTGACGATGGCTGGAAGGCCTGAAACATCGATGTAGACTGACACCAACATCATGGTAAATATTACAATAATAATTCGTTCCATCGTCACATGTCGAGCACTATTCGTATCATATTTTTATCCAACACGATTCTATATATACTTATCAAGTGACCCACTGCCAAAAAACGACCAAAAAAAAAAATCATCCATGAATTAAACAAGCAAATGCAACCCCTAGCGCCGCCACCAGTCATAGAAAGGTCGCCATCAGTCACATCCCAGCTCTACAAAACAGATAAGGAAAAATAATGATAATAAATCGAGAAACAGAACATGAAAGGATGGAAAATTAACTGACCCTTAGCCTAAATTTAACTAATTAAAATTTGCTATTATTCTTTTATTTAATTATGTGTTGACGTACTATTGTGTTAGGCTATTCTGTTAATTTATGTTAATGTATTTCTGCTTTAACGGGGATTAATACTTATCTTCTGAACCTGATCTATCCCTTCATAACGTGCCATAATCTACCACCACTTCTGCTACCTATTTCTTTGAACTTTTATAAATATCTGTCGAGTTGTCATGAAATTTAACCTAACTTTAATAGGGTAAAAGAGGCACCAGACCAAACGAATTCTGTCTTTGGGGAAAACTAACTTCTATTTGTCTCTACTTACTTGCCACTTCTCCTACATAGACGCGACAGAGAAGTAGGAGGAGGAGATGTTGTAGGAGGAGAAGAAGTAGGAGAAGGAAAAGGGGAGGCGAGGAGAAGGAGAACGAGGGGGAGAATGAGAAGCAGGAGCAAGAGAAGAAGTAGGAGTGAGATAAGGAGAAGTGGGAGGGGGTGAAGGAGAAGCTTTATATTACCTCTACAGTTGGAGAAGTGGGAGGAGGTGAAGGAGAAGCTTTATATTACCTCTACAGTTGGAGTAGTGGGAGGAGGTGAAGGAGAAGCTTTATATTACCTCTACAGTTGGAGAAGTGGGAGAAGGTGAAGGAGAAGCTTTATATTACCTCTACAGTTGGAGTAGTGGGAGGAGGTGAAGGAGAAGCTTTATATTACCTCTACAGTTGGAGAAGTGGGAGGAGGTGAAGGAGAAGCTTTATATTACCTCTACAGTTGACTTAGCTAAGACTTCCTTGGGCACATCGGGAGTGTCGATATATTCCACTGCTCCATATGATTTGTTGGTCGTTGAAGGACGTACAACCTTGTAGTCGTTATGCCGTGTCCTACAAACAACAGAACAAATAGGACACGAAAACGATTATTTTTTAATGTCTTAGTTAAGAGTACTTTTGTGGCTATGTGGTCTTATGGTATTAATGACACTCTCTTTCGGATCGGAAGGTCCTAGGTTCGAGCCTCCTTCGGTGCATAATTGAGTCCTTGGAAAAGGCTCTTTACTCACATTTCTTTACTGTGATCAGATGTAAAACGAGTACCTGGCCGTTAACAGCGTTGTCTCTGTCCGAAAAAAAATTGGAATATCGCCTAACAGGCGTCATTTCTCGTCCTACGTGTTAAATGTTGCTGTTAACATGGGACCCCTTGTAATGCGCTTTGAGCAAATTTAGTGGATATTGCTATAAAGAAGCTACAGTTTTTTTGTTTTTTTTTTTGTTTTTGTTTTTTTTATGATTCCTTGTTTCAGAGTGATGGCATCTTATTTTCTAGTCTAGATATATGCTGGTCGTCTATAAACATCATCCATCCTAGCTCTTTTACGTCCTGTAATCATAATAATCTGTCCATACATCTAGCTGCTACTAAAATAGTTATGCCACTTTATGATTCGATATGTAATATATCCATTATTAGTCCTCTAGAGGGCTGGTTACATTCACACTTCCTATTATTTTGGACACCCTTCCCCCCCCCCCCCCCCCCCCCCCCCACCCGAAAAAAAGAAGAAGAAGAAAAAGTATTGGGTATGACTTCACTTCCTCTCTTCCCTTTGTATTTCATTTGTTGGTGTGAAGTAATTTTGTGGCCACAATCAGTGTCAGGCTATGAGTGCACGAAGGCCACGCTCAGTGTGGTAGTCTTTCACAGCCATTCGGCATACATATTATGGATCCGGAGTTTATCCCGGTTTCCATAGCGTGAAACGGACAATAGCAATTGATAGCTATCCTTTGGATGGGACGCTAGTCAATCGCAAAGTACTGTCCGCAAAATCTAACAGACTCAGCTATCCATTCACTGCCGGGTGGACAGGGGGGGGGGGGGGTCAGAAAATCTCAGAAAAATCTCGATTGCACCCGGGATCGATCACGGTCCATTTGCGTGTGAAGCGAGTGTTCTACCGACTGAGCTATCGGGACAATCTCCCCCCCCCCCCCACCGCCTCTGTGACATGTGTCTTCATTGTAGTTCCAATCCACTCACCTGAACTCGACTCCATTGAGAACCATCACGTTTTCCCCCATTCCTACTGAGTTTTTGTAGTTGGCGTGATCATGGATGGCGGCCACACCCCCGCTGATGTGTGTGCTCGTATGGTAGTTGGTGTTCCCGAGAATGCGCGTGCGTGCCACCTTTATACCTGAGCTGCCTGACGTTCGAATCCTGCGGACGAACATCATCAACAGTTTGTTGTTTCATAATAATTTCTTTTTTAAATCTTCATTAAAAATTGAGGTCGAATGAACTTTTGATAAAAATAATGATGATGATGATGATGATGATGATGATGATGATGATGATGATGATGATGATGATGATGATGATGATGGTGGTGGTGGTGGTGGTGGTGGTGGTGGTGATGATGATGATGTTGATGATGATGATGATTTTGATGATGATGATGATGATGATGATGACGATGACGATATGGGCGTGGGTACGTACGCATTTCTAATATCAAATTAAACCAATTATCCATGCAATTAATCTTTCATGAAAATGTAAATAACATAGACCCACGAATTGGATCAAATCCTTACCTTTCTTCAATGAAGAGTTGCTGTGACATTGTTTGTTTTGCAAGGTGTGCCATGTTGCGTTTCATTTCATTCAGTTGGTCTTTTAAGTCAGAGAGATCGCAGCTGTCTACATTATAAACTTGCAGAATGACGAATGTTGTGAGAAAGACACTGCACGCTATCCGGTATGGACCAGACATTATGTTATGATTCATCTGCAAAGGAAAGAAAAGAAAATGACTACAGTGGAACCTTTTAAATCGGAGAGCTCGCAACTGTCCACATTATAAACTTTCAGACAGACTAATGTTGTTAGTAAGACACTGCACGCTATCCGGTATGGACCAGACATTGTATTATGATTCATCTGCAAAGGAGAGAAAAGAAAAAGACTACAGTGAAATCCGCATAAAGTCAACACTCTTTAAATCAACACCTGCTTTAAAAATAAATTGAGCTTTTATATCGCGCAAAATCCACTAAATGTGCTCAAAGCACTTTACAAGGTGTCCCTGACAAACAGCAACAGGTAACATGTAGAACAAAACATGACGCCTGTAAGGCCAGGTACTCATTTTACACCTGCGTACGGTGAGAGAATGTGAGTCAAGAGCCTTTTCCAAGGACTAAACTATGCGCCGAGCGAGGCTCGAATCCAGGACCTTCCGATCCGAAAGCGAGTGTCCTACCACAAGACATAGCTGCACAAAGTCAACATCTCTTTAATGATCCCAAATTTTCCGTTCTTTATCTAAGTGTATTTCATTGATAATGGATAAAGTCAACCTTGTTTAAACTCAATCGACGTGCACTTGTATGCAGGTCTGATAACCTAATTCTTATGGACTCATTGTTGTTTTGGAAATCTCAAAAAAATGAGGTGGGTTTTTTTTGTTTTTTAACAGAGCACGGTAATGGGCACTTAAACATGAAGACACTATGAGGGTAATCGAATAACGATAATAATAATGATGATGATAATAATAATAATATAATAATAATAATAATAATAATAATAATAATAATAATAATAATAAATAATAATAATAATAATAATAATAATATAATAATAATAATAATAATAATAATATGATGATGATGATGATGATGATGATGATGATGATGATGATGATGATGATGAGATGATGATGATAATAATAATGAAGAAGAAGAAGAAGAAGAAGAAGAAGAAGAAGAAGAAGAAGAAGAAGAAGAAGAAGAAGAAGAAGAAGAAGAAGAAGAAGGACGAGGAGGAGGAGGAGGAGGAGGAGGAGGAGACGGAGGATGAGGAGGATGAGAATAGAAAACGAAGTATGACTATTTATTGTTTTGCTACTGATTGAATATCGGATGTAATTTTAAGTTAGAAGAACATTCACTTCTACTGATCCGATCATTTATGTCTATGAACTTTTTCCCTCTTTCTTTCTTTTTTTTTTTTTTAATATCTTAATTTATTTTTGCTGGGTTTTTTTTTGTTTTTTTTTTGTTTGTTTGTTTTTTTTTGTTTGTTTGTTTGCTTTGTTTTTTGTTGTTTTATTTTTTCTTAAATTTTATTATTATTATAATTTTTTTTTTTCTGTTTTTTTTTTCTTTGATGTTTTTGCCCTTTTCTTTTTGTTTTATTATTTCTATTGTTAAAACTCCTATATTTTTACTGGTTCAAAGCTACGTCGGTTCGGAGTAAATTCGACCCCTTTTTTAGAGTGATAAAATTGGGCAACAAATCTGGCTTACGTGCACTTATTGGCAGGTCTGATACCCCAGTTCCTTATGGGCTCATTGTTGTAATGGAAATCTCAAAATATGACGCAAAATATTGTCCATTACAACAAAATGTTAAACTAGGCCCATAAGTGGGATCGGATGTCAGACCTGCACATAATCTGTACACGTCGAATCTGGCCCTTTGTAGATCACATAAAAAAACAAAACAACAGAAGTTCGGTAACTGGTTACATGGGTAATGAGATCGCCACAGGCCTATGTAAATGTTGGTATGAATGAAGCCTATTAAATCATCGCAACTATTGGGTAACGTCTGTGGTGTAATGGTAGCACGTCTGACCGGTAATCAGAAGGTCTGAAGTTCGAGCTCCAGTCGATGCAGGCTGATTTATTGGGTTTATTTTTAATAATTTGTTTGTTTTTTTCTTTCTGTTGTTATTTTTGCTTGTTTTGTTTTGTTTTACTTGTATTTTTGTCTTTTGTTTTTATGTTTTAATTTTGTTTTGTTTTAATTTTTTTTAATTTTTTTAATATTTTTTTTTATTATTTTTTTTAATTTTTTTTTTTTTTTTTTTTTTTTGGGGGGGGGGGGGGGGGGTCCTCGTATTCTTC
>NC_088370.1:22043584-22068584 GCF_034508935.2 Berghia stephanieae | reverse complement strand
CTGTTTTGTGTTGGTCCGTGATACTTCCGGATGGCAATGTTATGAGCTTCTTAGCCAAGCGCATACTATCTATACTCTTAAGTTTCAGGGATTTAAATGTGTAGTCATACTCTCATTTTCGACATGAACAATCCAAAACAAAATCTTGGAAATGAAATAGCAATGTGTGTGTGTGTGTGTGTGTGTGTGTGTGTGTGTGTGTGTGTGTGATTACGTGTGCATGTATGTGTGTGTACGCTTGTGTGTGTATGTACGCTCGTGTGTGTGTGTGTGTGTGTGTGTGAGTTGCATTTCCTTTCAGTTTCGCAGCATTATTTAAATATGATTGATTAATGATTAATCGCCACGTGATGAACAAACCAAAATTATAATTATTATTATCTCTTGCCCGAGATTTTTAAAGAATGCCTTGCCTGTCATGATCTGACAAAATGCGTATTAAAAATTCTGACCAGACATCTTGTCCTTTATTTATCTATATCAAGATGACCCCCCATCTTACCAAAAAACTCTCAAATCTGGGACTTCGATGACATGCCGGGTTTCAGAATTATTGCCAAGATGGGGGGTCATTTATATCGATCGATATTTGAAAGGCAAGTTTTCTGGCCAAAATTTTGCATGGGTGTTTTATTTTTATTTTTTTATTTTTTAGAATAAGTACGAGCACAGTGTGTGAAATACGCGATAACATTAAGTGGATTTGTAAAGCGTCAACAATAAGAAGTGAGCTAAGCATTGGAGTAGATTCACCATTTGCCTTACTCTGGAAAAACACATATTTAAAAATTTGGCCAGAAAACTCATCCTTCAAATATCGATCGATTTAAAGTCCCGGGTTTGAGAGTTTTTGCCAAGATGAGAGTCATTTAAATCGAGCGATATTTGAAGGACGAGTTTTCTGGCCAAATTTTAAAATAATATGTGTTTTTCCAGAGTACGGTAGCATAGTTATTGTTCATATCCAAATTCTTACTCAATATCAACATTCCCAACATCATGTGGCTATTACGTTGTTGAGATGACGGATCATCATAAAGACGTTTTTTTTCTTCTTCAGATTAGCTATTTTTAGGAACACCTCTTAGACAAAGCTTATCCTCAAATTCTGTCAACATGGTGTGATGTACACCGTTTCGGGTCAGTGGTTCTTGAGTTTATCGTGTGGCGTTTAATTGATAATAATAATAATAATAATAATAATTTATTATTATTATTATTATTATTATTATTATTATTATTATTATTATTATTATTATTATTATTATTATTATTATTATTATTATTATTATAATAAATGTACATTTATATAGCGCTTATGCCGTAGCTTCGAAGCGCTTCACATTGACCATCAGTAAAAAACATTACACACTGCAGAGTCGGACATACGAACAAAATCTCACACGCATCCAATTACACACTCACACACACACACACACACACACACACATCCATATACACACTGTATATAAATATATTACTCACACACACAAACACACACTATTTGAAGGACGAGTTTTCTGGCCAAATTCTTAAATATGTGTGTGTGTGTGTATATATATTAATATATATATATATATATATATATATATATATATATATATATATATATATATATATATATATATATACTTAAATATATCAAATTTGATAAGTCGAGTCTTAGTAAGCATTAACCAATCATACTATGCCCCGCCATATAGCCCGTTTCTTCTACTTGTTTGTTTATTTCCTGTCAACTAGTGCCGCGCTGAGGGCCGGTCCTTGGACCGGTCCCACGGTCTTTTAGCTGTGAACCGGGGATCGGTCCCATAGTGAAGACCGGCGGCGGTCCTCACTTCTTATCACCTTTCAACTAGTGCCGCGCTGAAGACCGGTCTGATCACCTTCGGTCTCGCGCCATAGCCTACTACTTCCCCAGCGATTCGTTGCCTTCGGTTGCCTATCTTCCACCAATCACCACCCATCCCACTTAATTAATCGCACCCACCCCCCTTTGCCATACACTAAACGACACAGACGACCATACAGGCAGACGACCACCAACCTCCACTCCGCAAACCGCCCTTTCGTGTGTGAGATGGGGGGAACAGGAGGCGCACGCCTTGGACGATTCCATTATACGGGGTAAATTTCAAAATTTACTACACCATAATGATCGCAATGACAATGATCTATGGTGAAGGCATGACCCCTCTTCTCTAATGGGTTATTGCTTGAAATGTATGTGACTACTAAAGATGTGTGTGTGTTGTGTGTGTGTGTGTGTGTGTGTCGAACCTAGCAAGTAGCAAATCCGATTATTTGTTTTCTTTTGTCCATCTCTTGTCACCACTCCTTTCTATCGCAGTGTTGTCATTTAAAATAATACAATAATATTAAAATTTCGTTTGGTGTTTTTACTAATCAAATAATATGAGTTTCATTAGTTTCTTCCTTCCAAAAAACCCAGTTATAACGTCTGAATTTTAAAAAAGTCCAATAGAATATTTGGGGACCCCGATAGATCAGTTGATAGAGCACTCTCTTTATACGCAAAGGGCCAGAGATCGATCCCGGGTGCAGTCGAGTTTTTTTCTGAATCCCTGTCTACTCAGCAATGAATGGGTAGCTGAGTTTGTTAGATCTGGCGAAAAGTCACCATCGACCCCTCTTATTACCTCATCCACCCCCTCTTATTATAACCTCACGTCTCTCTCTTACTCTTCAATGCTCGCTGCCCTCTAATGTGTGTGTGGGGGGGAGGGGGGGGGGGGTAGGGGGTGGGTCGGGGTCTCACCGCCCCGAACAACCCGATCAACGCCTTGGGCGATGCCATTATCTCCGTTAATGGGGATAAATTTCAAATTTTATTAAATTATCGAAGTAACAATGAAGTACGGTGAGCAAATAAAGAAGGCATCACCCCTCTTCTCTAATTAGGTTACAATTTGAAATGAGTGTGACTACTCCGTGTGTTTTACTCCTGTAGACCACGGTTTTAATCGTGTAGCGGTCTTTAACGGTTCAAGAATGAACGATCCCACGGTCTCAAAGGTCAAACCGGTTCGAATTTCCAACAGTCTCTCAGGAATGTTCAATGTCGAAAAGGACCGGTCCTAGGACCGGTCCTTGCGGTCTTCATTTCCCAAGGACCGTAGGACCGTGGTCCTTAAGCTTGCCAAGGACCGCCCCGCACTACTGTCAACGCCAAGAATTCCTTGGTTCTTGTTATGCTACTTACAAATAAAAATGGGTTCAAGCACATTTTCAACATGTCGAAACGATGGAGTACAGTCGAGACGCCACTTCCCTTTATTAAGGCATAGTAACTGGTTCTAAACTATCGGAACAATGGCGGGCGTCATTATCTCCATCACCACCCTTATGAAATACTTCTCCGACGAGCATATAAGTATATCCAGAGGAGAAAATCATTATAAGTAAGATCACGTTTTGATTTTTATACATTCGGATCGCATGACACATGAAAGTGTTCTAGCAACCATGAAGAATAAAGAGTGCCGATATTCTTTGTTTAGAACCAAGCTGCTAGTTGCTGAGCGGACGTGACATCAGACTATTGAATCCCATTGCAGTGATTGCTACCAAGACTGTTTGGTTTGGTTATATTTTGTATTCCCCTCTCAAGAAAAGTGTATGAATTGGATTTCTCTATGCATCGGTCCATACATGCCATGTAGCCGAGTAGGTAAGCCCCATGGCTTGTATGTGCGGCTATGTTGTCTTGTTGTATGACACTTGCTTTTGGATCGGGAGATCCTGGGTTCGAACCTCGCTCGGCGCACAGTTGAGTCCTTGGAAAAGACTCTTTACTCACATTCTCTCACCGTACACATGTGAAAAATTAGTACAAGGTCGTTAACAGCGTTGTCTCTGTCGGAAAAACATTGTATTATCGCCTAACAGGTGTCATGTCTCGTTCTTTATGTTACGTGTTGCTGATGGTCAGGGACTCTTTGTAAAGCACTTTTAGCACGTTTAGTGGATATTGCGCTATATAAAATCTCAAATTAATTAAATCATATTATTTTGACACACTGATGGGGCATTGCATCGCGGCACCTGGCCACACTTTGAATTATTTATTTGCAAGCTTGGGTAAGTACTTCAGGTGGCTATGGGTCTAAGTCTAAGTGACGTCAGCATGTTTGCAGGTCCGAGAACTAAACGCTTATTATTATGGGCTTGATTTAATAATAAAAAAATAAATAAAATAACATTCCCTTTTTTCATCCCCAAGGGGAAATTTGTCTTAAGGGTCTATTCCAAGGGAAGACTGTAATAACCCAGGCGTCAGCCGTAGAGCAACGCCGCAAAATGAGCTAGGGTGAGATGACTTGCTCAAGGCCACACAACGCAGCGGCGGGTGATTGAACTCGGTACCTTTCAGGTACTAAGCAAAGACCGTACCGCTGAACCACGCTGCCCCCCCCCCCCCCCCCCCCCCCCCCCCCCCCCCCCCCCCCCCCCCCCCCCCCCCCCCTCCCCCCGAGAACTGAACGCTTGTTTTTTTGGGCTTGATTTAATATTGTATATCAAAAGTATTAGACAATATCAGTTTTGGATATTCATAAGCGTCCATTCACTGACGACATAGCAGAGTGGATAAGATATTATTGAACTTACAGCCCAGAGACCTGAAAAACAGAAAAAAGGACCTCTCTCTCTCTCTCTCTCTCTCTCTCTCTCTCTCTCTCTCTCTCTCTCTCTCTCTCTCTCTCTCTCTCTCTCTCTTTTTTTTTTTTTTTTTTAAATTCTTTTTTTATTTCTGTGACTCCGAGCCCCGTTATCAGCATTTCATTTTTCTTGAACAGAAAAAAAAGCCCCAGTCCACATACTGACTTCCAGGCGCTACACTGCGGCTGTTATGGGTTATTTCTGTCATTTCACCAATTGGCTCCAAAGTTTTAAGAAATCCATTCGGATGAATAAATAGGTTTTTTATTCAACCCCTCCCATTGATTGGAAAGCCCTATCGTTTCTTAGTAAACACGTAATTGTTAGACAATGCTTTGAACGCGTAAAAATAATAGAAATGATTTAAAGATCGCAGAATCTTTTCGATAATTTTATTGGTATAAAATAAGGTATAAAAGACAGCTGATTGGCAATTAAAAACAACATTTTGGTGTAAATCCAACGTTTTTCTTTTCTTTTTTTTTTTTGGGTCAAATTGTCATTCAAGCAGATGAGAAAAATACAAAATTATGGTGAATCGAAGTACTATTTCCGACGTATACATATATGCAGGTTCGACAACCGAACGCAATGTTGGGCCGAGTTTAACGTTGTTGTTATAATGGATAAAATTTTGCGTCACTTCTTGAAATTGTCATTACAACAATGCGCAAATAATAAATTGGGATATCAGACCTGCAAATGAGTGCACGTCGACTAATCGTACCATACATTGATCACTAAATATCTAAGAATCTTACTTGAAACCTTGGAATAAACGTATTATTTCGTTTTAAAATAATAAAAAGAATCGTTTAATATCTAACGTGCATTTATTTGCAAATATCATGTTGTGCATATCGGCTTTATATATATATATATATATATATATATATATATATATATATATATATATATATATATATATATATATATATATATATATATATATATATATTCATCTATTTGTTATTTATTTTAATTATATTAATCGTTTTATTCATGGACAAAAAAAAAAAAAACCCAAACTTTTTTAGTCAAAACACGCAGGATCGGCGCACTAGTCCTTCAGAGCCATTTGTCTCATGGAGCCGGAGATGAGCCCGATTTCTTTAGCGTGAAAAGGACAATAACAATTTTCTGCTACCTTTATGAATAGGACAAAAATCTAACGCAAAGTACGTTCCGCCAGACCAAGCAGACGCAGCTTACCAATCACTGCTTGATAGATGGACATTGGGGAATCAAAGAATAAAATAAAATCTCGGCTGCACCTGGGATCGATCTCGGTCACTAGAATGGTGAAGCGAGTTCTCTATCGACTGAGCTATCGAGACCCCAATTGGATTCAATAGTCTGATGTCACGTCCACCCAACAACCAGCAGCTTGGTTCTAAACAAAGAAAATCGGTACTTTTTATTCTTCATACTGGCTAGATCTTTTTCACATGTCATGTGATCGGAATGTATAAAAGTCAGAACATGATCAGATTTATAATGTTTTTCTCCTCTGGATACACTTTTATGCTCGTCGGAGAAGTATTTCATGAGGGCGTCCGCCATTGTGCCACTAGTTTAGAACCAGTTACTAAGTGACAATGTGTCATTACGAGGGAAGTGACGTCACGACTGTTGAAGTCTATTTCTGTCAGCCAACGGCAAAAAAAAAAGGTGTTTTAGTGCATGCGCACCTGGTCCTATTCAATAGCATTGCTATCAATCTGACATCAATCAAACTTCCGAAATGAAAATGATGTTTGTTCACGTAACAATTAATTGGAATTCTCTCTCCACCAAGGACATTGCAGTTGGTGTAAATGTAACCTCATATTTCAAAACGGTGTTATAGATAGAACGAAGATGACGTCACTCAGGTCTTTGTTATTGGTTTTTTTTTTTTTCCATCCGCGTTAATGAGTAGTTCTCACTAAACTGTATTAACCAGACTATAACGTTTAAGGTTACACATAGTTTTGTATGTTGGTCCGTTATACTTCCGGATGGCAATGTTGTGAGTTTCTTATCCAAACGCACACTATCTATATCGGGGAAACTGAAATACTTAAATATATATGTTGAATGTATAGAAGGAACGAAATTTACATCGCTCAGCTGTTTGTTATTGTTATTAGACAGCCATTTTGTTGACGAGTACTCACTAAATTCTGGCATTCAGATTATAGAAGAAGGGAAGTTGACGTCACTCAGTTCTTTGTTATCATTTTTTAGTCAGCCTGTTAATGATATTATATGTAGTTATTCCTAAATTAATACAATATAAATCAGACTATAAATGGTAAAAGTTACACACAATTTTGTGTGTTGGCATGTTTAATTTGGCTGGCGAATCTTGTGAATATTTTACCTAAATGCATACCATCAATAAACGTTTAATGTTACACATGGTTTTGTGTGTCGGTACCTTATATCTGGCTGATTGTGGTGAATTTGTTTTTTTTTTTTTTTTTAGCTAAACGCAAAGCGTCAATAGTGAAAAAAACAAAAAAACAAAACAAACAAAAACAACTTAGACATGTTTTATTGAGGTATGACACTCGCCTTCGGAATGTACTGAGTTTGAGTCCCGTTCTCTCACCGTACTCAGGTGTAAAATGAATGGCTGATCGTTAACAGTTTTGTCTCTGTCGGGAAAAAAATGTAATATCGTCTAACAGGCATGTTTAAGTGTTGCTGTTAGCTAGGGAATCATTGTGAAGCGCTTTGAACACGTTTAGTGGATATTGCTCTATATAAATGCTTGTTTTTTTTAAAGTTATATCTTTGAGTATAACGTAATTCTAGCTGACCCAAGTCGCGTTAGTTGTTTGGTTATATTAGAGACCTTTTTAATAGGAAATACATTTTTCAAATTAAAAAAAAAATCCCTTTATTCGTCCTATAGTGTAAATTTGTCTTTAGGGCTTATTCCAAGGGAAGACTGGAATAACCCAGGCGTTAGCCGCAGTGCGGCGCCGCAAATTGAGCTAGGGCGAGGTGACTTGCTCAAGGCCACACAACGCAGTGGCGGGTGATCGAACTCGGTACCTTCCGGGTACGAAGCAAAGACCGTGCCGTTGATCCACGCTGCCCCAAATGAGGTCCCTTTGATAAAGGGGTTAATGATGAACGGGGCTATTATGTTGTGGTGACATGTGTTTGTCTAATATCATACAAACCAATTTGCCAATTAATCCACCACCCTAAGGTGACGTAAGGTTGGTGAAGACAACCTCAATCAAACCATTGCACAATGCAGCAACATGTGTTTTAGATCACGTATGAACACTGACTTGTGCGGTATGAGGTCTACTGGTGTGACACGCTCTCACCTTCTAAAGGTCCAGGGTTCGAGTCCCCACTTTGAGCGACGCATAAGCGAGTCCTTTGGGAAAAGGCTCTTTACTCATATTAACATTCTTTCAACGTTCTCGGGTGTAACATGAGTACCTACCTCGTTGTCTCTATCGAAAACAAATTGTAGTTTCACCTAATAGGCGTCATGTCTCGTCCTACGTGTTGTGCTGCTGTTGGCTAAAAACAATCTTGTAAAGCTCTTTGAGCACGTTTAGTGAATAATGCGCATTATAAAGATAGATGAGATAGATATTCTTTATTTATCCTAGTATGGAAATTATAATTAAAATGCTTTAAGTATAGGCAAGGACTTGAAAAAAAACAACGGATTTTATGTGAGCTGACCAAGCAAGTCTCAGACTAAAATCACTGCACCTTCGGACTAAGTTTGGTCAAGTTTTAGTCATTATTGAGGCAGGACTTCAAGCTTTGTCTGAGACAAGATAGCAGCTATTTTTAGATTGAGAAAGCTTTGATTCGGAAGGAAATACGTGAGTTACGAATGACAAGAGGCAAAACATTTCCTGTTGGTATTGACACTGGAATTTTTTTTTTACTGTAAGATCGTCAAAAGTACACATTTTTATTAGTAAAAACAAACAAACAAAAAAAAAAATCGGCCATGAACATGATAGTCTGATCAGTCGACAGTCAAAATTAATTTCAATAATGAAACGGAACGAAATATCTATACTGGATGTGATGATAATTTCATATTTGGAAATCTTTTGCATTGAAAGTATGAAGGCTGGTATCTTACATGCCATAGGGTACTAGAGAGCGTGATATTATCAGCACAAAATAGCTGAATTAGTCGCCGTCCTTACAACTTAATCGACGACGCCACAAATCATAGATTAGTGTGAATATGTTTCAGAGAGAATGAACAGGTGCTGGTCCTCACTAAGAGGAGCACACTCAAATCTTTACAACTCATATATATGGAAAACAAAAAGAATACAGTGCATAACAGATGATCTACAGGACAAACAATATCATCTCCCAAAACTTTAACTATACACTTAACAGTTTCCCTCCCAGCCAGGGTGTCCGGCTAGTAATCTCACTCCAATATAAAGACAGAAAGCATGTTGGAAAACAGATATAAGGGGATACAAGACGCATTAAGTGCCTCCCTGTCCACTATGGGAAGTCAGGAGCCCCACCTAGATAAATGTTATAATTCTTAAGCCATGATATGCTTTACATTGAGCGAAAGTCAAGTTTTAAAAACCCATATATGTGTAAAGACTATAAAAAATAAAGTGAGTTAGGAAATGATTTCATTTATTGCGGAAACTTTACATAACAATAAACAAATTTGATAGTTAATTCACCAAGTGAATGAGAGGAAGAAACATCAACTGTGATGCTCAAAGACAAACATTTTTATTCAATAAAACAGTCATTCCAAATTATTAATAACATATTTGTTTATATATCTCTGGAAATAATATTTCCTCCTAGGGATTTATGTTTATTTTTTATTTGATTAAAGTCTTTAAAGCGCTTGAAGGGTTTTGAGGTTATTTTCAGTGCAGGTTGAAAAAAAAAGGAATAAGAACATAATGAGAAGGAAAAAAGGTAAAAGACAACAAAAGGATGATGACAATGACAGAGAGTTAAGCAATTATATAAGGCCTGCACTTAGAAAGAGTATCAAATTAACTCATTCAATCCTAGAGAATTTTGCTACTTTTCAAAATTGGAAAAAATAATTGTATTAAAAATGAGCACGTGGATAGATAGTTTTATTCAACTACCATCATTAACATGTAAAAATGAAAAACATTAGCTTTGATACTACGCTATTCTTTGTCTCAGAAAAAAATGTAATAAATAGGCATGGGGTAAAAGTAACCTGGGTAAACAACGGATATAGTCGGTGTTAGGATTGAGTGAGTTAAGGAACCATCCATTCAATTGCCACCCTTTCAGCTAAAGATCCACGCCACGATCAGGAAAAAAATAAACAAAACAAGCAATGCCAATTCAGAACAAAACGAAATAAAGGGGGTGGGGGGGGGGGGAACATAGCAATTGTGACCTTGGGCGGTCAAAAGACCCCGCCCGGTACATATCTTTTTAATGTTTGTTTTGTTTTTGTTTGTTTTGTTTTTAAGGGCTTTACGGCGCTTGCGACACATTTCTGTTTTATCAGCGCCAGTAAAAAGGAAGAAAATGGGATAGTAAAAAGTTCTAGAATTACAATTAAAGCACCCAAGAAAAAGTAAGACATATGGGAACTGAGAACAAATAGGGATCAGATGTAGATTCCAAGAGCACACTATCAAAGTGATTAGTTTGAAATCACCTAAAAGTCTCATCCAGACACAAGCACAGGTCCCAACTAAGGGGGATACACTCAAATGTTTACAAATCATATATACAAAATATAATATAGTGTATAACAAAGGGTATCCGACCAGGGCCAGGACAAAACCAAGTACCGTAATCTCATTCGAAGATAAAGACAGAAAGCAAGTTGGAAACAGATATAGGGTGATAGAATAGAAGACACAATGAGTACCTCCCTACCCACTATGGGAGGTCAGGAATCCCACCCAGGATATATTTTTTAAAAGTATTGACAGCAACATGTCCTATAATGGGACGATAATTTAATTTTTACTTACAATTCAGAATAAAAGAGAATTAAGAATTAATATATTTTTCTGTTTGTTCTTAAATGTTTTACGGCGCTGAAAACACATTTAGGTCATGTCACTAACACTCTACATTTGACTGTTTCTCTCTTAGCTAAGGACAGGCAAGGGCCAGGACAAAACCAAATAATCCCATTACAAGACAAAAACGTATATTAATCAGAAACAGATATAGGTGGGGGGGGGGGGGGGGGGGGGTTGAAGACACAGCAAGTGACCTCCTGCCCATAATGGGAGGTCAAAAAAACAACAACAAAAACCCTCCCAGAACATAATATAATGGGGTGATCGTTCAGTTTACTTACCATTACAAAAGAATAAGGAGATATATATATATGTATGTATATGATGTGCCCCAGAAATCATTAGAGAAAGAATTCAGATAGAAGTCCCCTAAGAATTTCTTCTATTCCAATAGTTTAGAACTGTGGACAGTAGAATTAGTCATAATTGAATATTGAGAGAATACAAAATCTTTTCCAATGAAAATTGAAAAAAAAAAGTTGACTAAGCCATACCCATTCTCTGTGTACATAACAATAACATTGTGATGGTGATGAGGATGATAATGATGATGGTGACTATAATAATAATAATAATAATAATAATAATATAAATAATAATAATATAATAATAATAATAATAATACTAATATAATAATAATAATAACAATAATAACAATAATAATAACAATAATAATAACAATAATAATAATAATAATAAGAAGAAAAAAAATAATAAGAAGAAGAAGAAGAAGAAGAAGAAGAAGAAGAAGAAGAAGAAGAAGAATAACATCATTATTAGCATTTTTATACAGACACACACACACAATGGCTATTGCTTCGACTGGAGGGGGATATGTGCCACAACATACACAATATTACGAGAGAATTTTCATCACAATTGGACCCAGAAAATAATCTTTCACGTTTGCTTGATGATATTCATAGGGATTTTATTTTCAGCCCAGACATCAGGGAAGATTTTGCCAGCATTTGCAAAATCCTTGGTATGCCAGTCAAGCAACCAAAAGAAAGAGTTAACAATAGGTGGTTGTCTTTATTGGATTCAACAATAATCTTTGATGAACTCTTGGACCCCTTGACTTTGCTGTATTATTCTTGGATAAAGGATTTGTACAAAGATGAAGTTGTTTCAATATATATGAAACATAAAGTAGTGGCTAAAGGAAGACAGCACATCATCGCAATCATGAGGAGGTTGAATTTAAAAAACATGACAATGCTTGGCAAAAATAGGAAACAGAGGGTCTACAAGAATATGTTTGACAAGAGGAGAGACATTGAATTATTGGCAAAAGCAGTAATTTCAATCCTTCCCATGTTTAAGTAATTTATATTGGATTTTGAGACCAAAAGGCCAATGCTACATAAACTGCATGACAAACTGGTTGGACTGTTCCAGGATTTTTTGAAATGCTTCATCAAAGAACAAGATATCAGGGAGTCAGGCAAGTACCTCCAAGATTTGAATTTGAGTGATGGAGAGAAGAACATCCCAACAAATTATATTTTTACAGGAAAATGTGATTCCATCCTTCAAAAATGCAGAAAGGATGATGCTCATGCATTCAGATCTCAGCTAAACACAGCCTACGTTTTCACTGCGCAATACATGCAGAAAAAGCTTCATCTTCACCATGGCCTGCTTTCCACTTTATCTCTTCTTGACCCTCTGACTTTTGGACAAACTGAAACTGCTATCATTTTGAAAAAGCTGCCTTCATTTTTTCCAACCATTCAAGCGCCTAATTTCAATGAAGAAGTGATGAAGATGCAGTCAGATGTGAAAAGTATTGTTGGCTCGGATGCAGGCCTTGATGTGTGGTGGAATTCTGTTTTTAAGCTGAGGAGATATCCATCTGTGGAAAGTATTGAGACAGCATGCCTTTCAATATTCACAGAGCAATCATTTTCATTGATGAACACCATCATATCACAAAGGACCTCATCCCTGAACATCAGCACATATGAAGCAATCCTTTGTGTCAAATACTATATTTTGGCACTCAAGACCTCATCAAATTATATGCCAGAACAGATGCAATCTATTCACCAGTGGATGCCTCTCTTGCCTTCAAACTGCCTACACAAGGTACAAGAAAGATCTCAACATCAAGAAGAAAGAGGTGGTAGAGAGGGATCAGCAAATTGGATGCAAAAGGAAATTCATTGCTGAGACAGAGACTCGTCTTCCCTCCAAGCTTCACAAGACTTCTTAACTCACTCAACCCTAGCCCTCTACCTCCATGCTGTCCCCTCTCCCTTGAAATTTTTGGTACTTTTTAACATTTTAAAATAAATATAATATATTCGGTAGGTCAATCCAATAGAAAATGTGTATATACATTTTCTATTGGATTGACTCACTACAATGTAAAGATTTAAGTTAAAGATAGCTTTTATAATACATGTATAATTTGTCTTAGAAAAATGTAAATATTGATGGGTTAAAAGTAAGCCCAGTTAAATACCGAGATAGTTGGTGTTAGGGTTGAGTGCGTTAATGACTATTGGTCATTATGCATAAGGTAAGTGTCCTTTTTATCTTAAGACTAAGTTACAGAATACAAGATCCGATAGGGTGCGAAAAAGTTCAGACAATTTGGTCAGGACTCACATGCAGGTCTAAAAAAGTATTATATAAATCTTAGTGATACAAAACTATTTGTTTGTTTGTTTGTTTTTAAGCGTTTTAAGGTGCTTGCAACACATTTAGGTCATATCATATCCAGTAAAAAGGAAGAAAATTGAATAGTTAAGACATTCTAAATGTACAATTAAAAGGACGAGGAAAAAGTAAGACACAGGGGAATGGTTCAAATAGGGAAAAGATGTAGACTCCAAGAGCACACTATCAAAGTACTTAAACTAAAAGTCTCACACAGACACCAGCACAAGATCCCACTAAGAGGAATACACTCAATTGTTTACAAATCATATGTTAAAAATTAAAAAAAGAAAACAATACATGACAAACATTTGATTTCCAAGGGAAAAAAATATAATCTCCCAAAACTATAACTATACATTCGACTGTTTCACTCCCAGCCAAGGACCCCGGCCAGGGTCATGATAAAACTAAGTTATCTCATTTCAAAACAAAGACACAAAGCAATTTGGAAAACTGATAAAGGGGGATAGAAGACACAGTAAGTGCCTAGCTACCAACAATGGGAGGTCAGGAACCCCACCCAGTCATGTAGAATGAAAAAAGTTGAACCATCAACGTTATAAAACAGTTGAGACTTTGAAAATACATAGAAAATATATTCAGGATCAGCTGCCGAGAAAACGTATAATATAAATCTCAGTGATACAAAGCTGCTAGATGCTGTGTAAAATGTAAAAAGTAATAAACAAAATTGAATATAACTGCTTCAAAAAAGAACAGCATACCAAACACGGAACTTTTCGGGCTCAAAATCTGTCTTCAGCCAACAACAAAAAACAATAAATACATTTTTACATTACTATAAAACTAGATTGACGACTAAATAGTCAGCGATCTGGATTTTAGTAATGTATGTTAGTAATGTTATTTTTGTTGTTGTTGGCTGAAGAAGGGTTTTGAGCCCGAAACGTTCCGTGTTTGGTATTTTGTTCTTTTTAAAATCGGTTATATTAATTTTTTTTAAACATTATTACTTAATACAAATTTCAAAAGGTGATGAGAGTTGAATTGTTGTCATTGTAACTTTAAATTATTTTGCTTCGGTGAATCTGCTTTATACTGACAACATACCAGATTGATGCTGTGGACATAATTTCCATTCATGATGAACATAAAGTAAATAAATAAATACATAAAGATGATAAATATATAAATATAAAAATGAATTAAATAATATGCATTATCATTATTATGAAGGGTTGAGTAGAAAGTTTTGATTGTTGTAAAAGGCTAATTACCTTAAAGAAGTTTGAAATTGAATGAAAGTGAGCTAAGCCTGATATGGTCAAATATCAACTCACTGATTGAATCGCTTTTGGGAAACAAGAGTGGAACAATAAATATATACTATCAAACGTAGTCGGTTATGGTGGCAGTAATAAAAGTAATAGTAGTGGTAGTAGTAGTAGTAGTAGTAGTAGTAGTAGTAGTAGTAGTAGTAGTAGTAGTAATAGTAGTAGTCGTAGTTGTTGTGGTGGCAGCTGTAGTAGTAGTAGTAGTAGTAGTAGTAGTAGTAGTAGTAGTAGTAGTAGTAGTAGTAGTAGTAGTAGTAGTAGTAGTAGTAGTAGTAGTAGTAGTAGTAATAGTAGTAGTGGTAGTATAGTAGTAGCAGTATAGTAGTAGTAGTAGTAGTAGTAGTAGTAGTAGTAGTAGTAGTAGTAGTAGTAGTAGTAGTAGTAGTAGTAGTAGTAGTAGTAAGATATGAAGTGAGTAGAAAAGTGCCAGAAGACAATAGAGAATAAAAATTTTTTTTTCTTTTCGCGGCGGTGGTGGGGTTAGAACCTGCGACCTTATTGGTACGACAACTCCGCTGGCAGGTGAGAGCGTGGCTCTACCGTGTGAGCTATCACGAACACATAAAATATTCGTTTCAAACCAAAGTCTTTTCTAGATCCCTATCTCACCCACTTCTTGAGATCGCGATTCGTTCACCACCATCGCGAAGTAATTTTGACCAGCAGTTAAGCCCAATAGCCAATATTCTCATCACAAATATAACATAGAAACGATTAAGACATTGAGTATGCTCCGGTGTATGGGTGAATTTTTAATTCAGAAAAGTGAGTGGAGCAGGCACTTATGTTGGTAACAACAAGATATGAAGTGAGTAGAAAAGTGCCAGAAGACAATAGAGAATAAAAATTTTTTTTTCGCGGCGGTGGTGGGGTTAGAACCTGCGACCTTATTGGTACGACAACTCCGCCTGGCAGGTGAGAGCGTGGCTCTACCGTGTGAGCTATCCACGAACACATAAAATATTCGTTTCAAACCCAAAGTCTTTTCTAGATCCCTATCTCACCCACTTCTTGAGATCGCCGATTCGTTCACCACCATCGCGAAGTAATTTTGACCAGCAGTTAAGCCCAATAGCCAATATTCTCATCACAAACATATAACATAGAAACGATTAAGACATTGAGTATGCTCCGGTGTATGGGGTGAATTTTTAATTCAGAAAAGTGAGTGGAGCAGGCACTTATGTTGGTAACAACAAGATATGAAGTGAGTAGAAAAGTGCCAGAAGACAATAGAGAATAAAAAATTTTTTTTCGCGGCGGTGGTGGGGTTAGAACCTGCGACCTTATTGGTACGACAACTCCGCCTGGCAGGTGAGAGCGTGGCTCTACCGTGTGAGCTATCCACGAACACATAAAATATTCGTTTCAAACCCAAAGTCTTTTCTAGATCCCTATCTCACCCACTTCTTGAGATCGCCGATTCGTTCACCACCATCGCGAAGTAATTTTGACCAGCAGTTAAGCCCAATAGCCAATATTCTCATCACAAACATATAACATAGAAACGATTAAGACATTGAGTATGCTCCGGTGTATGGGGTGAATTTTTAATTCAGAAAAGTGAGTGGAGCAGGCACTTATGTTGGTAACAACAAGATATGAAGTGAGTAGAAAAGTGCCAGAAGACAATAGAGAGGGAAAAAAAAAATTTTATTCTCTATTGTCTTCTGGCACTTTTCTACTCACTTCATATCTTGTTGTTACCAACATAAGTGCCTGCTCCACTCACTTTTCTGAATTAAAAATTCACCCCATACACCGGAGCATACTCAATGTCTTAATCGTTTCTATGTTATATGTTTGTGATGAGAATATTGGCTATTGGGCTTAACTGCTGGTCAAAATTACTTCGCGATGGTGGTGAACGAATCGGCGATCTCAAGAAGTGGGTGAGATAGGGATCTAGAAAAGACTTTGGGTTTGAAACGAATATTTTATGTGTTCGTGGATAGCTCACACGGTAGAGCCACGCTCTCACCTGCCAGGCGGAGTTGTCGTACCAATAAGGTCGCAGGTTCTAACCCACCACCGCCGCGAAAAAAAAAAAAAAAAAAAAAATTTATTCTCTATTGTCTTCTGGCACTTTTCTACTCACTTCATATCTTGTTGTTACCAACATAAGTGCCTGCTCCACTCACTTTTCTGAATTAAAAATTCACCCCATACACCGGAGCATACTCAATGTCTTAATCGTTTCTATGTTATATGTTTGTGATGAGAATATTGGCTATTGGGCTTAACTGCTGGTCAAAATTACTTCGCGATGGTGGTGAACGAATCGGCGATCTCAAGAAGTGGGTGAGATAGGGATCTAGAAAAGACTTTGGGTTTGAAACGAATATTTTATGTGTTCGTGGATAGCTCACACGGTAGAGCCACGCTCTCACCTGCCAGGCGGAGTTGTCGTACCAATAAGGTCGCAGGTTCTAACCCCACCACCGCCGCGAAAAAAAAAAAAAAAAAATTTTATTCTCTATTGTCTTCTGGCACTTTTCTACTCACTTCATATCTTGTTGTTACCAACATAAGTGCCTGCTCCACTCACTTTTCTGAATTAAAAATTCACCCCATACACCGGAGCATACTCAATGTCTTAATCGTTTCTATGTTATATGTTTGTGATGAGAATATTGGCTATTGGGCTTAACTGCTGGTCAAAATTACTTCGCGATGGTGGTGAACGAATCGGCGATCTCAAGAAGTGGGTGAGATAGGGATCTAGAAAAGACTTTGGGTTTGAAACGAATATTTTATGTGTTCGTGGATAGCTCACACGGTAGAGCCACGCTCTCACCTGCCAGGCGGAGTTGTCGTACCAATAAGGTCGCAGGTTCTAACCCCACCACCGCCGCGAAAAAAAAAATTTTTATTCTCTATTGTCTTCTGGCACTTTTCTACTCACTTCATATCTTGTTGTTACCAACATAAGTGCCTGCTCCACTCACTTTTCTGAATTAAAAATTCACCCCATACACCGGAGCATACTCAATGTCTTAATCGTTTCTATGTTATATGTTTGTGATGAGAATATTGGCTATTGGGCTTAACTGCTGGTCAAAATTACTTCGCGATGGTGGTGAACGAATCGGCGATCTCAAGAAGTGGGTGAGATAGGGATCTAGAAAAGACTTTGGGTTTGAAACGAATATTTTATGTGTTCGTGGATAGCTCACACGGTAGAGCCACGCTCTCACCTGCCAGGCGGAGTTGTCGTACCAATAAGGTCGCAGGTTCTAACCCCACCACCGCCGCGAAAAAAAAAAAAAAAAAAAAAAAAAAATTTATTCTCTATTGTCTTCTGGCACTTTTCTACTCACTTCATATCTTGTTGTTACCAACATAAGTGCCTGCTCCACTCACTTTTCTGAATTAAAAATTCACCCCATACACCGGAGCATACTCAATGTCTTAATCGTTTCTATGTTATATGTTTGTGATGAGAATATTGGCTATTGGGCTTAACTGCTGGTCAAAATTACTTCGCGATGGTGGTGAACGAATCGGCGATCTCAAGAAGTGGGTGAGATAGGGATCTAGAAAAGACTTTGGGTTTGAAACGAATATTTTATGTGTTCGTGGATAGCTCACACGGTAGAGCCACGCTCTCACCTGCCAGGCGGAGTTGTCGTACCAATAAGGTCGCAGGTTCTAACCCCACCACCGCCGCGAAAAAAAAAAAAATTTTATTCTCTATTGTCTTCTGGCACTTTTCTACTCACTTCATATCTTGTTGTTACCAACATAAGTGCCTGCTCCACTCACTTTTCTGAATTAAAATTCACCCCATACACCGGAGCATACTCAATGTCTTAATCGTTTCTATGTTATATGTTTGTGATGAGAATATTGGCTATTGGGCTTAACTGCTGGTCAAAATTACTTCGCGATGGTGGTGAACGAATCGGCGATCTCAAGAAGTGGGTGAGATAGGGATCTAGAAAAGACTTTGGGTTTGAAACGAATATTTTATGTGTTCGTGGATAGCTCACACGGTAGAGCCACGCTCTCACCTGCCAGGCGGAGTTGTCGTACCAATAAGGTCGCAGGTTCTAACCCCACCACCGCCGCGAAAAAAAAAAAAAAAATTTTTATTCTCTATTGTCTTCTGGCACTTTTCTACTCACTTCATATCTTGTTGTTACCAACATAAGTGCCTGCTCCACTCACTTTTCTGAATTAGTAGTAGTAGTAGTAGTAGTAGTAGTCGTAGTAGTAAGAATAGCAGTAGTAAGAGTAATAGAAGTAGTAGTAGTAATAGTAGTAAAGTGTTGTGATATTTGTAATGATTATGTTTATGATATGTACTGTTTCCATCATGAAGCGGGGGGACGCTTACATCTGGATTGTGCGATCGTCTTAATAGACAATTTCAGGAGGAAGGTGTATTAAGGAGTAATCTCCTTATAACTCAAGCGTCGTGCAAACAACTGATTTGACACCTACTCTGACTCCCTAATTCAAGAAGGAGTCCACAGTACTCTCCACCAGTCCGTTTCGACAGCTTTTAGTATGAGAATGAATCTTTGCTGGTCGCGTATATCTACCGCAAATTTCACGGCCTACAGAGCGGTACAGAAAGCTAAGGAAGGATGCCCAAAATTCACTTGGGAGGAATTGGCCCTTCTTTACCGTTCAGAGAGTGAAGCCATTGATAACCTGGAAAAGTGCATCCAGGATGACCCTCTCTTTGGATTTTCGGCTGACGCCAATAACCATGGAGCTAACAGATACCCTGTCCACTTTCTGGTAGCTAAGGGTCTGATTACCCAAGTCCTGGGTGACCGGAATTTTCCCGGCTACCACGGAGATGTTGAGCTGGTTGACCGATCTAGAGTAGATCTCATGGTACGTGAGTACCAGGTCAAACACAACTCTGTGCAGACTAAAGCCGTCGAAACTATTCTCGACAAGATCAAAGAGCTTTGAAGTGACCATCATAACCATCTTCTGATTACCAGTTTGTTTTTTTTTTGCTTTTTACTTTTTCCTTTACTTTTTCCTTCTTTTTTACTTCTTTTTTACATTATCATGGCGATCTCAAATTACGGGTTTTTATATTGATAGAGCAATCAGTACAATCATGGGACTTATCCCATCATAATTACAGTTTACCTGTATCAAAGCTTTAGAAATCTCTTTTGAGTTCCAAATTCACAACAATTTGATCAACTTTTATCTACGATGGACCAACACCTTCGACCAGCAGTCCTGACTACGGACCCTGGCTCACCCGAGGCGCTGAAGACTTGGCGCCACTGGAACAGAACCTTTGATTTCTTCCTCGACAGTCTCCCAGAAACTACAGCTCCAAGCAAATTTGCAACACTTGTAAACTTTGTTGGTCCTTCTATCTACAAACTCATTGCTCATTGCTGAGTGTGACCCTTGTGAAGCTGCTATCAAAATCCTTGATTGGTGTATATGACAAACCGAAGAATGAAGTCTTTCCCAGGTATTTACTATCATGCTGCAAGCACGAACCAGATCAAATGCTTGACCAGTATCTACAAAAACTTTACAAATCTTGCCAAAGACTGTAATTTTCATGCTGTCACAGCTGACGTTCCCCTCCTGGTGGATTATCACCTTGTTGTGGTGGGAAGGCTTGCTTATCTTGAACCTCAGACCTTCCATAAGAGAGAAAAAGGGGAGAGATCAGATGAAGAGTAATCCACCAACCCTCCAGGTATGGGGGTTGAGTGTAGGATTAACAACTCGCCTCACAGAAACCAGACAAAAATCCACAACCGGCAGCGGCAGAGAAGCAGACTAGAACACTGGCTTCATGACAGGCGGCAATCAAAGCCGAAAGGACGCCCCTGACTGGAGAAAGTGGGGGAGACCTAAAGAAACCTGGCAAAGGCCCATGGAAAAAGAAATAAAGGAAGCAGATCTGTCCTGAAGTACAGCAACTGAAAAAGCAGCAGAATGCAAAAAATGGAAATGTCTGATGGATGCCCTATAAGCTCAAGGCCCGAAGAGGATTAACAAACACAGCTGAAGTTCACAAAAATGAGGCCATCGGAGAAGCTTTCATCTGTGGCTTTTTTTCACCTCACATATGCCAACGTCTACTTGAAAAGAACAAACTCTCAACACTGCTTTTGAGGATGCTAAAACTCTAGACATGGCTGAAAAACAGAGCTTGTTATGCCATTCAGACGTGATAACTGTGGCTGTTGACGAAACACTAGGTAATTATAAAGCCATTGACAGTAAAACTACTGCTGGATTCAGAGAAGAAAAATGCTTCTTCTGCGGTTCCAAAAACACCCTAGATTCAAATGCCTTGCCAGAGAAGCTGCTTGTAAGAAATGTGGTAAATTAGGACATTTTGCAAAAGTTTGTAAATCTGACAGTGCCCAAGAGTCCCGTGAAACTGCCATAACTTCTAATTTGATTTCAGGTAATCCAAATCTTGCAACCAACCTCACTACACCCCCCCCCCCCCCACACCCACCCCCATCAATTGCTTAAAGAAAGCCAAAACAATTGTTCAAGTACACGGTATTAAACTCAATGCTTTGGTCGATACCGGAAGCTCTGATAGTTACGTTAATATCGCTGAAGAAAACTGCTGGAAAGTAACCCCTTTTTCATTTAGCATCAACAAGTCTCACCAAAAAGATGTAGGGCCATTGATTTGTGCCTCTTTCCTACAAAAAATAGACTGTACAAACAAAAGCTTTTACTTTTGCCTGCTCTGTGCTGACATGACCTTGGGTCATGACTTTTTAGGCAAGCATTCTGAAGTCTGCTTCCAGTTCGATGGATCTCAAAACCCTCTCATAATTCTTGGAGTAGCAGGAGCCAATGTCGAAGCTCCTTCTCTGAGAGCCTAATTGAAGACTGTAAAACTATTGTTACTAAGTCACGCCATCATTCAGAGATTGACTAACGTCTCATAGAGTCAGAAGTACAGAATCTCACCATGGAGAGCTCAAGTGTTGGTTACAAGTGAGGACAGACACAAAAAAGAGACTTGTCATTGACTATAGACAAACTATCAATAAATATACTCCACTAGATGCATACTCCTTACCAAGTCTGCATAAAATGGCAGAGTCGATCTCTGAATATAAGTATTACAATACCTTTGACCTGAAAAGCGCTTACCACCAGATACATATAAAGAAAGTGACAAGGAATATACTGCTTTTGAGGCTTGTGGTAACCCATATCACTTCAAAAGAATCCCCTCCGGTACGGTATTGCCGCATTCCAAAGAATGATGGATAACACAATTAAGCAAGAAGAACTCTCTACTTCCTTTGCTTACTTGGATTAATATGATTGTGTGTCGAGATGACTGTAGTGAACATAATTCTAATGTAAAACGCTTCAGAGAAGTTTCTCAAAAACATGGACTGACTTTCAATGAATCCGTTATAGGTGTTGAACTCATTGATGTTACTGGCTACAGGATTTCAAAAGGGGAAACATGTCCTGAGTTATGAGTATTTCAACTGATGTTGGCAATACAATCTGCAAAAAGTTTGAGACAGAAGGTGTGGTTGCTCCTCCTGGACTGGTACCAAATGTGTTTACAGTTGGAATGGTTGACAACATTGACCACAACTCCAGTTCAACCACCGTGTCTGTATTGTTTCAGGAAACTAGTCTGCCATTAGCACAACAACCTACATTACATAAAGACAGCGCTAAAGAGTTTCAAATCAACCCACTAGTTCAGGAAAAGTGATGTGTAATGTCTCTTCCATGCTATTACTTGCTTGCCACTCAGGTTGAATGAAAGAAAGAACTTTCGATCCCAGCTGCCAAGTCTCATTATAAGTTAGAAATGAGAACATCTGATGGTAAGATCACACAACAAAAAATGGCTAGAACAAGTTCATTCTATAAGTTCCCCAGAATCACCATCATCAAATTTATCCCAAAGTAGGTAGGTAGCGCACCATGTGAGCCTCATATTGAACCCGAAATTCAGGCCACATCTATTCACAGCAAAGACTCCTTTCTTCAAGTGGCTCATCTCTGCCACTCTCATGGGGAGTGTTCCATGCATCTTGCCATACCTACAAACAAGACATACAGGCAAACATAGCCTTATTACCTCTTTTCAGGGACAGTGCTCATTCTCCATCACTGATCAAATATGCAATGTGTAGAATAAAGAGATGTACTGAACATCTTAATCCAGGACAGATACCCGTTATTGCCATGGATCAACCACTTTTTGCTCTCACAAAAGAGATTAATTGGTCTTTCCCAAAACAGTTAGAAGATTCCTCTGTAGTCTTGGAGGACTTCATATTGAACTAGCCTTTCTCCGTCTTCTAGGAGGCTGGTTACAAGGTAGCGGATGGACAAACATATTGTAATCGGCTGGAGTTGTCACAAGTGGTGTTGCAGATTCCTTCCTCAGAGTCACCGTTACCAGAACTCGATATGACCACGAGATCACATCTGCAGCTCTTTATACATTGCACCAAACTGCCTACAGAAACTGCAAAAATAAAGACCAAGATTTCCATGAGTTGTGCAAGATGGAAATGGAGAAGAAACCCATGATCTCTTACTGGAACAAAGTTTAGCAACTTAAACTGAATTTGCTGCAATTTTTTCAGTCCATCAGATCTGCCAATATTGAAGAATATATGCATCTCTTACTACAATGGTTTCTTGGTTTTTGCTCTTGATCATGTTCATTGTGCAAGGTGGGTTTATGTGCATTGACATGACCTCTGTCAGCTAAGCATCAAACTTCCATCTGTACATCAAGCTTTCTCTTGTGGAGCATCAATAAGACTGGACGACCATTCTCTTCCATAGCCCTCGACCATGCACATGAGCAGTGTAATGCCATGATTAAAGGAGATGGAGGCGCGATTGAGTTGCTAACCAATGCAAATGCTCTTCGTAAGTGGATATTGTTGCACGACCAGAAATCTCACGCCAAGTACAAAGCTTTCAGGGAGATATTATTAATATTATAGTTATAGTAACTACATGAGACACAGAGATCAAATATTCGGCACTATCATGAGCAGACACCTGCAGTGCAAAAGAAATTCAGAACAGATGTCCAAAAACGAATTGCTATGTTTAAAGATGGTAGAAATCCCTTTGAAGACGATAGTGATGTTTTCTATGCACTAGATACTAAAAATGTTGCAGACAACTCATCAATACAAACGCTGAAAGAAGTTACATGAATCAGACAAGAAAACTATGATTTTGTAAAAGAAAGACTGGTTGAAAGGAAGGTATCCATTAATTTCCCGATTTCGCGGAATAAACTGAAGATCTTTGAATGAAAAAAGACAACAGAGAAGACTCCATTAAACCTTCTATGCAATGATTGTTCTTTGTTTTCGCGGATTTTCACCCTGCCAGACTCGTAAAGGTGATCTTGAAAACTTTTTTTGACAAGAAAACAACCCATCTCCTCCATCACTGAGCAAAGATGGCGATATAAAATAAGGAACGAAATCAGAATTACAAGTAGATGATGAGGATAATGACCTCGGTGACAGTAATGAGCATTTAATCAAAGATGAACAAAGTTTTGATGTAGAGCAAATCTCTAGTTATTTGGATGATGACGAGCTGATCATTGACAAATCATTAGTAGGTCCATCTAACATTGAGCAGATAGAAAACAACTCCACACAGTCATTTGGCACTTCACCTAAAGAGGCAAAACTGCTTGATGGTGCATTTATTGTCCATTTGCTCTCTATGGATGCATCGTGCACTTTTCTGGGCTATGCAGATCGAGTATTCATTCTGTATATCATCAATCAACTGGACAGTGCAAAGATTAGATGTGGTATGGGATCAATATGTTCCTGACAGGTTAAAATCATCCACACGACTGAAATGAGGACAAGGACAACGCCGTAAAGAGACACCAAGAACTCCAATTCCATCAAATTGGGCAAGGTTCCTGCGAAACGATGAAAATAAAGAAGACCTGTTCCAATTTCCGGTTTGATTACTTTTTAATCAAGTTTGTGGGTAATTGAACGATTTCCCTGTCTTTTATGATTAACTTCCTCTTTCAAGCGTTCACTTTCGGTTTATTTTTGTCACTTCCGGTACCACTATGCTCTTCCCTTAGATTTCGCTTCAGGTTAATGCCACCATTGGGGGGGGGGGGCAACCCGACGATTCCCCAAGGCCTTGAAGACGGATTTAACTTCTCAAAAGTAGGTCTTGACCGATGACGTCACTTCATGTTACTTCCCTTCCCGTGTCCCCCTCTCGGTCTGTGACAATTTTGGTGCAAATTGGCCAAAGCGTTTGTATGCCAACTGTGGCATATATAGTAACACGAACGATAAC
>NC_088370.1:22036084-22038584 GCF_034508935.2 Berghia stephanieae | reverse complement strand
CAATCAAAATGGGTTAACATTTATGATTTGTTGTTCAAATACCACTCAACAGCCATCTTAGTAAAATTACAAAAAACTACATCCTCATCCTGTCCCTTATGTAAACACCCTAACGGAAACAAACGAGTTTTGAGAAAATATTTTCAAAATCTAGAAAATCTAATCCTTGATGTAACAAAACATAAGCAGCAATATTCACTGACATCATATGATATTTAAATTCTTTTTACGGGAAACTGCACTGCTCTAACTCTCTCATGGTTGCAATGTAAAAAATGATGAAATGAATTATGAGGAATCTTTCGAGCTCAAATCATGCTCTTCCTTCTTAATAACAGAAGAAGCATTGAGAAAGCACAGTGGAATAATTGAGAGGATTTCAAGAGTATTACTGAAAAATACAATGGTTTATCCAGTCTATGGCCTACCTCATTTACAAAAGCTGCAAAAAAAAAAACATTGTGACATCAGTTAATAAAGACTAGTCAGTTTTATTTAAAGAACTAACCTGACTGAAGACCAGAACTATGATCCTGGCATAGACACCTCTGTTTTTGATGACCCTGTCGGAGATGAATCCCCCAAAGAGGACACCCAGGCTACCTCCAACCATGGGGATCCAAGACATGAACGAACCAATTGTCTCTTTAGACACCTTGGCAGCTTCAAAATATGGCTGCGTGTTGTACGCCCAAACATAGCCACCTGTGTATAGCAATTAAAACATAGGAAACAAATTGAAGCTTTTAACTCACTCAACCCTAACACCGACTATATCCGTAGTTTACCCTGGTTACTTTTACCCCATGCCTATTTAATACATTTTTCTGAAACAATTTATAGGCGTAGTATCAAAGCTTATGTTTTTTTTTTTAGTTTTTGCATGTTAATTGTAGTTGAATAAAACTATCTATGTACATTCTCATTTTTAAAACATTTTTCCAATTTTGAAAAAGAGCAAAAATCTCTAGGATTGAGTGAGTTAAACTTCCTTACATTTTAAGTTATGTAAATGGTGAAACTTCCATTAAACCTTTGAAGGCAGGATCCAATTCTAACTCAACCTGACATCTCATCGTTCTAGCTTGATGTCAAACGAAACAGTTGAAAACATTGAAAATGAAATAGAATACAGCTATAAGGATAAAAACTGTTAATAGCTATTTTTTTTAAGTCCTGAAAATCTTTAAAAAACCTAATTGAATTTGTACTTGTATTCAATCAAGAATTGTTTTTGTTTTTTTTGTTTTTTGGTTTAATTTTTTTTAAAAAGAATATTTGAGTATCTGCTTAAAAAAAATTTATTGACATATAATCTACTCCTGCTAATATGTAGTCTTATGATATGATGCTCACTTTTAGATAAAAACATCCTGGGCTCGAGTCCTTAACTCTAAACAGTGCATAGTTGAGTCCTTGGAAAAGGCTCTTTGCTCACATTCTTTCACCGTACTCGGGTGTATAATGAGTACCTGGCTGTCAACAATTTTCTGAGAAAATGAAAAAAATATTGCCTTACAGGTGTCATAATTTGTCCTGTACGTTATGTTTCGCTGTTGATTAGGGACCCCTTATAATGCACTTTGAGCACTGAAGTAGATAATGCACTATAAAAAAGTTCAATTTTTAAAATTTTTAATTTTTTTTAAAATTTGTTTGTGGGGGGGGGGGGGGTGAGTTAAAACAAAACTAGTAAATACAGAAAATGAAGGTATAAATCACAATTTAATGGAAAAAGAAAAAAAAAATCCAACACATGACTTTTGGCTTAGATGCTTAACTAAAAAACATCCCTTGTTATACACATGTATATCTGGGGTTTTTCTATCCTTTTCAAGCTGTTATATTCATTTTTCAAATTTCTAAATTATTATTATTATTTTATATTTTTAATTTTCTCCAATGTCTGTTTAATTTTAATTTTTAAAAGTGTCATCTACAAATCTCACCTGCATTCCGTACAGACCCAGCCAGACACAACAGGAGTAACGACGGGGACAAAAATGAACGCAGGGTGAATTTCAATCTAGCCCAGGCTGACGTCATAAGTAGGTCATTCTCCCTTCCGCTGGAGTCTCTCAGCAGAGCAGCCTTTGACTTTGACCTTGAAGGCTCTCTCACGGACAGGATGATAAGGAAGCCGAGGACGATTCCAGGAATGGCAGGGAGAATAAAGGCCCATCTCCAGCCCTGGTCAATGAAAGACTTTTTAAAAACTTTTCATAATTCAAAGCTGGTTGTCAAGTGATCATATTGTACCAATTAGTTGAGTAAACTTTCCTCAATTTATCTATTGGAGCTTATGCTTGCTTTTTTTTATATATTTGAGCAAAATCCACTGATTACGCTCAAATACCTTTACAAAGTCTCCTTAACTCGCAACAACACTTAAGATTGAGGAAGAGACAAAATGCCTATAAGTGCTATTACTTTTTTTTTTTCAACAGTGACAATGCTGTATGTAGTCAGGTAGTCATTTTAAGCATGAGTGATGTGAAAG
>NC_088370.1:22018584-22031084 GCF_034508935.2 Berghia stephanieae | reverse complement strand
TGACTTTCGAATCATTACACATCGATTCAATAAATAAGACAGGCAGAGATGAAGTTTTCGCAACACTTCAAATTGCACTACCCAAATTCAAGACACAGAAGACAACCCTGAAAGTCAAAGTAGACACTGGAGCTCAAGGAAACGCTCTACCCCTACGACTTTATCAGAAAATGTTCCCAGATAATCTAAACAGTGATGGAACTCCAATGACGTTGATGCCTTCAAACAGAACTTTGACAGGATATGGAGGACATAAAATAAGACAATTTGGAACATATTCAATCCCATGTTATCACAACAATGTGCAACATGACGCACAATTTTATGTAACAGAGGATGCAGGTTCAGCCATCATGGGACTCCCTTCAGCTGAGGCACTCAAGTTGGTGACACTTAATTGCAAGATATGAAGTGAGTAGAAAAGTGCCAGAAGACAATAGAGAATAAAAATTTTTTCGCAGCGGTGGTGGGGTTTGAACCTGCGACCTTATTGGTACGACAACTCCGCCTGGCAGGTGAGAGCGTGGCTCTACCGTGTGAGCTATCCACGAACACAAAATATTCGTTTCAAACCCAAGTCATTTCTAGATCCCTCTCTCACCCACTTCTGGGACCGCCGATTCGTTCGCCCACCACCATCGCGAAGTATTTTGACCAGCAGTTAAGCTTAATAGCCAATATTCTCAACACAAACATATAACATAGAAACGATTGAGACATTGAGTATGCTCCGGTGTATGGGGTGAATTTTTAATTCAGAAAAGTGAGTGGAGCAGGCACTTATGTTGGTAACAACAAGATATGAAGTGAGTAGAAAAGTGCCAGAAGACAATAGAGAATAAAAATTTTTTCGCAGCGGTGGTGGGGTTTGAACCTGCGACCTTATTGGTACGACAACTCCGCCTGGCAGGTGAGAGCGTGGCTCTACCGTGTGAGCTATCCACGAACACAAAATATTCGTTTCAAACCCAAGTCATTTCTAGATCCCTCTCTCACCCACTTCTGGGACCGCCGATTCGTTCGCCCACCACCATCGCGAAGTATTTTGACCAGCAGTTAAGCTTAATAGCCAATATTCTCAACACAAACATATAACATAGAAACGATTGAGACATTGAGTATGCTCCGGTGTATGGGGTGAATTTTTAATTCAGAAAAGTGAGTGGAGCAGGCACTTATGTTGGTAACAACAAGATATGAAGTGAGTAGAAAAGTGCCAGAAGACAATAGAGAATAAAAATTTTTTCGCAGCGGTGGTGGGGTTTGAACCTGCGACCTTATTGGTACGACAACTCCGCCTGGCAGGTGAGAGCGTGGCTCTACCGTGTGAGCTATCCACGAACACAAAATATTCGTTTCAAACCCAAGTCATTTCTAGATCCCTCTCTCACCCACTTCTGGGACCGCCGATTCGTTCGCCCACCACCATCGCGAAGTATTTTGACCAGCAGTTAAGCTTAATAGCCAATATTCTCAACACAAACATATAACATAGAAACGATTGAGACATTGAGTATGCTCCGGTGTATGGGGTGAATTTTTAATTCAGAAAAGTGAGTGGAGCAGGCACTTATGTTGGTAACAACAAGATATGAAGTGAGTAGAAAAGTGCCAGAAGACAATAGAGAATAAAAATTTTTTCGCAGCGGTGGTGGGGTTTGAACCTGCGACCTTATTGGTACGACAACTCCGCCTGGCAGGTGAGAGCGTGGCTCTACCGTGTGAGCTATCCACGAACACAAAATATTCGTTTCAAACCCAAGTCATTTCTAGATCCCTCTCTCACCCACTTCTGGGACCGCCGATTCGTTCGCCCACCACCATCGCGAAGTATTTTGACCAGCAGTTAAGCTTAATAGCCAATATTCTCAACACAAACATATAACATAGAAACGATTGAGACATTGAGTATGCTCCGGTGTATGGGGTGAATTTTTAATTCAGAAAAGTGAGTGGAGCAGGCACTTATGTTGGTAACAACAAGATATGAAGTGAGTAGAAAAGTGCCAGAAGACAATAGAGAATAAAAATTTTTTTTCGCAGCGGTGGTGGGGTTTGAACCTGCGACCTTATTGGTACGACAACTCCGCCTGGCAGGTGAGAGCGTGGCTCTACCGTGTGAGCTATCCACGAACACAAAATATTCGTTTCAAACCCAAGTCATTTCTAGATCCCTCTCTCACCCACTTCTGGGACCGCCGATTCGTTCGCCCACCACCATCGCGAAGTATTTTGACCAGCAGTTAAGCTTAATAGCCAATATTCTCAACACAAACATATAACATAGAAACGATTGAGACATTGAGTATGCTCCGGTGTATGGGGTGAATTTTTAATTCAGAAAAGTGAGTGGAGCAGGCACTTATGTTGGTAACAACAAGATATGAAGTGAGTAGAAAAGTGCCAGAAGACAATAGAGAATAAAAATTTTTTCGCAGCGGTGGTGGGGTTTGAACCTGCGACCTTATTGGTACGACAACTCCGCCTGGCAGGTGAGAGCGTGGCTCTACCGTGTGAGCTATCCACGAACACAAAATATTCGTTTCAAACCCAAGTCATTTCTAGATCCCTCTCTCACCCACTTCTGGGACCGCCGATTCGTTCGCCCACCACCATCGCGAAGTATTTTGACCAGCAGTTAAGCTTAATAGCCAATATTCTCAACACAAACATATAACATAGAAACGATTGAGACATTGAGTATGCTCCGGTGTATGGGGTGAATTTTTAATTCAGAAAAGTGAGTGGAGCAGGCACTTATGTTGGTAACAACAAGATATGAAGTGAGTAGAAAAGTGCCAGAAGACAATAGAGAATAAAAATTTTTTCGCAGCGGTGGTGGGGTTTGAACCTGCGACCTTATTGGTACGACAACTCCGCCTGGCAGGTGAGAGCGTGGCTCTACCGTGTGAGCTATCCACGAACACAAAATATTCGTTTCAAACCCAAGTCATTTCTAGATCCCTCTCTCACCCACTTCTGGGACCGCCGATTCGTTCGCCCACCACCATCGCGAAGTATTTTGACCAGCAGTTAAGCTTAATAGCCAATATTCTCAACACAAACATATAACATAGAAACGATTGAGACATTGAGTATGCTCCGGTGTATGGGGTGAATTTTTAATTCAGAAAAGTGAGTGGAGCAGGCACTTATGTTGGTAACAACAAGATATGAAGTGAGTAGAAAAGTGCCAGAAGACAATAGAGAATAAAAATTTTTTTTCGCAGCGGTGGTGGGGTTTGAACCTGCGACCTTATTGGTACGACAACTCCGAAGGTACGAAGCATGACACTTAATTGCCAAATTAAAGAAAGCCCTAAAATTAAGAACAAAACCCAACTTATTGAGACATATCCAGATGCCTTCAATGGAATTGGGAAATTTGAAGGAAAATATCATATCCACATAAATAAAGATGTCCCTCCAGTAATTCATGCACCTCGGAAAATTCCAGTAAGTCTAAAAGACAAGATCAAGAATGAATTGGATGAAATGGTAAACCTTAACATCATCACTAAAATTAAGGAAGGGGAACCAACAGCTTGGGTTAACAGCTTGGTCTACAGAGAGAAACCAAATGGAAGACTGAGGCTCTGTTTAGACCCCAAAGACCTCAACAAAGCGATAAAAAGAGAGCACCATGTCACTCCGACCCTAGAATAGATTCTACCTAAATTAAGTGGAGCTAAATTTTTCTCCATTGTAGATGCCAAATGTGGATACTGGAATGTGGAACTTGATGAAGAATCCAGTTATCTGACGACATTCAACTCTCCTTTCGGCCGATACAGATTCACAAGAATGCCCTTTGGACTTAGCATGAGCCAAGACATATTCCAAGCAAAGATCGACCAAGCCTTTGAAGGATGCCCTGGAACAATAGGCATAGCTGATGACATTGTAATATTCGGAAAGGATGAGGATGAACATGACAACAATCTCAAGATGATGATAGATAGATGCGAACAGAAAGGTCTCAAACTGAACCCAGACAAATGTAAAATAAAAGAGAAAGAAATAAAATTTTACGGAATCATTTGCTCTGAAAATGGAGTCAAACCTGATCCTGCCAAGGTGTCCGCCCTTCAAAACATGAAACCCCACATAACATTCAAGAACTGCAATCATTTTTGGGCCTCACAACATATATGGGTAACTTCATCCAGAATGCCAGTTCGCTCACTTCCCCACTAAGGGAACTATTAAAGAAAGAAAATGCGTTCGAATGGACTGCTAGTCACACTGCTGCTTTTGAAGCCATAAAATCTTCTATCTCAGAGCATGTAACATTGGCATACTTTGACAGCAAAAAACCCATCGTTCTTCAAGTAGATGCATCAACGAAGGGATTGGGCGCAACAATACTCCAAAACGGACAGCCCGTGGCATTTGCCAGTAAAGCACTAACGGACCAAGAAACAAGATACGCGAACATAGAAAGGGAGTTACTAGCAGTGGTCTACGGGTGCGAACGATTCAACACATATTTGTATGGACAAGTGTTCACTGTGGAAAGTGACCATAAACCCCTCGAATCAATCCATATCAAACACTTAAAAGCTGCACCTCCAAGACTCCCAACGAATGCTGTTAAGGATACAGCCATATAACCTAGCCATAAAGTACAAACCAGGAAAACAAATGCAAATTGCTGACTGCTTATCAAGACTAACTCCTGAAAACAAAGATGAAATACCCGGATTAAATGTTAAGATCCACAGCGTTATGTCTCAATTCAGCACAGATATTCTACAAAACATCAAGAGCGAAACCGCAAAGGACATGGAATTAAATGCATTAAAGGAACTCGTGTTTACAGGTTGGCCCAAAAAATTACAAGATGTTCCAATCTTATGTAAACCATACTGGAATTTCAGAGATGAGATAGGGCTAGAAGAAGGCATAATTATGAAGAGTAGGCGCATCATCATTCCAAAATCAATGCAGACACAAATTCTCAAAACTCTTCATGAACCCCATCTCGGAGCAGAAAAAACTAAATTAAGGGCTAGAACGGCTGTTTACTGGACAAATATCAATAAAGACATTGATGAGAAAACAAAAAATTGCCACACCTGTCAAACACACCAACCAAGTCAGGCAAAGGAGCCACTAATACAAACAGACATTCCACCACGTCCATGGCACACAGTTGGAACCGATCTATTCTACTTGTGGGGAGAAGAATACTTGATTGTTGCAGATTATTTTTCCAAATTCCCATTTATCCGAAAAATCCCCAAGAACCAAAGAACAAGCCACAAAGTTGTCACCTTGACAAAACAGATCTTCAGTGAACAAGGAATACCCCAAATCGTTAAATCGGATAATGGACCACACTTTAGTGGGAATGCCTATAAAGAATTTGCTTCACACTTCAACTTTCAACATGATACAAGTTCACCACATTACCCACGGAGTAATGGCTTTATCGAAAGTCAAGTTAAACTGGTCAAGAGAACGCTACTAAAGGCAGCTGAGACTTCTACAGTCTACTGACCCCTTCAAAGCCATGCTAGCATTGAGATCAACACCCATCGACAACAATATCCCATCGCTATGTGAGATGCTTTTGGGAAGAATATTAGAAGATGGTCTCCCACGAAGAATACCAACCGGGAATGATAACGAAAAATTAATCAACAGCTTGAAAAAGCGACAACATGCACAGAAGCATTACCATGACAGAAACACGTCAGCACTCCCACCACTATCACTAGGACAACCCATTACCAGCCAAAATCCAAGAAGTAAGAGACGGGAGACTGGTATCATTACGAACATCGACAAACAACCGAGATCCTATCATATCTCGACTGCCAATGGGCAACTTCTGCGTCGAAATCGTCACCACATCCGGCCCGTTCATAATGCATGGGAGCTGCCTTTCAGAAAAGCCGCATCAATAATCAACGCAGAGGCAAATATCCAGAAATCAACGAATCCGGAGGTCTGGCCCCAGCGCTTACCACCGACTGATGAAGTAGCGCACGAACGCGCACTTGATCGTGAAGACTTACAGTCTTCACAGGAACACAATCATACAGACAACCAAAGGCATAACACAACTAGAAGTGGTCGTATTGTTAGAAAACCCAATAAATTCACAAGCTAGGCATGGCCATTTAGATTCTGAATGAATTGTGAATACGACCACTAAACACTACAAATACTCACTAGGACACCATAGACACTAGAATAAGCTGCTAGAGCATTGGATAGGTTTCACTCTATTTTTTCCTCATTAGATTAGACACAAGGAAACACTATGTCTGTTCAAAGCAAACACAGAACAAAGAACTTTTATAAAAAGGGGGATGTCATGATATGATGTGTAATAAATATTACGAGTACTGGTATCGACTAACGCCCAGCCTTAGTATGTGAATCGCCCAACTTTTTATTGTTTTAGATATAGACATGGTCAAATAAATAAATCTCAATTAAATTAAATCAAGTGTGTTATCGTTAATCATCTAAATCAGGTTAAATTCAATAAGGATCACGAGAGAGAATTACAGACTGTCATAAACAAAAACAATAATTGAGTGTACCACCTCTCGAGCCTTATATCAACATCGCTAAAGCTCCTAATATCATCACCATCCATCATCATTAGTATCACCATCTTCATCATCATCATTATAATCACCAGAAAAAGCGACAAACTTTTCTTTGACAATTTAATTGTTATGACCTTCACCTTCAGGTTGTCCTCCTTCATTGGTTCGACCAGAAAGGAGAGGTGAACGCTCTATCGCTTGTGTATGCTCCTCATCAGAATCACTCTCACGTGACATGGTTTAGTTCCCTGCATTTGGTAGAGTGATTTGAACGTATATAAATAAAATATTATATGTTTGAATACAAATCCTCACATCTTAGCGTTTTCCTCAATGAAAGTAATACACATATTTTTAGAAATAGAAATATAAACCATTTCTTTACCGCCTACCTCTCAGTTTTCGTCTAGGATAATAAGCATTGTCCATTTTAAATTATCTCGTCATGTCAACAAAATGGGCTATGCCCTGAATTCAGAAAATGCAATTCCTTAGTAAATGTCACAATACGATATGACACTCGCCTTCAGATTGAAAGGCCCTGGTTCGGATCCTGCTCTGAGCGGCGCATAGTTGAGTCCTTGGAAAAGGCATTTTACTTAAGTTCTCTCACCATACCCATGTGTAAAAAGAGTACATGGATGTTAACAGCATTGTTATTTCGCCTAACAGACATCATAATTCGTCGGTTAAGAGTTGTTGGCTGGGGACCCCTTGGCCTTGATTAGGCAGTTTAGTGAGCAGCAGCAGTGGCAGTCAAATTTTGACCCAACTCGCCCATAGGAAAGTTGTGACTGGAAATTGCCGTTCGCGTTTTAGGGGGTTCAATTAAAGATGCATAACTTCGTTATAAAGAGGAATATCGCAGATATTTTGGTATCATTATTTTCGTCTTTCAATTTCCTTTTAAATGGTGCCAATTAAGGAAAAATCCATTAATATTTCCAGAAGTTATATGAAGTTAAAATTTGGCAATTTTCAAATGCATTTATTTTTTTATTTACCGCGTGTGTTTTTAAAATTTAAACGCTTGTTTTTAGAATAACATCTAAACTTTATTCATGCCAAATTTCAGGGCTCTATATCGATGCGCAGACACCTTTTAACTCTGCGCCGAAATGCCTTGTTTACATTATCTTCTCATCATGGCTGCCGGGCGATATCGATATCCATATCGATATTTTAAATTTAGTTATGTATTATGTTAAATTTAGTCCATAATATTTTCAGTACTATTATTTCCTATGTTTTTATTTTGAATACATACTTTCCAACTTTATTTATAGGCATTTTAAAGTTTTTGTTTTAAAAGTTTGTATATTTCTTCTCTTTGTGAAATTCGATATTAATAATATCGATATTTTAAAAATACCAATTGCTTTAATTTAATTTTATTTTACTCTGCCATCAAGTCATCAAGTTTCTTTCCCATATGTTTAGATATGTTTATCATGTGTATCCATATTTTAAAGGCCTTAGCCTTAATAATTATTATGGTAAGAAGTTCTGTCAGTTTTGACACCCCCATACATTGAGAGAGAAGGGGGGGGGAGATAAAATTATATTAATTGTCAGTTCAAATGATGTAATAGCAATAAACCCAAAGTGGTTCAGCAGAATTTTTTAAAGTATTAAAAGCCAGAACTTTCCTTCTAATTATAATAGGGAATCTGTTTCAATTTATTTGAACTTTTTCAATCTACCATTTTATTTGATTTATATGCAATTAAATTGCCATAGGTAAAAATAAACTCATTATGTCATTACACAACATGTTTATATCTTTTCATTTAAATACTCTCAAACCCTTTTTTATTCTCTATGTATTAATTAAAAGAGGGTAATTATTTGCAAGTGTTTCAGTGAGATATTGGGGATAAATCCAAAAGTGATAGAGCAAATTCTTTCTTACGTCTAGCCGAGTTTTTGATTATGTAACATTTGCGTCATATAATGTAATAATGTGTTAATTTGAAATGTTTATCTTCCTCTTTATTAATGTAAATGCATTGTCCTCGATAAGACGAACATTTTGGTATACAATATATGATAAGAACTCCATATTGACTGTTTTAACCATTTTTTATTAACATCACGCGTTTTCGGTCACAACTTTGCAATGGTAATTTTGGGGTAAAAATCGGTCTGAAATTTCAGACTTTGAACTGTCGTAACTACATTTCTAATCAAGATAGAAACAAAATTCAAACTGTTTTGTAATCTGTGTTGCCAGCTCTTTCATATGACATTGGTTTCAAGTGTGTGAGGTACATTTAGAATTTCTATTAAACTCCCTACCTTGATAATAAACGAAACGCTTTAACTTTGACTTTGATCAAGCTCCACAAAATAACAACACGCAATTCCTGTGTTGTGGACCACAATGCAATGGTAATTTTGGGGTAAAAATCGGTCTGAAATTTCAGACTTTGAACTGTCGTAACTACATTTCTAATCAAGATAGAAACAAAATTCAAACTGTTTTGTAATCTGTGTTGCCAGCTCTTTCATATGACATTGGTTTCAAGTGTGTGAGGTACATTTAGAATTTCTATTAAACTCCCTACCTTGATAATAAACGAAACGCTTTGACTTTGACTTTGATCAAGCTCCACAAAATAACAACACGCAATTCCTGTGTTGTGGACCACTGTCTATATATTATATCTATCTACAAACCTTATCTAAACAAATCTACCTGAGTTGATAACTGAAGTAGAGTTTAAATCAGTTAATGATTGTGATCTCGACGATGTTGATCTGATTTAAATCTCTCAGTTGTCACCGCATTGGAAGTGATAGTTAGATAACAGTTGTTTACATGTAAGTCGATCACGTGCCAGAGCAGAATTATTTAAATTTAGAACTAAGGGAGATAACACGTGAAATGTTTACAGAGCAGATTTTGTAACATGGGTTATCTGTGAAATGTTTATAAATAATGAGTTATCTGTTCGTTTAACGAGTTGTTTATATTGCGATCAAAAGAAATTATACACATTTAAAATCGTCGTTACTTTTTTATCCGTTGACGTAGGATAATGATTTTCCACTGAGTTGTTTATCATTAGCCTTTCTGTGTACCGATAGTCGATGTTTTTGTTTTTGACCTGAAATTCGCTCACCACATGCCGCACGTGCTAAAATAACCTTTTAGCCCCTTACTGTGGGAAGGAAGTGTGAAGATTAATTTATTTTTTTTTGTCATCCGTGTCTTCTTGAACTATTTTCAAGTCAGGAAAACACAATGCAAAATACCATCCATTAATCTACGCGATGCCACGTCTTAGTTTAGAACGTGCACGTGCCATTGGTCATCTTCAAGCTGGATAGTCTGTGACCAATGTCGAAAGAATGTTTAATATCACAAGGAGAACTGTATATTCCTTAGTGAATCGATTTGAAATAACAAACGGTAAGGGACCGAAATCGAACTGGCAGACCACGAGTAACAACACAAGGTGAGGACCGGGATTGTTTTAGGACGGCGACTGAAACTGCGCTAGAGTTCCCAGGTACACAAATTTGTCGACACACTGTTCGTTGCAGACTTAGAGAGCATGCCATTATCGCAAACGTCCGTTGATGCGACAACTTCGAAGAGCACATCACCTGTTGGCCCGTCTTCAGTGGGTCCGTACCAGCGACATCTATATGAAGTCCTAGGTCCGTACTCATCTGCGCTGGACAGCGCATGCGTGGCCGTTTGTTCTCTTCTGGCTGGTCCGTCTTCAGTGGGCCCGTGCTCATCTGCGCTGGACAATGCATGCGTGGTCATTTGTTCTCTTTTCAGATGAATCACGCTTTGTGATTTGAAGAAACGACGGTAGATTACATCGTTACCGAAGATCACACGAGTAATTTCACCATTCTTGTGTCTTGGAATCCCCAAACAGAGGATATGGACAAGTGATGGTGTGGGGTGGAATAAGCAGAGACTGTATGACACCTCTCGTTCAAGTAAATGTATCCCGAACCGGTGCGAGGTACATCCTGCACATTTTACAACTCCGTGTTATTCCATTTTTACATGAACATCCTAAATTTTCACTTCAACACGACAATGCACCATCCCATCGAGCTATTGTAACAAGGGATTTTATAGCAGAATATAATGTGAACATTATCAGCCCGTGGCCTGCAATATCCCCCCGATCTAAATCCGACAGAACATGTGTGGAACATAATCGGCCGCCAAGTTCGTTCATTAGACCCGCCAAATGAACAACAACTGTTCCACGCCATAAGAACAGCTTGGGATAACATTCCTCAACACCAGCTGACCACATTGACCAATTCCATGTGTAGGAAATGCAATGCTGTGATTGGAGCGAACGGGGAACATACTCTTTACTGATTGAATTAGATTCACCTTCACTTCAAATGAAATGAACGCAAGTAATTTTATTAAAATGCCATTGTTTGTCAAAATTATAGTGTATGTTTTGACTTGTTACTTCCCTTTTTGAAGGTCATGTTTTAAAAAGTCTATGTTGCATACAAGATCAACCATAAACGTTACACATTCTAACAAAATGAAAGATAAATGATAGTACTATGATTACACATAGGTTTTAAATAAATCAGAACAATATTCCATACCAATTCTGTAGGTAAAACAAGTGTATACTTTCTTTTGATCACTAGTATATATATATTATCCGTGTGGTATTTCATCAGTATTTTTTTTTTTTTAATTGGCTCCACGGATTGCAAGACGTTCTGTCCCTTTCATCCATGAGAAAACTGTTCCCCGCAAACATTCTCTATTGATAGAGTCTCTGGTCTTTGTTATTGTTTTTTTTCCATCCACGTTTATGAGTAATTCTCACTTAACTGTATAGATAGAATGCGCTTGGCCAAGGAGTTCACAACATTGCCATCCGGAAGTATAACGGACCAACACACAAACTCTGTGTAACCATGAACTTTTATAGTCTGGTTAATACAGTTTAGTGAGAACAACTCACAAACGCGGATGGCAAAAACAATAACAAAGGCCTGAGTGACGTCATCTGCATACTATCTATAAACCAGACTATAAAAGTTCATGGTTACACATAGTTTTGTGTATTAGTCCGTTATACTTCCGATGGCAATGTTGTGCAGGGTTGCCAGATCATTTTTGAGTAAGAGACCAAACTAGCTATAGCAGGAGGCCAGATTCATCGGCAGGAGGCCAAATACCACCAAACCCACCTTAGCCTCGCGAAAACTCTTTAGATTTGTTAAACAATTTATTTCCCCATTTTTTGAAGAAGAAAAAAGAAAATTAATTTAAAGGAACATTCGCTGTACTCACCTTAATCAAAACACCATTTCGCCATTGCAATTTGTCACTAGATTCTGTACATTTGTTGATATCGTTGAATTTTTCCTTTTAAACTTAAACAACATCATAGGTCACATTCTTGAGTTGTAATCAGCGCAACGAGAAGATGATGAATAATTGACTTGAGACTCAGAAAAAAATGTCACATACAACCGAATTATCACGATGGAAATAAAAAGTTCATTCTAGAGGTCTACACACCTGGAGAACTCCTCAACAAAAGTAACCTTTTTACAAATTAAAATGAATTCAACAGGCCCGTTTCAACGAACCAAGAATCCATTATTGCTCAGCATTTTCTTCACTACTACCAGTAAATGTGCTCGATCCCGAAGAACACTCTTCGTTCTGGTTGTACATGGCAGCTGTAAACAAATTAATCATTTCTTTCGTCACTTGGAAATCCACACAGCATTGCTTTTTGAAAACAAATATGGGCATTTTGGGCGTGATTGCGTGATAGCAGAGATTCTATATTATAGAAGTATTAGCAAATGAAATATGTGGCGTTAGCACGTGTTGCATTTAGATATTTAGATTGCCGGTGAGTTCCGGAAGCCAAATAAAATAAGTTTTACCGGTACCAAAGTAAAACGATATAA
>NC_088370.1:21991084-22013584 GCF_034508935.2 Berghia stephanieae | reverse complement strand
TTCTGGCACTTTTCTATTCACTTCATATCTTGTTGTTACCAACATAAGTGCCTGCTCCACTCACTTTTCTGAATTAATAAGCCATCGATTACCACTCTGACTGTGTGGTGACACCACATCACATCTCATCAATTTCAAGTCAATCAGGGTTGTTATTAAAAATAATCCTTTTCACTGCCGAAACAGTCCGGATTTCAATTTTAAAACTAATCAAACTTTTGAAATAAAAAAGTGTCAAGCATCCAATATTTACAGAAATAACAGACTTCAACTCACTGAACTGTCAACAGCCAGTCGCCCTTTTTTATTTTTTGCCTTTACTTTTACTTAACTTAGGTGTGCTTTTGTGATGGCATATATTACAAGTACAAGGCTTTAGAATAAAATAGTTGCCTTGTTTCACCAACAAATTCTTTGCAATATTTGTTTTCTTTAGTTTCTTTGTCATTGTTAATTTTTAAGAATCATGTGAACTTCATATTCGCAGTTCAGTCAGTAGGTGTAAGTTGTACCTACTGGGAATATTGATTTCACGGTGGAATCACTATTCGCAATAGTAGAAGCGCTCTCCCGTCTCTGAAAATTAGTCGTTGTCCCCTCACTGAACAAGGCTTGATAGCACTTTTTTTTGGAGTGGTGGATGGCATAGATTACAGAGCTACCCTCTCAAGGCCAGACAACAGTAGGGTCATGGGTTGCCCCCCCCCCCCCCCTATCGCAAAGTTTTTATTTTCTATTATCTTCTGTCACTTTTTTACTCGTTTCTGTTATTAAAGAGACAAAATCAAATGAAAGAAGAATAAAAAAAATCACACCACCTCTGGCCACCACTAAATCAAGAATGTGACTCAATACCATTTGACCACTTAAATTACATTAATACCTACAAATAGAGGAGAAACATTTCATCCATTGGTATTTTAATTTTATATTTAGCCGGCTCTATTATTTCTCTGAACGCTCAGGAAAATAAACTTGAACTCTATGTCTCCGAATGGTCGGCTAGCCTCCAGTAGCTTTTATGGGTTACAGACGTGATGACGATGCAAAAGTAAATGCTCAAACGGAGTGTCTACATACACAGCAACCAGGCACCTAGCCTCAGGATACACGGCGCTTTGGGAGGGAGGGGCGAGGGGGCATTGAGCTCGGTGCACAGTAACTTAGACCTTGATCTTGTCTTTCTTACCCCCCCCCCCCTTGTGTGTGTGTGTGTGTGTTTGTATGTTATAGGCAGAACGTAAACAGATAGCCAAATACCTGATTAAAGTGGCCAAACAGAGTCTATAATTTGGTATAAGACACCCACCACCTGATGTCTTGTCATTAGCCTAGGCTTAGTGAGAGACAAATCCTACATGTATTTGCAAACCGAGTAGAAAGTTTTCGTTTTACCATGAGATGCGAAGGGGAGGGGATGACGCTATGACAAGAGAGAGAAGGGGGGGGGGGCATGGGGGAAGATGAAAGAAACAATGGGTCGACTGATGACATAGATCAAATGGGTGATACAGAGGTGCTTTACGATGCGCGGTGTGTGCAAGTTTAACCTCTTAACAGTTACACTGATTTAAATTTTTTTTTTTTTTTATCCAGATAATAGTTTCCCTATTGTTGATGAAGAATAAATCGTTTCCACCAATTAAGCTCTATAATCGCACAGCTTGTCTTTTTATGATAACATTAAGACTAAGATCTGGTGTTAGGTTAAATTATGATTGAAGCTCGTCTTTAATGGGTTAAATTGTATTCTTTGATTTTTTTGAAATAACACGCACACACACACAGGATGAGAGAGAGAGAGAGAGGCCCATCCTTTGTTTGTATTGCAGCGGCAAACCAGTTACCGTTTACGTAGATCCTGAGGCTAGGTGCCCGGTTACCATGTACGTCGACACTCCCTTATCAAAAAGTTGTGTTATCACGTAAATGCTCAAACAGAGTGGACAAGGATCGTTGTTTACAAAGACGGATTTTATCAAAAAGTTGTGCTATCTCGAATACTCCATGGCGCGTTCACTTTTGCACTTCGCGCTGAACTATCAAAGAGAGAACAGAAGTAAACCTAAATAACAAAGCCAAAGTCTCAACACTGGAACAGAGGTTGAAAGACAGGAAAGCACAAACTCAAGATAGAAGTTGGGAATAAAAGACAGAGCACCCAAGAACTAGCAAAAGATAACACCAAAAAATGCATACACATTCACCATTCACACAGACACTCTCACAAATAACCCAAAGAAATCTTGAGAAGGGAAACTGTTAGGAGAAATAGAGATCAAGTTTGTTATCCCGAGCATTAGGAGAAATAGTCACTTCGTTTATATTTCTTAATTGTAGATCAAATAAAGGCCTCGGGAAAGAGTTATTTTGTGAAAGCAGAAAACTCGGCTCAAGCTCTTCAAAGTCAACAGATATCAACCAGTGCTGTAAGTAGATCATATTGTATATTTTACTTTACTGTTTAAAAACAAGAACTAGAAAAGATAAATAAATAAAATGTCCAAATGAAGGTAATGATACAAGTTTCTCAGGATTATGAATTATAAGTATAAGTTAGATGTTGTTAACGAAAACAATAAGAAAATAAAAAAACAATTTGTTTTGTTGTTTTTTTTTTGTTTTGTGTTTTTTATTTTTGTCACCTTGAAAAGCAAGGGTCGGACTAGAGTCAAGATAAAATAAATCTATGAAAGAGATCCACAACAAAATGTACATGACACAAAGCATTACTTCTGGGGAGTGGAATTTGTCTGAAGTTAGATTTTTTTCCTTCTGCAGAAAAATGTGCAAATAAATGAATCGAAAGCGTATTGGTGTGGTGAAATTATTTTGTTATTTTGGTCAAAAATGGTCAGAGTTGTTTCTTCAGTTTGAAAAGGGATTTAAACCTCTATTAACATCTATCAAGACAAATCATACAAATTAAGTTTAGAAAATTGTCATTTGGGCTTATTAAGATTTTTTCATGAATATTGAAGAGAAGAAAAAAAAAGATTTGGGTGCCAAATTTAGAGAAAAATTTATAAAAATGGCTCTTTGTTTTTAGGGTTTTTTAAGTCACTATTTTTATGCTTTATTTTATGATTGAAAAAAAACCTAATCTGAATCTTACAAACATTTTTGTTGGATTTTTTTTCTTATATTTTTTTCAAGGATTTATTGTCTATATTAGCTTAAAATATTTTAATTAAGAATTATCTTGAAATCTTAAAAAATGCATATTTTATATTTGTTATGTGACCTGATATTCTGCAGATTTCATTTGTTTTTATACAATAATACTTTTTTTTTTTGGTTTTATGGTCAAATGCAGATATTTCCTACAGGTTCTTATTGATCTGTAAATATGGCTATTTTGCTCAGAAATAGGCTCGTTAATAATTAATAATAAGAGTAATAATATTAAGCATAAGCATTATATTTCTAAATGCCCTATAGTGCATTTTATCAATTCTAAAGCATTATTACAGCATTAATTATTCATATTATTTTGTATCAATAAGGGTGGAAATCATGCATTGCGGTATGGATGGCATTTATTTTCTTTTTGTAAATTGGACAATCAGTAAAATTTACAGATTTTTATTTTCTTGTCTGTTGCCTTTGATAGGTCCGGAGAGTTCACTGCAATGCATAAATCAAAAATAGCGGAAAGCCAATATGGTTTTAACCCTCTCCTTACCACCTTCAGCAAAATTGTCACATTATTTACGACACAATATACATTTTTCGTATTCAGACTTATTTTGTTCATCACAATCTTTGAAGAATTATCTTTGTTTAATTAATAGGAACATAAAGTTGCTTTGTAGAGAGCTTGTTTGAGTTTTAAAAATTCTCCTGGGTAAGCCCGCCATTTTGGGAAAATACTGAAAAGGATCGGTAAGGAGAGAGTTAATAATAAGATTAATTATAATTTGTTACTCAAATTTTTTTCTTTCATTATCTTTAACCAGGAATCAAATGCTGTTGTTCCTTTCCAAACTAGCAGTGATCATTTCTGTTCAACTTGTCGTGTCACTCTGACCTCTGCAGTGCAGGCCCAAATGCATTACTCAGGCTCCAAACATCGTCTCAAACTTCAGATGCTAGAGCGTAGGTTCATATTTTGTTGTTGTTCATTACCTTTGTCTGCTGTTTTCCCTAATTCTTTTGAAATGTAAAATATACACCATATAAAAACTGGTCAAATAGTCAAATATATGAGATTGGGGTTAAATTTATATGCTTCGAGGTTGCAAGTTTTCCTTATATTTACGGAATTCAGTGTGTTATAAACCCTCAGTATATTTTTCAATTAGCTTCTAAATGGAACTAATTAAGTACAAAATATATTTTTACTGGAGTTCAGAGCGGGGTTGGTCTATGTGTTTGCGTAAAAGTTCAGTTAATGTTTGCCTCCTGAATTGGCAATCCAGATGCTTCATTAGGATAAGGGAGGATGACCATATATAACAGTTCAGATCTCAACAGCTTTTCCTGAAGGCCACTGGAGGTCCTTCTTCTTAAGTCAGAAATATTATGATTGGAATTGATGCAACAAAGGCCCCATACCCTTGCAAAGGAAAGAGAGCGTTTTAGAGATGATTTTCTTTGTTCATTTACAAGGATTCGGTTTAGGTGAGATGTACTGCTTCCAACCATTCTCAGGTGTTTTTTGTTTGTTTTCAAAAATCATTTGGCATCCTTGATTTAATTACTGTAACAGTGAAAATCTGAAGTTGCCAGACTTGCCAAATCCTTCTAATTATTCATACTTTTAGAAAACTTTAGACATTGTCTATATGAAATTACAAAATCATTACAGTACATTCGCAAAAAGTTTCAGGCCTGTATATCTTCTGACAATTGTTGGATTTCCGACAGTACAACTTAATTGATAAATTCAATGCTTTGTCATGAGACAGTCAGGGCTTGTGTCCTCCGTTACTATTTGACCCCCTTTTTATTCTCTAGGGGGTTTTGTAATATGACCCTTGCTTTCGGATTGGAAGGTCCTGTTGGATCCTTGGAAAATGCTCTTTACTCGCATTCTATCACAGTACTCTTGTGCAAAATGAGAACTTGGCCATTCACAGTGTTGTCTGTGTCGAAGATAAAAAAATTTTGTAATATTGCCTAACAGGCGTCGCGTCTAATTCTACTTCTTACATGTTGCTGTTGATCAGGGACCCTTTGTAAAGTGCTTTGAGCATGTTTAGTGGATATTGCGCTATATAGAAGCTCAGGTTTATCTGGGTTTTATAAAATCAATAGACATATTTTATATTGTATCATTTGATTACTTTTGGACTGTCTATTACATTTTCTGCAGCAGAACATGTCATAGTCAATGACGGTAAGTTGATTCCAATTTTTTGTCTCAAAATTCCCCCTTCTTTTTAAAATTTTGATTTCTCTTTGGGATAGGAACCTCGGCTTCTTATTTTGACAAATTAGGTTTGGCAATTCTACATTTCTGATCTTTTTGATTTTTATTTGACATTTTGGCATATTCTTCACCCTGACTGACAACCAGATTGAGGCAGTGGATTGTAAAGAAGCAAGTTTGCACCAGAAAAAATGGCAAATACACACATTTGTATCAAGAGATTAAATGTTTTACTTATTGGCTGTAGATTTGGAGATAATAGTAATAGCATTTTAACCATAGTAGGAAAATTTTAAGAAGTTCTTTTTCCTTACTAAAAGGCAGATATTATGCTATTTACCTGATAAAATTGTACACCATTCTGAAAGAATAGGTCACTATAGTTTTTGTTTTGTTTTGTTTTTCAGAGCTGAAAAATCAAGGTGGTAACAATAGTTCCCAGGTAACAAAACATTTAAAGGTTATTTTAGTCAGTTTGCCAATTCAGTACACAAATCAAATTATAATCACTTATTATCCAAATTAGCATGATAGTATAACTGTAACTCGACAAAAATCAAATAAATTTTTTACTTCGGGTGATGATGATGATGAAGATGCCGATGATGATGGTTTTTTTGGGGGGTTTTAAAAAATTATTTGTATACTTATGGTTTATTTATCAAGGTTGCCAATTTTCCGTGTATTTACCTTAAACATAGCTCTTTAACTCTGTTTAATTCTGATCCTTGATTTCAGGCACCCGTTTTCTTTTGTGAAGTTTGCCATATTAGGTTTACCTCATCAGCCCAGGCGGAAGTTCATTATGCTGGTACCAAACATGCCCAGAAATGTAGACAGGCCGAAGGTCAGTGACCTGGCACCAGCCATATTATATTCCATATACAGTAATGATCAAATGTAACGTTACAATTTTGATATGCCCTCCAGAGCAAGGAATATGCATTAAAGGAAATTAAATTATATATCATGTTGAAGAAAAATTAAATTCTGCTTACAATGGTACCAAATATAATAATTTGTACATCACTCAAGGCTGCCAATTTTCTGTAAATTTACGGAATTTAGTATACTATATATTATATACCCTCATAATGTTTTCCAATCACCTGCTAAATGGGGGGAAAAAAAAGTAAATACAAAAGTCTTTTTACTGGAGTTCAGCACTCAGAAATGGGTCACTCAATGTGTTTTGTAAAAGTTCAGTAGATTTTTGCTTCCTGATTTTGCAAAATATGGTGGTTTGAAAGTAATCACTTGATAATCCCTTTATAAATAAATGACTTCCAGCATTGAAATATAATTATATGACAATTTTAGACACTGTTTCTAAGTTTCAAACAAATCCGCCTTTAAAGATTCTGTAATATTTCAATGCTGATGGTTTTCCTCAGGTCCGCGGAAATCCGCGATTTTTGAGCCAGAGGAGGAATTTCCTCTTTTTTTAAAAGTTATATTTCCCTTGATCAAATGTACTGGCAGTGGTAGATTTGATTTGTGGTGGAACAAATAGGTGCAGTTTCCCACTCTCTAGATGTTAGCTAGAGTATCATCTCAATTGCTCTAAAAATGTGTGTGTGGGGGGGGGGGGGGGGGGGGGGGGGGCGAATGATGTAAAATTAATGGGTCTTAAAGGCAATCATTCAAAATTTTCCTCCCTTTTCAGTTTTTGGCACCATCAGCACTGTTATTTTCTTTGTTCCCTTTAACCACCTATTGGAAAATCGTCACATTTGTTACGATTCAACCTTCACTTTTCTCATCCAGATTTCATTTCTTTTTGCTATAGCTATAAAAACTTGACATTCTGTAATAGAGCTCATATTGTCGAACAATATTATGTATAGAATGTGCTTGTTGCTTTTATGTTTGAGTAAGAAATGTCTGATTTTGTGTTGGGTGGGTGTGAAGTTTTGGGAAAAATTCTGAAAATGGCTGGTAAGGAGAGGGTTAAGATAATCAAATGAAATGAAATACAAAGCATTCAGAGGTTAACTTTGAATGTTGTTTGATTTTCGATTTTTTCATTTATTTATTTGTTTGTTTGTTTGTTGTCTGTTCCATTTCAGAAATGCGTCATGCCAGTCAGAATCCTCAGGTAATTTTGACCATCGGTGATGTGTTTAATTTAAATTTCAAGTTAAATTCTTATTGAAAAGGCAACAGTAAGATAGATCACTGTTAACAACGCCACCACCACATTATCTCATTCGCCTGTAATGTTTCATTTATCCTGTTTTGTTAATAAAGGGGAAACCCGAAACATCCATTTTATCTATTTTTGTATATTAAATTGAAGCTTACATTCAATTTCACATTGATATTAAAAAAATTTAACACCAGTTTGAGAATTTTGGGACACAAATATCAATTTTTCATACAGTGACCAAATTAAACTTTTAGAGACGACCTAGCCTACCAAACATTTTTTTTATTGTTTTATCAATCAAACCATTTTTCTTCTCCAGCCCGGCAACCTCCAAATGCCTGAAGAGGATGTGAATAATTCTTCTACATTTTGTCATACTTGTCGCATTCAGTTCACCTCCCCAATTCAGGCCCAGATGCATTATCAAGGGGCCAAACATAAGAATACTCTTAAATTAGTGCATGGTAGGTTTTCGACTACGGCAATTTGTTTTTTAAACACATTTTAAAAAATCCTTTATTATGTTGATTGATTTTCTTTTTTTTTAAAATGAAGTCAATTGGAGGGTTTCAACAATATAAGAATTATGGGTCTAAAAATTTTTATTTGACTTATAATGATTTGGGGTCTGGATAGCTCAGTTGGTAGAGCACTCACTTCACACGCAGTGGGACTGAGATTGATCTCAGATGCGGTTGAGATTTTTTTTTTTTCATGACCCCCCAGTACACCCAGCAATGATTGGGTTGCTAGGTCTGTTAGATCTGGCAGAAAGTACTTTGTGATCGTCTAGCGCCTGTCCAAAGGGTAGTCATCAATTGCTATTGTCAGTTTCACGCTATAGACACCGGGATATATTATGTCTCCATGGGCCCTTTACTCTAGCTTTGAGGGACTTTTCTGTAAAAAATTGTGACTGAAATAATTTATTGTCTTGGTTTTCAAAGTGTTATACTTGATATTTTGTTATGTCTTAATATCACAGCAACTTTACCTCTACTTTGTTCAGGTGAACCAAATGAGAAAAAAACTTGAATTTTAACTCAAAATTGATCAGAATCAGAAAGAGACTTTTGATGCAATTAAAAATTCTACATAAAGCCATGGAGCAGGAGTATGTCTTGGTTTTTGTGGCCTAAGATTGATAGTAGCAATTGCTTCCTACCCTTTGTATAGGAAAGTTGCCATGTGTTTTCCATCAGTTTTATTGGCTTCAGATACCAAATCACTGCTGGGTCTCGATTGCACCTTGAAAACCTTTTTGTTTGTGAGCCTGTTGCTCTAACACTGAGTTTTTAGGACTTTCTTTTCAATATCTTTATATTAATTCTACTACTTCCAATTCAACTTTCAATTTTCAGTTTACCTTACCCCAGCATGGTTACGATTTGTTTTATTTTTATGTTTTTTTTTTTGGTAATTTTTAAAATTGTTAATTTGGAGATGTGAGGTATTTACCATCATATGATCATTATCACTATTATTATTATTATTATTATTATTATTATTATTATTATTATTATTATTATTATTATTATTATTATTATTATTATTATTATTATTATAGGTTGCCAATTTTCTGTATATTCACGGTTTTCAGTATGTTATAAACCCTCAGTATATTTTGCAATCACCTGCTAAACGGGGGGAAAAAAGTACATGTCTTTTTACTGGAGTTCAGCACTCAGAAAGGGGTCTGTCATTATGTCTGCATAAAAGTACTACTATTACTACTACTACTACTGCTGCTACTACTACTACTACTACTACTACTACTACTACTACTACTACTACTACTACTACTACTACTACTACTACTACTACTACTACTACTACTTCTAATACTACTACTACTACTTCTATTACCGTCATCATTATTATTTCTATTAACAATACTGATATTGATGTTCTTTTTTTCAAATTTTTTAATAATTAATATTTTAATTTATTCTCTAAAATTCAAATTGTGGATGAATTTTGTATCATTTTTACCTTCAGACAGGAAGAGCGGGTTTCCTCCCGCGCCCACCCCACAACAGGAGGATGGGGAGCCCTCGGCCAAGAAGCCCAAATTCCTCCAGACTTGTGAGACATGCAATGTTAAGTTAACCTGCCCCGAATCCGCGGCCACACATTTCAGCGGATCAAAGCATGCCAAGAAACTGGCACTACTCAAGCAGTTTGGTAATGCTCCCCCTTTTTTTTTATGGAGATAAAGATAAAGGGAGTAACTCTGTCTCACGAATGAACAACACAAAATAAACGACGTTTCGGCCCTTGGCCTTTTTCAAGTAAACACAGAATAATATATATATATATATATATATATATATATATATATATATATATATATATATATATATATATATATATATATATATATATATATATTATATATATATATATATATATATTATATATATATATATATAATATATATATACATATACAGTGGAACCTCCCGATAAGGACATGCCACGGGACCGAGTTTTTATGTCGTTATCCGGAGGTGTCGTTATTTAGAGGTTTCCAAGATGGCGGACAAAGTGGGCGGGTAAGGCCCGCGGGACCAGTTTTTATTAACATTGACAAAACAAACAAAACATTGTAGTGTATTCCTCTTAGAGGGTTCTTGTGCGTGTCTGGATGAGACTTTTAGGTGATCTGAACTGAGTACACTGATAGTGTGCTCCTGGAATCTACATCTGTTCCCTATTTAAACCATTCCCCTTTGTCTTATGTCATTTCAATTGTAAATCTAGAATGTTTTTTACTATCCAATTTTCTTCCTTTTTACTGGCGCTGATATGACATAGATGTGTCACAAGCGCTGTAAAACCCTTTAAAACAAACAAAAACAGGTAATTCTGACGCTGCGAGTTAGATAAAATTCATCCTTTTCCTCCTCCTCCCACAAAAACACTACTACTACTACTACTGCTGCTGTTGCTGTTGCTGCTGCTACTGCTACTACAACTACTACTACTACTATCACCACATAATATCACATTTTCCAAGATTTTGTGTTTACTTGCTTACACTAACATTTATACCTTGGTTTTTATTAATGCATATCAGCCAAGATTCGTCAAAAAAAAGCTACGTTCTCATTGGTTTCAAAAGCTGCGTTCTCATTGGTTCAAGCAGGAATCGTTTTTATAAACTTTGAGTACTCATGCTCTGTATTTTTAGTATCAGATATCTACGAAAACTGCTGAAAATCACCAAAATGATGTCGTTATTCGGAGGTTTTATCAAAAAGCGCGTCGTTATTTGGAGGTTTTTTTTACTGATCTTAAATAGAAAAAAAAATCGGGACCAGGGGTCAATGTCGTTATCAGGAGGTTGTCGCTATTCGGAGGTGTCGTAATCGGGAGGTTCCACTGTATTTCATGAGTCAGATTTACTCCCTTTATCTTTATCTCCATTTTATTGACTCATTTAGGCACCTCTATTTATTAAGGGGGTTTATTTTAGTTTATAATCAGATATTTCAATGAACTTTAAAAAAGTCCTTCAGAGCCATTTGGCCCATGGAGCCAGAGTTTATTCCTGTTTCTATAGCGTGAAATGGACAATAGCAATTGCTTCCTATCCTTGGGATAGGATGCTCGTCTATCGCAAAGTACTTTCCGACTAATCTTACAGACACAGGAAGGGGGGGGGGGGTTCCGAAAAAACTCACTGCACCTGGGATCGATTACGATCCCTTTTGTGTGAAGCGAGTGCTCTACCAACTGGGCTATCAGGACCCCCTAATGAATATACACTGCATGGAATCAACGCTATTTCAGTTGGAACTCCCAAGGGACCAATAACCCTCCCTGCTCGCTACCTGCATGAGGTCATTGGAGTTCAACTGGTATTAGGCAGTGCCGTGTCCAATGGGGGCAATTATGGATATTTATGGTCTTATAATATGTCTGTATAGCGGGAAAACAATAACAGACTCTTTCACTTTATTATTTTGATTTGAAAAATCAGTTGTCTTTCTAAACATCAGTGAAGATTTGACATTCTTGTGGTTAATAGTTTTCTTTGAATATCAGAAATTGTTGATCTAATTTTAAGTGCTTGTAAATTATGGTGCACTTAAATAAAAAAGTTGTTATTCAAAACTCAGCGGCAGTATCTCAAGAATTTTGATAAATATCAAAAGTACATATATGCATCTATGTTCTGTGCAATATTATCATATTGGCAGTTGATTTTCTTGATTTATTCATGGTTTTGTAAGTTCTGTGTATTGTTTTTTACCAATTCCGTTCCTCTCAAACAGTTGTGTTGATCATAACAGTAAACTGATATGATTTATGTCTTTATGTGGTAAAATAACTCATAAAGATAATATTTTATTGACCAGTAAAGACTAAAAACTAATATTGTGTATGATTTCAATATCTCAATTTACTATCAATCTGCCTATCAAGTATGACCTCTTTACAAGAAAAAAAGCAATCACCCAACAAGGTTACTGGACATGCTACAAATATTGCAGTATCAATCATCAATTACAACTAACACTAAGCACTGGTACTGTTAAATGATTTGCTCAAACAGACGGACATAGTATGTGGACAGAAGAGGATTCAAAATTATGAAGGCATATAGTTTATTCCAAGTAGTAACCTTTTTCTCCTTATTGACCAACTACATTCAAAACGAACACACTATCCATATAGGTTATATAGAATCATCTCCTTTCTTCCAAGAATACACATTCAGTCATTGTCTTATAAAGTCATCTGATATACCATTGAACTCCAGTCAGTCAAATTTAGAGATAAAACAATTGAATAACAATCAGAGTCAAATCAGTACAACACCACAGGCATACCACAGCAAGATCATTTAATTTTTGGGAAATCACTGCCATATATATCTGGACGCTTCAGTCTATAAAAAGTTAAACACATTCACTTGTACACAAAAGGAGACCTTGAACTTACATTATATTACTTATTCAACATGCAAAAATAAGAGTAATTGAGATGGATTTCAATGACCTTAAACATTAACACCTAAATGACACTATAAAGTCGGCATTTTCTGAAACAACCACACAAAAGCAGTACCGTATACATCTTCAAACTATAATGCCTAACAGTCATAAAAAAAATATAATTTTGACTTGAATCGTAAGGGATTTAAGTATAGAAAAAAAGTTATCAAGCTATTAAAAAGTTGGTTTTCAAATGTGCCCAAAACTCATAATATTTAAATCAGTTAAATGCTTAAAAATAATATTAGTATTATTTTCGTCTAATGGTTTATATTTTATTCCTAAACTGATATTTGGACATAATTCATGGCATGGAATACTATGGGAGAGAACATAAGGATCTCACCAAGTCATGCCAAATATGAAATTTACAATAAAAAATTCATATCTTTTAAGATTTTACTGCCCGGACAACAAAACTTGGCATGTGTCAAGATCATCATTTTTACTTTATATTGATGCTTGTTTCAATCATTTTCTGCCGCTGGGAATTAAAATATTGATATGCAAATTACAACAAATTAATTTCATTGATAGCTCAAAAACCACTAAATTGACACCTCTCTTATGAGCAGCCTTAAGAGGATACATTATTATAAACCATGGCATATGATGAAAGAAACCTTTCCTTTGCTTGTGGTGAGGGAACAGTTTTCATATTTGTGTTATCAACTGAGCAATACCATGAAATATTGCAACAATTAATTACCATCAGCGGCATCACAGATTCCTACTGACCGCTACCTGTTCCACCCATGGGCTGACCCCACTAATGGGGTCAGGTTGACCTAGCACTGAAATACCGCTCAGAGAGGGAAATGCCACGCAGTGTATAAAGAACTATATTCATCTACTATCCTTGTTGCTCATTCTGTCTCATGTAAGCCAGTCCCGTCTACTAATGCGAGAAATTATCAGAAATACGAAATTTTGGTTGCAATTTCAGAACTTCTTGAGCATCTCAAAAGTCCTCAAAATGTTGAAGATGAAATTTGATGCCAGACTACATAATTTTAAGGATTTTGAAGTTTTATTTATTCCTTGTGAAAGTAAATTGTTGATTTGTAAATTTTGCTATAGCGATTGTGACTCCAATTTTTATCTCCTAAAAAATGACAATTTTTAAAAAGTTTTAAGTATGCAAGTCTCTGTAAGCAGAAATGAAATCTGGATTTAAATGATGAAACCATTGATTTCCTCATTTCTGGATTGGATGCTTAAAGTTAGGTCTGGAGCGGGTTCTCGATAAGGCCAGGTCAGGTGACTCCTAGTTTGTCACTCATGCAATGGGGATTTTGTAGTATTTGTACAATATAAACTTTAAAAAAAAAAATCCCTGCTTGTTTATTGATCTGGCGACAGACGATTTGATAGAGATGCGTTGCATTGTGCATAGAGCTTACTTTTCATAACCATTCAAATGGTGCAGCTATGTGGTCTAGTGGTATGACACTCACTCTCAGATCGGAAGGTCCTGGGTTTGAGCCTCGCTGGCACATAGTTGAGTCCTTGGAGAAGATTCTTTACTCACATTCTCTCACCGTACTCGGGTGTAAAATGAGTAACAGCGTTGTCTTTGTCCGAAAAATTGTAATATCGCCTAACAGGTGTCCTGTCCTACATGTTAAAAGTTGCTGTTGACCAGGGACCCCTTGTAAAGCGCTTTGAGCACATTTAGTGGATATTGCGCTATATAAAAAAAAGCTCAAAAGCAGTTGGGTTCTTTGTTCAATTTCGTGTATTCCTCTTAGTGGGATCTTGTGCTGGTGTCTGGGTGAGACTTTTAGGTGATCTCAAACTGAGTACACTGATTGTGTGTTCCTGGAATCTACATCTGTTCCCTATTTAAATCATTTATCCTTGTCTTACTTTTTCCTCAAGTCCTTTTAATTGTACATCTAGAATGTTTTTACTATCCAATTTTCTTTCTTTTTACTGGCGCTGATATGACCAAATTGTGTTACAAGTGCCCTAAAATCCTTAAAAACAATAAAAACAAAAAGATCTTAGGTTGACATCTTGTATTTATTTGTAGTTTTCAAAGTGTGTGAAGATGTTTCCCCGAAGTAGTTATGTCCTGTCATAAGCCTTACCATTTATCCCCATGGAAATAAGGAATTGGTTGTCTCTAGTTCATATGAATTCGAAATTTAAACAAATTAGTTCGATTTTCAATAATGGTGACTTGAGAGAGTCAAAAGCATGTGAACAAATTATTTTTCATTTATGTATACGGGATTGCCCTGACAAAATATCATCACATGTGTCTAAACTGATAAAGATAAAGTTAAACCATGTCTCTGGAATTTTGGTTTTATCGGCTATGTGATCTAGTGGTATGACACTCGCTTTCAGATCAGAAGGTCCTGGGTTCGAGCCTAGCTCGGCGCATAGTTGAGTCAAGTGTAAAATGAGTATCTGGCCATTAACAGCGTTGTCTCTGTCTGAAAAAAAATATTATAATTTCGCCTAACAGGCGTTATGTCCTGTCCTTCATGTTTAATTTTGCCTGTTGGTCAGGGACATCTTGTAAAGCGCTTTGAGCACGTTTAGTGGATATTGCGCTATATAAAAGTTCAATTAAAAAAAAAAATTCATTAATTCCCCTCCCTACAGAGGAAGGAACATTACCCAAAAACGTTCCCGGTCAGGCTAGAAACCCAAACAAGTCCGTGAGAAGTTATAGCAATCCAGGTTTCCCAAGACCATCTGGAGGTCAGGCTGGCACAGAGGGTAACAAGGGAGGTCATCTCTACTGCTCTTTCTGTGACGTCGGCATGAACTCTCAAAGTCAAATGGATGCTCATCGTTCTGGTTAGTAATGCAATGTAATGAAACACACCAGTAGTTTATCACAAAGCACAGGATTTTGTGGTGATTTTTAAAATTTATCTGTGAAACAACGCGTGTAAAATAAATGTCTTATTATACTTTATATAGCCATCTAGTTTGTTGGCCAGCATACTCAATGTCTCAATCGTTTCTATGTTACATGTTTGTGTTGAGAATATTGGCTATTAACTCACTCAATCCTAGAGATTTTTCTACTTTTCAAAATTGTTTTAAATAATATTTTTACCAATTTATTTATATATCGCTCTGACCAATTATTCATTCATTAGTTCGTCTGTTCATTCATGCCTTCTTTCATTTAGTCAATCATTTGTTCATTGCTTCAATTGTTGTTGTTATTCAAGTATTTTAATTATAATTTATCCCTCTATCTATCCATTAATCCATCCACATAATTCAGCTTTTTATTCCTTCATTCATTTTGTGATACAGGATCCAAGCACAAAGCACGCGTTGAAGGCGGACCCAAGCCACAGCCAAACATGATGGCTGCTACTGTCATTCAGAATTTTTCAAGACAAGAAATGACAACAGCTTTTTATCCTGCAATGGGGAACCAACAAAGTGGAGCATATCCCAGCGGTGGAGGAGGCCAGGCTGGATCGTCTTCATTTCACCAGTCAGCAATGGCAGGACCGAATGGGGCATACTCCAACCCAAACGGCCCAGGAGACCAGATGATGCAGCAGTCGGGCTTCCCAGCTTCATACCAATCTTATGGTGATGGTGGTCAAGATTTTAACAACTCATACACATACCCTCAAGTGTATTGATGTTGTAGTCTTATCAAGCGTTTTATGTTTCTATAAATGTTACGGCGAATGACATAATCAGTCTGATGGTGAAAAAGCTTGAACTGAGACATTGCCAAGTTTAGTTAGAAGGTCAATTTTTATCAAAAATGAGTTCTTGTCATAAATGATTAAATCAACCCTTTTTGTACATCTTCTGGAAATATCAAAGCTTGATTTCACTTCTAAATATTTTTTACAGTTAGTTAAGTTGAAAAAGTATGAAATTTTGAGAAAAGTTGCCAGATATCTTTCCCATACATCTGATCATAGCTTCATTAAAAGTCACCTGATTACTTCAAATAAAGATTAAAATGCTCCAGGGAGCATAATCTTTCAGAAAATACCCAAAAAAATGCAAATCCAAAATTTTTATCTTCCGACTGATTATGTCATGTACTGACACATATAATTAGTAAAGGCTTGCCAAGCATATTGATTTTAACTTTATTTATAAATGTAGATAATTTTTGAAAATCCAAATTTTACCAAAGCATTATTTGGATTTTACAATGTATATTAACTATTTTTGAGGGGCAAGCGGAAGTGTCTCGTGATGTTCCATAGCGTTATTAAGCGATGAAGGCTGTCAAATGCTTTTTCAAAGTCTGATTAACTTATAAAGATGCCTTCAATTCATAGCTCTATTCAATGATTTATCTTATTGAGAGAATACGGTTGGGGCAAGACTGCGCTTTCCAAAAGTCTGCCTGTTGTTTTCTTGGTTTTGATTGCATACTTGAGGATATCCGAACCAGCAACTACCTGAGCTCTAGCCCTTTGGTCTTGTGCCATGACGTAGAAGCTAGACGTCTTTTGTAGTTGTTCCAGGTGACTATAAAGTGTGTTACTGATGTTTGAATTTGGTGGGAGGAATGTGCATCTCAGGTCTTCAAGAGGTTGACATTCAAGCAAGTGGTGTTTTACTGTTTCATTGGGGTGTTGACATAGGAGGCAGGAAGGGGATGTGTCTTTTGTAATTTTGCTTAAATGGCAGTTGAGCGGTATGTGTTGTGTACTTAGTTGAAAGATGATGCTTTGCTGGTGTCTTCTGAGCTTATTTAGGCTATCAGTCTTTACAGGAGTGGTCATATGGGGAGATAGGTGAACACAACGTTGTTTATTTCCTTGAGGGATATTTGTTCTCCTTTGAAATGTTTTATAGTTTGCTCAGAAATGAGCTGAAGGGACCAAATGGGCTTTGTGTTTGTTTGGCATTGATGTCAATGTCAAGGTCACCCAGTCTTGTAAAGGTTGGCACAGAGTAATTTTCAAAACTTTTTTTTGACCTGCCAAACATGCAGTCTTCATGGACAACTATTTCATCTCCTTTTTATCCAGTCATATCAAAACGAAAAAGTATCCAGTCCTTGATACACCACCCTTTCAAGTTCAGTTCAACGTCTTTATCTGCACAAGATGAATTACCCATTACTGTAGGTTTTATACAATTACAATGGTTACTTTCTCCATTATTGTGTTATTGAGTTGAAATGGAGTCTTGTTTCTGCTAAAAACATTGTCACTATCATTTCATTGTCATCCTCTGACCTACTGCCGACTTCAACATCACCAATATGTTGTTGGGACAAAAGTTGACTTCCTTCACTACAGCTGTCACTGTCATCATCACTTTCATCAGATCTTGCTTCGTGTTCACCAGTTACATCATGACCATCATCTTAATCTTCCTCCACTACCATATTCAACACCTCACTATCCACGAGCATTAATCTTTTGGACGTTAATTTTGTGTATAGATCTTAAATGTCCGTCAGGATGGGTGAAAAAAAAATTATTTACCCTTTGAACCTTGGTTATTTTGGTGCCATTGGTCTCACCCCCGCCGGCCTCACCCTGCCATTTTTGGCCTTGTTTTTTAGCCACATAGTTGATTAATCTTTTCATTTGACCATATTTCTGACTAATTTCAGAGAAATATATACAAGTATATGGATTACGGGTTAAAGGGTTAAATACTTTTTTTTAAAAACAAAAAACAAAGATGCAAGTTTTATGGTCAAAGCTAAATTTTAAAAAATAATTATATATATATATATATATATATATGTTATGAACTTGACTTCATAACTAATTATGTTGAACTACAGAATAATGGAATAGCAAAAATCCTCAGTCGTAAATGTGGGTTTGCTGTTTCTCCAATGAGTAAAAGTAAAAACATTTAAAACTAATCAATTATAGAAATATTAAAAGAAATGCATTTTGGGTGAATAAAAGAAAGGCATTTTGGGTGGATAGATATTTTTTTTTCCATACAATTTTATTTTGTTTATTGTTTGTTGTAGGTCTGCTAGTTGTCTCCCAACAACCTCATTATGTTATTATGATCAAGTTATGTCTTTGAATGTCTGTAACATATGTTAGATTGCATTGTTTTCAACCTGGCAAAAGTGGGTAGTGTGTAAAAGTTTGCAATAGAATTATTATTGTTTTTGACCTTGCAACAGTCGGGGGTATGTAAAAGTGTGTGAAAGAATGGATAGAAGTGCTGTGAAATCAACATCTATGCTTGCTCTGATACCCATGTGCTGTTTTAATATATTATTATGTTGTCTTTCAACAAATCTTAGCGGGTGGTTGGATGGGAGCATCACCCTTGAATCATATACCTATGATGTTCGCATGGGTGTACAATCCGATAGTGATGTCGTTTCTTCTTCTCTTTACTAGCCTATCCTGCTTCTTTGGTTTGTGATTGTATTTTTGACAGGGGATATTTTTTTTTCTGTAAATCTTCTGCCTGTTTGTTCTTGGTTATTTATAATTTAGCTTATATCTTTAGGTTATGATTTTGATTTACATTTGTACTATTTTTGTTAGATTGCTTGTTTTTTTGTTTCAGCAGTCTCTCATATAACCTCAATTGTGTTGGAAGAGACCTAAAGCAACAAACAAACAAACAAATCTTACAACAAATATTGTCTTAACAGGCTTAGTAGAGGCTGGATAAATGATCATAAAATCCTGTCCCCAGTATTGTGTTATTGGATGAGGCAGTTTACATAATTACCATTCTCTCTTTGTGGCTTAAACCAGTCCTGATAACCCTTTGTCTTACTCTTGGGTGCTTTAATTTAATTGTAATTCTAGAACTTTTTACTATCCCATTTTCTTCGTTTTTACTGGCGCTGATATAACCTAAATGTGTTGCAAGCGCAGTAAAACCCTTAAAAACAAACAAACAAACAAACAGTCCTGATAATTCTCCCAAGCAACGAATGGATTGTGTGTGCAGTCAAGATTTTCCCTGACGGCTCTTGTCTACCCAGCAATGATTGGAAAGCTTGTTCTGGACGATCTTCCATAAGAATGTTTTATTAACTACTATAAATGTCTTATCCAAACAGTATAAGCAATTTCTACTCTATTAGTTTAACTCACTCAATCCTAGAGATTTTTGATGCTTTTCAAAATTGGAAAAATGTATTAAAATGAGCACGTACATAGATAGTTTTATTCAACTACCACTAACATGTAAAGTCCAAAAACATTAGCTTTGATACTACTACGCCTAAAATTTGTCTCAGAAAAATGTAATAGATAGGGGTAAAAGTAACCCGGGTAAAACCACAGATACAGTGCACTCTGGATACGTCGACGTTGCCAAAGTCGATTTTTACCCAAGTCGATTTTTTTTCTTGGTCCCTCCCCCTTCTTCCTATATAACATTAGTAAAAAACAAACAAACTCCACATAAGTCGATGTCGCTTAAGTCGATGTTCTTATCACTCGTGACTACAATAAAATCACAAATAAACAAGTATTTCCATTGGTTAAAAAAGCTACCAGTAAGAATTTTCAGTGGTTAAGAATATCCGCGAACGATTGGCGCACATCGATGTGATGTAGGTGCTTTGCCTGAGTCGGTGTTCAATGTACATATGCAGTATTGAATAACTTTAATTTCTCAACTTCAAGTTCAAGATTTTTTTTGGGCTCTAATCCCAGGCCATCCTATGTAATGGCCCTCTTAATTGGTATCAATTTTATCAAGAATTCAAATCAAGTCTACAACTACAATGGCAAACCTATCGCGGAAAAGGAATATTCGATGCATTTGGAAAGTCTGGCATGCGACAGAAAATCATCGCATAGGAAATTGGCATACCGGCTATTTCTCGAAGATTTACAACTTTTCGCGGAATAATTTCACTTAATTGGTATACATTCCACATTCAAGGCAAAAATTCCGCTTTTCACCTTTCCAATCTAGGAACATTTAAAAAAAAAAAAGTGAGCTATGGCTTATTTCGTCAGCATCTCCTATGGTCAATCAACACACATTTTGTGTGTCTGATTAGTCCCTTCAAAGTGTGTGCTGTCTGGGAGGGGGGTTGACCGAAGTATTATTATTATTATGGTGATTCCAATTTGTGAGGTCAATGACCTTGGTAATATTATATGTTGGCTTCATTCCATAATATTAGTACGTCAGCTTCTTTCCCTATTTAATTTTAGCCCTGTGTAAGTGTGTGTGTGTGTGTGTGTACCGGCAAGCGCGTTTGTTTGTTTAGGTGTGTGTGTGTGTGGGGGGGGGGGGGGGGGGGGGGGGGTCCTGACAAGGTTAAATCCATCCTTTCAATGCTTTGCTCTCAGACGGCCAGGACCTGTGTGTTCTCTATTATTATTTGACCCCATTATTAGTCTTTACACAATCTGTACATTTTTACAAATTTTATATTTTTAATCATTTGAGTACTTTTGGATTGTCTATTACATTTTCTGTTGCAAAGCATGTCATAGTCAATAACAGTAAGTTGATTCCGCTTTTTTATCTCAAATTCCGATTTTTATGTATTCTGATTCCTCTATGGGACTATTGGGGGTAGGAGCCTCTGATGACCACTACAGAGACCGCGCGATATGAAGGGACATACTTATTCTTGATTGGTTTGCCTTGTTCACATGCGTTTTTGCTCATTTGGTTACACTCCGGTTAAGTTGATTTTCGGATAAGTCGATTTTTTTCTCGGTTCCCCTGGGCATCGTTTTATCCAGAGTCCACTGTATAGTCAGTGTTTGGGTTGAGTGAGTTAAGCCACAGAATTCGTGATTAACTCCAGCTCATTAGTCTAATTGCCTTGTTGTGGGCTCTGAGGGGCTATCCGAGCTCTTGGGCTTATAAATGGGAGTACTTATATATATATATATATATAAAGAGTGAAGACATGTAATGTGATGTAAAACAGTAGTTACACAAAAAGGAATAACTGTACCTAATCTGTGCCCTATAGAATTAAATGAAGCATCGAACATGATCCTTAATTTAAAAATAAAATTTCTTTTTTATTTTTGTTTTCAACATATTACTTATATCATATAACTAGGGTATTATGTCTATGACAAGCAGATAATAATTTATATCATACAATATATAAATATGTATGGGTTGTCGTCATTTATTTTTAATGAATGTTTGTATTGTTTTTTTCTTTCTAATTTGTAAATACTTCTGAATTATTATCAAATGTACAATTATGTTGTGTTGAGACAGTCAACCTGCTTCCTAATACTAATTACAAAATAAAAACAGATACAGGAATACCGGATAGATATTTCAGTGAAAAATTAAGGAGCAGGCACCGGTGTTAGATAAAGATCTGGAAAAAAGTGTGTATTAAACAGTGCTAGATAAATCAAGAAATAAAAATACAAGAAAAAAAAAAAGCAAATCAAATTGAAAAGTACCAAAATAAAATAGAAAAATTTTTAAAACCCTTTGTCGACTTGAAATCTGACAATCAGTTCATCTGAAAATAAACAAATTCCCTTTATTCATTGACTTACTTGACTTAGATGCCTTTCGCGTCTCGACCGAAAGATCGGGTCGCCTTGGCTGTTTCCAGTATTTCCTGTGTGAGGTGTCTCCAATATTGCCGGTCCTCTGCTAGGGTTCTCAGATTTTCAAGGTCCCCTGCCGTTATGAGACTAATGCTTTGTCCAAGTGTTGTGAGGTTTTTGTTTAGGATCACGGGGAGTGTTGTGATCGGTCTTCCTCTGAAAAGGTTCCCGTGTTTTTGGAAGTATCCCGACATGGCTTGGTTTGCTGGTATGTTTTTGTCCCTGCGTAGTATGTGACCGAAAAGTTGCCATCGTTGTTGTAAAATGTCAAGGGAGATTGGTCTTTCTTTTGTGATCTTATAGTTCGAAAAGTCATTCCAAAACCAACGACTCATATTGAGAATGCAATCCCTAGAGAAATCGCCTATGCAGATGATGTCGATTTTATTGGATCAACACCAGCAAATATAGACATCATACAAAATACCCTCATGAAATATAACCTCCAAGTCAATGCCAATAAAAC